>NC_081809.1:14880833-15202500 GCF_030704535.1 Vitis vinifera | reverse complement strand
TTGAAATAGTTGGAGTTGGAATTGTATTGATGTTGATTATTGGCCACATAGTTCACTTGTTTGGATGAGTTTGCTTCATATGGGCCTCTAACTTGACACTTTAAGCTAGGATGATTACCTACACAATTTTCACAAACTAAATTAGAAACAGCAGAAACATTCAGTTTCTTAAAATTATTATTTAAAATTGCAACTTAAGCAGCCAAATTATTAAAAGCATCGATATTGTGAACCCCAACTGTCCTCTTTTATGCATTTCTATCCGTAAACTTCAAGATATTGTTGCTAGCCATCACTTCTATAAGCTGATATCCCTCCTCCAGTGTCTTATTAATAAAAGCTCCTCCTTTTGCTACATCCACCATGGTTTAAGTATTAGGATGAAAACTATTATAGAACATTTACACTTGCATCCACATTGGTAGGTCATGGTGTGGGCACTTTCTTAAAAGATCTTTGAACCTCTCCCAAGCTTCATAAAGAGACTCTTGATCTTGCTGTAAAAAGTTAGTTATATCATTCCTCATCTTTATAGATTTTGCCAGTGGGAAGTATTTAGTAAGAAAAGCGTTAACCAGTCCATCTCATGTAGTGATTGTCCCCGGAGGTAATGAAATTAACCATGCCTTAACCTTGTTATTTAGAGAGAATGGAAACAATCGAAGTCTTATTGCATCATCGATCACACCATTATGCTAGAAGGTATCACAAATTTCTAAGAAATTTGCAATATGTAGATTAGGATCATCATTGGCCAATCCTCCAAATTGAACCGAAGATCGAATCATTTGAATAATTGCTAGTTTGATCTCAAAATTGTTAGCTTGGATGGGTGGCCTTTGAATGCTTAAGACACCCACATTAGGAACAGAATAATCCTTGAGTGCCCTGTTTGGGACTCCATTATCACCATGATTTTCATCCCCCATTGCAGGAACCTCTTGAATTACTTGTTGCTTGCATTTCCGATTTAACTTTCGTAGTGTTTTGTTGATATCAAGGTCGATTGGTACTAAGTCCAAACTCCTTGTACGTCTCATACACTAAGAAAACCTAAAAAGAGAAAAACAAGTGAGTATGAATAAAAACAAAATAAATCAAATTAGCAAAGAAATAACTGGTATTAATATTAGTAACAAATAGTCCCCAACAGCAGCGCCAAAAACTTGATGTGCTAGTTCGCAAGTACACGAATCGTTCAAGTAATATAATTGTACCTAAGTACGGATTATTGAACCCATGAAGACTATGCTATAATTACTAAATTTTATTATTCTCACTTGCTATTTGATCAACTAAATTTTTAAAGTTGAAAAAGAAGGTAACTTAAACAATCAAAGAAAATAAATTCAAACTCTTATAATTTAAACGATCTAGGGCTTTTGATTTCACTACAAACGCTTTCATGCAATTGATTGCTTAACCTAATTTATGTTATGCTTTATTTGGAGATCTAATTCCCTAAGCCAACCAATATTTTCTCTCAAAATATATCAGATTGCTCCTTAAATTACTAACCCAGCATATCTCTATGTGAATTTAAGTCTAAAGGAGTAATTAAGATTTATGGAATTATTATAGATTTAACTATTAATCTCTTAGAACATGGTAATGTATCTCTACTATTCATTCATTCTAACGTAATCTATTCTATGGATCTAATTTAGATTCTAACTCTCATTATCAACCTAAATCATAAATTCAATCAAAACTTGGGCCCTTAAGAATTGAGAGCATTAAGTGTAAAATAGATTCACAAATAAATTGATGCAAAACAGAGAATTAAATTAAACTAATCAAAAACATAAATCGTGATTAAGCTACATCTCACCCCTAGACAAAGGAAATTAGTTCATGTCAAGATGAAGAACAAACATCTTGAATTACAATCACAAAGAAAAGGGAAGAATAAACCAGAAAAATAGAAGGAAATCTAAAAATCCCCTTCTTGTTCTCTAAGCTCCTTCCTCTCCCAGCTCTCTAAGCTCCTTCCTCTCCCAGCTCTCTAAACTCCATCCTCTCCCAGCTCTCTAAGCTCCCTCAAATAAACCCTACTTCCGTTTATTTATAGCCCTGGTATCGTAAACTGACGTCCCACCTAATTCAGATCTAAATAGAATCAGATAAGAACGAATAATTTTCAAATTTTAAACATAGGGTCGTGAGGCTCAATGCCTCCTACCGTAGCGCTTTAGTCTCGGGTCCTGAGGATTTCTGAAATTCATTTGGGCACCACAACGGAGAAGTTCCTCCCTCCGCGGCGGTTTTATCTCGAGTCCCCAACTATGATTTTCCACATGCGTGAGCCACGGCACTTAAGTCCTTCCCGCCGCAGCGCTTTCCTCTTAGGTAAGTTACACAAATTGTCACGTAAGAGGCCACTGTGGCGCTTGAGAGCTCCCGCCATGGCGATTTTCACATTTTCACCGAACTTCATATTTTTCTTCCAATTTTGCCTCATATTGCTCCCTTTTCGTACTCTTGGCTATTTGAGACCTAAAACAATAAAAATAATCATTGCTAAGATAAAATTACTCTTAAACTAATGAAATATCAAGTTAAATCATAGATAATAAGTTGCTCTAAATCAACTTATCATGTGCCCCAATAACAAATAAACATACGACACGACAAAACTCCTTTGACCATTCAAGGGCTTCTTTCTCCAGGTGAACCATAGAATATCGACAGTGGGCTTTACCATTTCAATCACCAGCCTTGATAAATCAATGATCAACTTCTCTAGATCATGAGTCATCCCCTTATGTGCATTAATGCTTTTTGCACATCATAAGGAAAGCCTTGTTGTTGTTGTTTTTGAAATTTTGACTCTCACAAAACTCCATTACCACATACGTTCCCAGATTGGCAAGTGGGAGAGTTTGAAACCCAAAAATTCATATCTCTATTCTGCTTGATCTTTGTAGCCATAGATAACCATAAGGATGGCTGCCTTAAGCAAGGAGGTCAGGTTGGCACTTTCAGTGGACTACTAGAAGAAGAAAAAAACAAGGGAAGGTGCAGAAATAGGAAATGACTAAAACATAGAGGGAAAAAAAAGAACAAGGAAAAACAGGAACATAGTAATGCCACATTTCATGCTTATTCAATGGGCTTGGAATAGTGAGAGAAGTACAAGCGGATTCAAGCAAACAAAGACAACCACAATTCTTATGTAAAGCATAGTAAATAATAAAAAATTAAAAAAACGGAAACTCTCATTCTCAAACCAAAACTGGGGAACTCCAAAAAAAAAAAAAAAGCAATCCAACAATAAGAACAATATAAGCAATCTTGGACCAATGCCAACAAACATACGACCTCTGTCCTTCTAAACCCAAGCATCTAGGCGAAACTGAAATCTAGTGAAGATCAATTTATAACAAGAAGATAATAGGGATGAAAGAGTCTATAACAAACGTACCTAGCAAAACCCTCCTCACAGCAGAAAAAAATCCCCACTCGTGTGTGGTCTCAGACCTCTCCCTCTATTTTGCGTGCTTCCTTCCTCTTCCTCTACTTTGCATGCTTCCTTCCTCTCCCTCTGAAAACAATCCTCCGAAAATCCTTATACTTTTTCCTACAGCCCTACACCCATTTGTTAGAGCTTTTTATAGCAAATAGCAGTCCTTCTATGTGAGGAGTCTTCCTCTCTCCTAATTTTCTCATCCACCGGAAAAACTCTTTTTTGAATTTAAAAAATGAATCCATGCATATCACGTAAAAGTCCTACATTTTCCAAAAACTTCTTCATTGGTAGATTGTCCTATAACCTTCAAATTATTAAATCAGATAAATAAATTAAAAAAATCCTAAGAGAATGGTAGCTCTCAAAATGCCTCTAAAGTTATGTTATGGATTCAGACTCCCTCTAAGATGTCTCCAAAAGTGACTTGAAAATCAATGTCAAAGTTGAGCAGCATCTGAACCACCAAGGAGCATAGGAACGAACATACAAAGAGAAAAAACCATATGTGTACCATACGAGGACACAAGGCATAGGGTATCTAATAATACAATCAAGACACCTGCTACGAGCTCAAATAGCTATATCACACACAATAGAGGAGGATAAACTCTAGAAAATCATGACTCCGAATGCTTGAAAGGTGGCTCTGAACGCCAAGATTGAGACAAACAATTTTGGACAACTAAACTATGGCTCTAAATGCCTAAAACTCTTACTCTGATTCCAATGGGAGAAATGGCTCTAAAGGCCTACGATTCTAAACACCTATGAAAGAAAGTGATGGCTTTGAACGCCTAAAGGGTGAAAATGGTTGTGGATGCCTATGAAAGAAAGCGATGGCTCTAAACGCCTATGGGGGGGATGACTCTAAAAGCCTATACTAAATGTGGGTGGCTTTGAACGCCTATGGGAGGAATGACTCTAAAGGCCTATGGCTCTTAACGCCTATGAAAATGGTGACTTTGAACGCCAATGGAGGGAATGGCCCTAAAGGCCAATACTAAAGGTGGGTGGCTCTGAACGCCTATGAGGAAATGACTTTAAAGGCCTATGGCTCTGAACGCCTACGAAAATGGTGACTCTGAACACCAGTGGGGGGAATGGCTCTAAAGGCTTATGAAAATGGTGGCTCTGAATGCCTAAAACTATAGAAGTGGCTCTGAATGCCTGAGCTAAAGAAGTGGCTCTAAACGCCTAACTGAGGAAGATGGCTCTGAACGCTTATGAGAGAAATGTCTTTGAACGCCCATGAGAGAAATGTCTCTAAACACCCACGAAAATGATGCTTTGAATGCCTATGGGAGGAATGGTTCTGAAAGTCGATTAAAAGTGGGTGGCTCTGAACGCCTAATTGAAGAAGGTGGCTCTAAATGTCGAATTAAAAGTGGGTGGCTTTGAATGCATAAAATGAAAAATATGGCTCTAAACACCTATGAAAATGGTGGCTCTGAAAGCCTAAAACTGTAGAAGTGGCTCTGAATGCTCATGAAAATGATGACTTTGAATGCCTATGGGAGGAATGGTTCTGAAGGTCAAACTAAAAGTGGGTGGCTCTTAACGCCTAACTGAAGAAGGTGGCTTCGAATGCCTACAAGAGAAATGGCTCTAAACACTCATGAAAATGATGGCTTTGAATGCCTATGGGAGGAATGGTTTTGAAGGTCGAACTAAAAGTGGGTGGCTTTGAATGCCTCACCGAAGAAGGTGGCTCTAAATTTCGAACTAAAGTGGGTGGCTCTGAATGCCTAAACTGGAAAATATGGCTTTGAACGCCTAACTAACGAAGGTAGCTCTGAAAGACTGACTAAGGAAGGTGGCTCTAAATGCCTAAACTAAAGAAGATGACTCTGAACACCTAAACTAAGTAAGGTGGCTTTGAACACCTATGGATCTGAATGCCTAAATTGAGGAAAGTGGTGACTCTAAATGCCTAACTGAGGAAGATGGCTCTGAATGCCTAAACTAGAAAATATGGCTCTGAATGCCTAAACTAAGGAAGGTGGCTCTAAACACCTAAAACTATAGCAAGGTGGCTCTGAGCACCTAACTGAGGAAGGTGGAACTGAACAAAGTGGCTCTGAACACCTAATGGCTCTAAATGCCTAAACTGAAAAAGGTGGCTTTGAATGCCTAAACTAAACATGGTGGCTCCGAACACCTAATTTGAAGAAGGTGGCTCTGAATGCCTACGAAGAAGGTGGAACCAAGCAAAGTGGCTTTGAATGCCTAGTGGCCCTGAACACCTAAACTATGGAAGGTGGAGCTGAGCAAAGTGGCTCTAAACGCCTAGTGGCTTTGAACACCTAAACTAAGGAAGTTGGCTCTGAACGCCTGATTGGGAAAGTGGCTTTGATCGCCTAAACTAAGCAAAGTGGCTCTGAACGCCTAAAATGAGCAAGGCGGCTCTGAACACCTAAATTGGAGAAGTAGCTTTGAACGCCTAAGTTGTAGAACTGGCTCTGAACGCCTAAACTGAGCAAGGTGGCTCTGAATGCCTAAGCTGGAGAAGTGGCTCTGAACGCTTAAAATGAGCAAGGCAGCTCTGAGCGCCTAAACTATGGAAAGTGGTTCTAAATGCCTAACTGAGGAAGGTGGCTCTGAACGCCTAATACAAGGAAAGTGGCTCTAATCACCTAAATTGAGGAATGTGGCTCTGAATGCCTAAAATTGCGGCTTTGAACCCCTAAAACTGGAAAAGATGGCTTCGAACGCCTAATGTTGTGGCTCTGAACGCCTAAATTGAAAGAAATGACTATGATGCCTAAGCTGGAAGAGATGGCTCTAAACGCCTAAAACTACAAGGTGGCTCCGAACGCCTATGAAGGAAAATGATGGCTCTAAACACCTAAACTAGAGAAGTGACTCTGAACACCTAAGTTGGAGAAGTGATGGTGGCTTTGAAAACTTGAAATGTGGAGAGAGAGTGGCTCGAACGCCTAAGTTGGAGAAGTGGCTCTAAAGGCCTATGGCTCTGAATGCTTAAATTGGAATAAACGGCTCTAAACGCCAAACTGTGGAGAGATTGTGGCTCTGAACGGCTAACTATGAACGACGACTCTGAATGCAAAACTATGAACGATGACTCTAAATGCCAAGCTGACTAATGGCTCTGAATGCAAAATTGTGAACAATGACTTTAAATGCCAAGCTAACTAATGGCTCTAAATGCCAAACTATGAACGATGGCTCTGAACGCCAAGCTGACTAATGGCTCTAAATGCCAAATTGTGGACGATGGCTCTAAACGCCAAGTTGACTAATGGCTCTGAACACCAAACTGTGAATGACGGCTCTAAATGCCAAACTGTGAACGACGATTCTAAACACTAAATTGATGAATGTGGCTCTAAACGCCTAAAAACTATGAACGGTAGCTCTAAACGTTAAACTATGAACGACTGCTCTAAATGCCAAACTATGAACAAAGGCTCTAAATGTCAAACTATGAACGATGACTCTGAACACCAAACTGTGAACAACGGCTCTGAATGCCAAACTATGGAGAGATGGTGGCTCTGAACGCCTAAAATATGGAGATAGTGGCTTTGAACACCAAACTGAACATATGATGGTGGCTCTGAATGCCGAGCTATGAGCAAATGATGAGGGAAAAAATGCCCTAGAGTGGCGTGTCATCACAAATCTCAATCCACTAAAATGGTCTAAAAGAGACTCCATGAGTCTCAAAAGATGCTCCGTTAACGAGTCGGAATGGTCAAATCAACTATAAAATAAAGTCTCACAACCCATCTGACTAAATCACGAGGCCTGACAAAACATCATAATAATCTAGATGTCTCTACCTCAAGATACCCTGCTAAAGGAATCCTTTGTTGTCTCAAAGGAATGATCCACTCACGGGTCTCAAACAAAATAATCCAATAGGGAAACCATCATCATCTCAACATAACAATCTATTGAAGAGTCATAGGTATTAGGACGGTCAAAACTCAAAAGTCACGCTCCCCTGAAGGCTCGTCTCAACAAATCATCAAAATTGTGACCAACAAAGAAAGTCAAAAAAGTTAAATGTGAAATCAATAATTTTGATAACAAAAAAAATGGGGAATATGCCCTAGTATAGCAACTGATGAATCCTGGCATACAGGTAATCAAATGGCTCATGCCAATCATCTTTGTATCAAAAAGTCAAACTATCCACGACTCATAAAGCATAGGCATACTAGTCTGTCACAGTAACTCAATAGGAACCAAATGATGATCGAGATGATCAAACTACACTATCTCATTGAGAATCAACGTGTAAGAGCCTACCCATCACTGGCTCGAAAGTGCTCCACCGAGGAAAAAAAATGTGAGTCACCTAATAATGGCTCAACAACGACCCACTATGGAAGCCTATCCGTCAATAGCTCAAAAATGATCTGCTAAGGTAACCAATGAGAAAGTCTATCATCAATCCAAATGCTCCACTAGGATGACACAAGTAAGTGAGTATGTCAATGGCTCAGAAATGATCAGCTAGGGAATGAACGAGGAGTCTGTCATCGACTCAAGGATACTCCAATAAGGATGTCTAAGAAGTCTGACAAGTGCTCCACTAAAATGATGATATGGGAGTTTATGCACCTGAGATAACTCCATCAAAGAATCACGACAATATAAAAAAGTATGAGCCTAACTGAATGACTCAAGAAAGGCTCCACTAGGGAAAAATAAAAGCAAATCATCAACTCGACATGTATCTCATAATTGGGGATGATCATGCAAATCAATGGAGAACTAAAAATCTCAACCAAAACTGAAATATGCCCCAGCATGGCATCAGATGTGTGGTAGGTCGGAAAAATCAGATGCCACCAAATCATCCATCACCAAGTGTGTAATGCTAATCATCCATGTTTACAGTTAAATCGGATCCACATATTAAAGAGGTGTCTCCTAGAAAAATAAGCATGATGACATCTAAATACCGAAAAGTGTTAGCCTAATTGAATGACCTAAGAGAGACTCTACTAGGGGATCATGATAAGATAACGGTAGACCATAAGCTTAACATGCATCTCGTAAGTGGAGATGATCATGCAACTCCATGAAGATCTATAAATCTCAATCGAAAAGGAAATATACCCCAGTATGGCATCAGATGTGTGGTAGATCGAAAAAATCATAAAACATCGGATCATCCATCATCAAATGTGTAATCCCAGTCATCTATATCCACAGTTGAATCAGGTCTAAACATCAAAGAGGTGTCTCCTAGAAGAAGAAGCATGATGACATCTAAATGCCAAAAAGTGTGAGCCTCACTGAATGGCCCAAGAGAGACTCTACTAGGGGATCATGATAAGATAACGGTAGACCATCAAGTCAACATGCATCTCACAAGTGATGAGGATCAGGCGACTCCATGGAAATCTATAAATCTCAATCGAAAGAGAAATATACCCCAGTATGGCATCAAATGTATGGTAGATCAAAAAATCAGACAACATTGGATCGTCCATCATCAAATGTGCAATCCCAGTCATCCATATCCACAACTAAATTGGATCCAAAAATCAAAGGGGCGTCTCCCAAAATAAAAAACATGATGATATCTAAATATCAACCAAATCCCAAATACCTGTCCAAGTAAGGGTTGTCGAAGACGACATCTGATCTCATGGTCTCAGGGTGGTCTTAAGACACGGGACGTAACATAAGCTAGGGTAATAGAGAAATAGAAATGAAAGAAAACTAGGCCCAAATACCCTATGATCAAAACTCATGTCCTTATGGATAAAATGCAACATGTACAGAAAAGCTCATGAGCCATGGACCTAAGGGTGCCTAATGTGACTATAATATTGATGAAGAGACAAATGAAGCAAATCGAATTGATAATGAAATGTGTAAAAATGATGCAAAAAGAGTAGAAAACCTAGAATAGGTCACTAAAAGACAAGGATAAGAGGGTGAAATGAAGGAGATGAATCGAAAGCAATAGCGAGGATGATAGTGAAACAATGAATATACGAAGAAGAGTGATGATCAACTCAAATCAAACATGGAGTGAAGTCACATCAATAATGAATGTAATGATAGAAGAGACAATAACCCAGAGCCCTTAGGAGAAGGTCACTCATCTCTCTCTCTAACAAAAGATGTGACGAAGTTAATACAAAGAAAAAAAAATCTCAAAAAGCTCACATATGAACTCTCATCAACAAAGATGCTCGATAAAATGACTATCAGATATCAATATACATGATCAATGATGGAGAATACTATGCACATACACACATATGCTTATTTTTCTTTTCTTTTCTTTTCTTTTCTTTTCCTTTTTTTTTTACATATATATACAAATGCACACACCTTGAACATAAACAAATGAGCCCCAAAAAAGATAAGATCAATAATGGATGGACATGCTCTCAAGCGCCAAAGTGCTATAAACTCTCTCCAATGAGATGACCTTCTCAAACTAAGGGTCTTCGGATCAATGTCCGTGGTATAGATAATGGAAATGATGTGACCATCCTCCATGTAATGAATTGAGGAGGATCACCACTCAAGGTGAAGAAAAGATGAAGCAAAACAAGTAGAAAATGAGACAAAAAAAAAGATGAAGAACACAACCAATGAGATATGACGGAATGCAATAGTGTAATTGTAGGAAAAATAATGAGAGAAAGATGCGCTCATAGGCCCAAGGCTCATGAAACTCTTAAATGAAGCATGCATACACCAAAAGGCCCTTATCTTGGTGTATAAATGTAAGCAAAGCAATAAGAAAGAAAGACTCTGATGCATATGCGAGGCTTAATGGGCTAGCAATGGTCTGCATATAAAAAAGGGGGTAATAAGGTATATGGCTAACCAAAATGATGGCCACCCATCCTGCGACCATGGTCTCAAACATAATACTTCTTCAACTAATCTACATTGGTTGGCTCCGAGAATCGGTTTCCATCTAGATCCATCAACCATGCAGCACCCTCTAGGGCCAACTCCCTAATGAAATAAGGTCTGCTCCAATTAGGTCTGAACTTCCCTCTGGGATATCTGATCAATCCTCTAATGACCTTCAAAACCAAGTTACCTCTCTATAGCGGTCTAGGCTTGACCCACTTCTTAAAAGCACGGGCCATCTTTCTCTGATAGGCACGAACATGGTCTCTACCCTCAGTCTCCTCTCATCTAGGAGATTGAGCTAGTCTAATCGAGCCTAAGCCCAATCTGCCTTTGAAATCTGCTACTCCAATGCTACCCTCAATGAACCCATCTTTACTGGTAGCACTGCCCACATACCATACACCAAAGAGTAAGGTGTGGCTCCTATAGAGGTGCAAAAAAAAGTCCAATAAGCCCACAATGCAAATAGAAGCTTCTCTTACCAATCTCAAGAAGTCTCAATCATCCTCCGCAAGATCCTCTTAATATTCTTATTCGTAACCTCTGACGCTTCGTTAGTCTACGGCCCGTACGCAAATGATCTATGATGCTGGATATCATATCTCTGTAATAAGGTGTTAACCTCTGCTCTGAAATGTACTCCTCTATCCAAAATCAGCTCATGAGAGACTCTATAGCAACAGATAATGTGTGATCTGATGAAACTAGCGACCCCAGATGATGTCAATCTCGCATATGAAGCAGCCTCTACCCACTGGTGAAGTAATCAATGGTGACCAAGATGAACTCATGACTAGTGGAAGACTTCGGCGAAATCTTCCCAATAATGTCTATACCCCATACTGAAAATGGTCATGGCAAAGTTAGTGTAACTCTGAAAGGGGTACGTGAATAAGGTCCCCATTAATCTGGCACTCTAGA
Organism: Vitis vinifera; assembly: GCF_030704535.1. Lineage (NCBI taxonomy): Eukaryota > Viridiplantae > Streptophyta > Magnoliopsida > Vitales > Vitaceae > Vitis > Vitis vinifera. The sequence goes on along the minus strand of NC_081809.1, from coordinate 15,191,249 downwards.
CATCTCTGAACAAACTGGGAACAATTTGTCTCCATAGTTAACCAAAAATACCCAATCCTCATGATCTTACGAGCTAACATATGTCCTCCCATATGTGGTCCACAAACTCCCGCATGAACCTCTCTCATCACTCGATCAGCAAAGGCGTGGTCTAAGCACAATAGTAACATCCCATTAGCTGATCATTTGTATAGTGTCTCCCCACATATCACAAACCGAGTGTCTAACTGTCTCAATGCTCTCTTATCCTTGGTCGTGGACACCTCAAGATATATGCCAAGTCTCAGAAACTGATATATGTCATGGTACCAAGGCAAACCGTCATCCAACTCAGCCTTATCAATCAAGCAACAATAGGCAGGAATTAATCTCGACTCAATTAGTAAAGGGCAAACAACGGTATCAATAGGAATATCAATCATGGAAGCTAGAGTAGTTAAGGCATCAGCAAACTGGTTATGCTCTCTAGGTAGATATGTATAACTCAAATCATCAAATCTCCCAACCAGTAGCTTTAAGTATGCATGAGGCCTAAGCTCCACATATCTAGTCTTTCAATGGCCCTAAATCTATCTCAATACCATATTAGAGTCACCAAACACCTCCATCTATCTAATCCCAAGCTCAAAAGTTGTCTTTAATCCTAAGATACAAGCCTCATACTCAACAATATTATTCATGGTAGGGTGTCGATCAGAAGATGCCAAACGAACAGATCTAGGAATGTGGTCACCATGAAGGAATATCAACAGAACACTTATCTCATATCCAGAATGGTTGGCCGTACCATCAAAGTACATACGCCAACCTAACAAACTAGTCACTACAGCGATATCCTCATCTGGAAAGCTATCATCAATCACTCTACCATCAGAAACTGGTAATGAGGCTAAGTGATCTACAACAATGCTCTCTCTTATAGAATTTTGAGTGACATAATGAATGTCGAACTTAGTCAGGAGTACCAACCATCTCATGAGTTAACCAATCAAAGCAGGCCTATCAAACAAATATCTCAGAGAATCTAGACAGGATATCAAGTGCACTAAATACTCTATCATGTAATATCTCAATCTCCAAGTAGCCTAAACCAACATCAAACAAAAGCGCTCAGTCATGACATAACTCGTTTCATAATCAAGCATCTTCTTACTCAAATAATAAACAACTTGCTCATTTCCTAAATCATCGAGTTGAGCTAACATGCATCCTAAGGCTATGTTTGAGACTGACAAGTATAAGAGTAAGGGACAACCTAGTGTAGGAGACATTAGAATTGGAGGCGACAACAAATACTTCTTAATCCTCTCGAATGCACGCTGCCATTGATCATCCCAAATAGTAGGTTGACTCTTCCTCAAGAGTCAAAAAATAGGCTCGTAGATATCTGTCAATTTGGCGATGAATCTACTGATGTACTGAAGTCTACCGAAGAAACCTCTGATCTCTCTCTCAATCCTCAGACCAGGCATGTCAAGGATAGCTCTAATCTTGTCTAGATCTGCCTCTATGTCTCTTTCACTGACCATGTATCTTAGTAACTTCCCATAAGTCACTCCAAAAGTGCACTTCTTGGGATTCAATCTCAATCTGAACTGTCTAATCCTCTCAAAGAATCTTTGTAGAGCTGCTAGGTGAGTTGCTCTATCTCAGGATTTCACTATCATGTTGTCTACATAGACCTCGACGTCCTGATGCATCATGTCATGGAAAAAAGTAGTCGTTGCTCTCTGATAAGTAGCTATCGCATTCTTCAAACCAACCAACATCACTTTGTAGCAGTAAGTACCAAACTTAGTGATAAAGGAAGTCTTCTCCATATACTTTGGAGCCATTAAGATCTAATTATACCAGGAAAACCTGTCCATAAAGGATAACAACGAATGACCTGTTGTACTATCAACTAGCATGTCAATGTGTGCAAGAGGACAATCATCCTTAAGACTAGCCTTGTTGAGATCTCGAAAATTAACACAAACTCTCACATGGTCATCTCCTTTAGGAACAGGGATGACATTGGCCAACCACTAATAAGAATCCCACATTGAGTTGTTTTTGAATCTCTTCTTTCACTTGAAAACTCCAACGAGGATGTAATTGTCTCAACTTCTACTTAACTAGTCTAACATGAGGTAGAAGTGGCAAGTGATGTTGGACTATGGATGGATCAAGGCTTGACATGTCCTCGTAAGACCATTCAAAAACATCCAAATATGATCTAAGCAAATGGGAGGCTATCCCTCTCATTTGTAGACAAATCTAATCCTCAATTCCCGAGGTTGGTCTGCTGTATCAAAATAAAAAATGTCAACGTCTCCTATGGTAGGTTAAACTCTCTGATCACTGGGACTCGAATCAAAAGTAGAAGAAGACTCATCATCTGAATTGTGTTGTAGAATTTCATTATCTATACAAAATATTTGTGATGTCGATGAATGAGGTGCAGATAAAGTGATGTCATAAGAGACAAGCAAATACTAAAAAAGACTCATATCCATATATGAAGAAAGAGTCGGTACATCATCAAAACGGGAGACAAATCCCAATAGTACATCAAAAGAAAGTGGTGGGTCCACATGCTCGGACTCTACCACGACTGGGCTAGTAACACCCTCAAATACATCATCATCATGAGCAACAACAGTAAGCAGCCCAAGAGCAAGGACAAGATGAACATCCTCAACCATCTCGATAGCAAGTACCCCAAACAAATAGAGTGGAGAAGCAGTATCTGGTTGAACGTCATCAGTAATCTAACTCGTGTCTACCATGAGCATCTCATTGTTCTACTCATCACGCGGAATAGTCCTATCTATCATGTTTGCAATATCAACATATGTCCCATACTTGTCATTCTTTTCTGGGAAATAAAGCGTCAATAGGCTCATACATCCTCAACCAACATGCTCAGACTCTACCACGACTGGGCTAGTAACACCCTCAAATACATCATCATCATGAGCAATAACAGTAAGCAACCCAGGAGCAGGGACAAGGTGAACATCCTCAACCATCTCGATAGCAAGTACCTCAAACAAATCAAGTGGAGAAATAGTCTCTAGATGAACATCATCGGTAATCTGACTTGTGTCTACCATGAGCATCTCATTGTTATACTTATCACACGGAATAGCCTCATCTATCATGTTCGTAATATCAAGAGATGTCCCATACTCGTCATTATTTTTTGGGAAATAAAGCTTCAATAGGCTCGTACGGTTGTTGGAGAAGAAGGAGTGAGCACAATTGAAGTGGAAGTGCTAGGAGCTTCGTTACTCAACTGCAACTGATGAACTAGACACTGAAGCTCAGTCTCCTAATCAACACTAAGACCATCGATGATCCTCTTTGAATGCATTTGTGCATCTGGTGCCATCACGAAAGAACTTTCTAAGCTCATCTATGGACCCTCCCCCGATCTACCGATTGGCGCGACTTGCTATTTAAAACAAAAAAATAATAGGTGTTGAGGAAAAGCGATTTTCGGGTCTTGAAAAATCCACTCCCAATGAGGAACGATTTTGCTTGGAGTCGCCACTTATTTTGAAATGGGGAAAATTAAGTAAGAACAAAAACCCCTCAATGACTCTAGTTAGGAAAAAACGGTCTGCAAAACTCGATTTCTATGTCCGGGGATCAAATTACTTATTAGGAAGGTATCTCATGCGAGGTAGCACCCCTTTAGGCCCGAAATCCAGTCTCTACTAATGAATTGGGTACATTGGAGCATGTGGGTCAAAGATCGGGCAATTTCCCCCTCGAGCTACAAGGATAACAAGACTCATACAATTCTGGTTGGTATTCAGCATGCATAGGAAATCGAAATGAGAAAAATGATGTTTACCTGAGGTCCCCGACCATGCGCTGCGAGAAAGGGTTAGTTAATAAGCACAAGCACACAATATATACAAATTCCAAATTTACTAACATTTTTAGCCTTAACCAAACCATATATATGTAACCTTTAGGCTCTTTCCAATGGCCACCAAACGCAACCATGAATTTGGACTACGTGTCTATAACCTAGCTATTCCAATTCCACTGGTTTCCAACTGGGAATTAATATCTTTCCTGCTTGAATTTCATCCACTAATAACCACAAATTCCATGATTCTCCATAAAAAAATTTAAAAAAAAAAATCCAGTTGAACTTCATTAGTTAAAGACTACCAAATTCATGAAAGTCGTATACATGGAAACTTAAAGAATTAAATCCGGATTTTTCAAAATTTTGGAAATTTATGGAAATGGACACTAAAAAAAATTAAATCCGGACTTTTCGAAATTGGAAATCTTGGAATTTTAAGAGTTCTAAAGTTTTCGAAAATTTGGTAGCGGAAACTTAAAGAATTAAAGTTGGAAATTCGAGAATTTTGGTAATGGAAACTTAAAGAATAAATTCTAAATTTTGGAGACTTGGGAATTTTGGAAATAAAACTTTGAGAATGGTATTAAAAAAAAATGAAATTTTGGAATTTTGAGAGTTTTGGAATTTTGAAAAATAAACTTTGAAGATAGTATTTACAATGAAATTTTGGAATTTTGACTTTTGGGAATTTTGGAAAATAAACCTTGAAGATAGCATTTAAAATGAAATTTACGAATCTTAGAATTTTGGGAATTTTGAAAAATAAATTTAAGAATGGTATTAAAAAAAATGAAATTTCAGAATTTTGAGAGTTTAAGAGAAATGTAATTTTGGAAAACTTATTTTTAAAATGGTGTTTTTAAAAATTAAAAAAAAAAAAAAAAAAAGAAATTTTGGAAAATGAATTTGAAGTTAGGATATATATATATATCCTGGATTTTAAAGTTTTAGAAATGGAAACTTAAAAAATTATATTCAGAATTTTCAAAACTTTGGAATTTTAAGAGAAATGGAATTTTGGAAAACTTATTTGAAGTTAGTATTTAAAAAAACTGGATTTGGAATTTCGGAAATCTAAGAATTGAATAATGGTGTTTAAAAAAATTAAGTATTGGAAAATTTACAAAAAATATTCAAAAATCATACAAAAAAAAAACTAGAGTTTAGAAGATGATTTAAAAGTTGTATTTTAAGAATTGAGTTTCAGAAAATCTAGAAAATCTATTTAAGGATTAAAACTTAAAGATTAAATAGACAAAAAAAGGATTTTAAAATGCTATTTGAGAATAAAAAAATGAAGAATAGTAAATAAACACATAAGTTAATAAGCTTTTTTTTTTTTTCCTTAGTCAAAGCAAGTGGACTGCATGAAGATGGGGTGATGCTCCTATATGCCGCGTTGAGAAGTGACCGAATTGCCGTCGTCGGCGAGATTCTTACCCTAAAAAAAAATCACCTTGAACCTGGGACTTTCGGCAAGGAGGGTCAAAGGGGGCGCCACCCCTGCCACAGCAGCAAAGGAAACTGCCATAGCCATCGGTGGAGCTGCAACCCAAGTCAGCGTCAGAAAAGCGAGCTGCAGCAACCCCAAAACGCGGCTAAAGCAGGTTGCTGGGATGCGGAAGAAGGTCACTTGGAATAAATAGCTTTTCCCGCTTGCTGGCAGCTAAGTCGCACCTCTTCATCTGGCTCTCAACACCAAGGCCGAGCAGCTCACTATCCTCTCTCGCTGTGTGGAAGAAAAGAGCTTTGGTTGGGGCGGCAACCAAGCTGTGACTGGGAGCTGGTCCAAACCTGGAAACACCCAGCGTGCTGGTTGTTTCAAAAAATCATATCATACCCTTCCCACCCCTAATGACTTGGCCACATCTCCGACCAAGAAAAAAGAATGGTGAAACCATTGCAATAGGCAGTGCAAGCGGAGGCAAGAAGGACCCAGATGGCTAAAATCCTTCAAGCAGCAATAGAAACGCCCTCCCACAAGCACTAGTTGCTTAAGGTTCACTCTCATCTCTAACCCACTCCCACTAAAAAAATCAACCTCTCACTATCATCGGCAAACAAGGGAGCAACACACTCACATAAATAACAGTCATGATTCACCTTTAAAGACCAAACTTAGAGGGCGTTTGCACATTCTGAAACGGCACTCTCAGGTGGCAATATGCAAACCAAAATGTTTTACAACTGGATACACAAGCATAGAGAAATACAAAGAAGAGAGGTTATAAAAAACAGAGCAAGAGCGGGGAATCTGTAGATAAACTAAACCAAGTCGCGTCTCTTGAGCTATCCAGAGGTTGAAGTGCACATGAATGACGGCAAATAAATTTGCCACAGAAATCAGAAAATGATCTAACAGATATAAATATTGAATCCCAAAACTAAGCCAAAGCAAAATAGGTGTAAGATCAACCATGAAATACATTCCAACAAATTAAGATTTTATAAGAATACTAGCAGTGTCCAAAGCTCGCATTTAGACATCACAATGGTATCCCAACATGCATAAAAAAAACCTAATGAAACTTATGAAGATGAAACAACCTAATAGTTTACAAAGATCATACCCGTGTTCTTCCTTTCCTGGATCATTCCCTCTATTTTCTATGCCTCTTTTCCCGCACCAACTTTCCCCGTTTCTTGCTTTCTTTTCCTCTGTCAATTCCCTTGTTTCCTCCTTTCCTTCAGACCTCACTCTCTAACAACGTCTTTCTCTCTTTGTTCTCTATTTCCTTTATCTCCACCTTTCCCAATCCCTATTGTTGTTATCTCTCTCTTCTTCTTCTATCCTCTTCAAAAAACCTTTCCACTCCTTTTCAAAAATATCCTTTATCTCTTTCCCATGTAGAGTCCCTCGAAAACCTCTCCTTCCCTTTTCCTCAAATCTTTCCCACCCCTCTTCATTTATTTTCTTCCCTGTTAAGACTACTCACCCGGCTCCCATTTTCCATACCTTGTAATATGCCCCTCTTCTTTTTCCCAATGTCTTCTCTCTGCCCATCAAAGTCTTTTAATTTTCAACAAACATCCAGCCTCTCTCTCTCTTTCCTCCCATGCAATCCACCAGTTCCCCTTTTTTTTTTTTCTTTTTTTAATAAAATAAAAGAATAAAAATAAATAAAAATAAAGGTAAAAAAACATACAGTAAGTACATACTAATAATAATAATAATAATAATAATACTAATAATTAATAATAATAATTAATAATAATACTAATAATAATAATAATAATAATAATAATAATAACTAATAACTAATAACACTAGTAATCAGTTCTTCTCAACGAGAGGGGGATATGCCCCAATATGGCACCTGACGAGCAAAATCTCGCGTAGAACGAATAACATTGATTATCTATTTATGCATTCAATAATCACACAAATCTTAGCATCCCAAGGGAAAGGTAACACGCCCATATAATGATGAACCAAAGTACTGGGCCAAGATATAACAAAGTTGATGCATAGCATATGACAAAGGTCTATCATTACCAATCAAGCATCTCTACAAATCATGGATATGGGAGGCGTACAAACCGATGACAACTAGGAAAAAATCCCATGATGAGGGTAATATGCCCCAATATAGACATCTGGTGTGTCTAAGAGACTATCCACCAACCGAATACTATCTCCATACTCAAGTTCTGCCAAACATCATCAGACTAAGTAGAAGAGGAACCAAATGTCACTCGAAGCATTTTCCATAAGAAAAAGCACAACAACACCCATATTTCAACCAATTGCTAAAACCTACCCAATTGGAGACTATCAAAGATAACATCTAATCTCATGGCCTCGGGGTGGTCTTATGATACAGACCGTAATATAGGCTTAGGGTAATAGGGTGAAAGAAATGAAGGAAAACTAAGCTTAAGTACCCAATGATCAAACCCAATACCCTCATGTGTAAGATGTGATGTGAAGAATAATCTCGTGAGCCAACTAACTCGACAGCAAACAATGGAAGTGTCAATGACAAAATATAAGAGAAAAGGGAAGTGGTCAGGTCTTCACTGCAGTATGTAATGGATATGGAGAGGCTAATAAAACAAAGACATGTATCAATGTAAGAAATGAATAAATATGCAATAATCAACATGAAAAGAAATGGTGGGAAATGAATAAGAGAAGTGAGGAGATGCAAAGGATGATAACCAACTCATATTAGTGTAGCCAAGGAAAATCATATCACCAAAGATGGAATGGTAGTGAAGATGGTGATCCGAAAACCCTAGTGATGGGTTACTCAATCCTCACACCCAATGTATACCAACCCTAATCCATGAAGTGAAGGATCTCATAAAACTCTCACCAAACTATTGTTACTCAAAAAACATAAGTAACACAAGGAGTGGGATGCTCTCGAAAAGGCTCACATACGAGCTCAATGATAGATAACCCAAAGAACAACCCTCAAATATCAACAAATGCCTAGTGAAATATGTTACCATGAACAAACTTATCATCACACTTTTTTTTTTTTAGAACACTAGTATCAATAAGTCGAAACTCCACAAAGCAAAGAATAGAAATGAATAAACTCTCCTTAATCCCAGATGAAAATATGAATCATACACAAACCCCAAAATCATGCCAACTCCAATCACTAACATGTATATAAAGCCCCAACCCTGAAGTCACCTCTCAAGCTAAGGTATCCAAATCAAAGTCAACAGGTGGAATGAAGGGTGTGACATGACTACCTTGATGCACTAAAAATGTGAAAAGTCATCAATTAGAGAAAATAAAGAGAGTGAAACAAAGCAAGAGAAGACAAAACACGAAAGTAGATGGAAAAAGGACAATAATAAAACATAATAGAAGTGGAATAGTAAAAGGATGGTAACAAGAAAAATGAAAATAGATCAAAGAGTTGAAACTCACAAGACTATTCAAGTAAAACATGCATACACAACCAAGAGCCCCTACCCGAGTGATGAAAGGTAAGCAAAGCTGTAAGAAAAGAAGGCTATAATGTACTCATGGGGCTCAAGGGGGCTAGCAACGGGATGTATGTGAAATGGGTGCGATAAGATATAAGGCTAACCGAAACGATGGCCACCCATCCTTTGACCATGATCTTAAACGTAATACTTCTTCAGTTGATCCACATTAGTTGGCTCTAAAAATTGGTTTTTGTCTAGGTTAGTCAACCATGCAGCCTCTTCTGGAGTTAGCTCTTGAATAACATAAGGTCCACTCCAAATAGGTATGAACTTCTCTCTAGGGTCTCCAATCAAACCTCTAAGCATCCTCAAAACCAAATCCTTTTTATGTAATGGTCTAGGCTTAACCCATTTCCTGAAAGCACGAGCCATCTTTCTCTAATAGGCTTGAACATGATCCACTGCTCTCAATCTCCTCTCATCTAAAAGGTTAAGTTGATCAAATCTAACCTAGGCCCACTCTATCTCCAAAATCTACTACTCGAGAGCTACTCTTAAAGAACCCATCTTTGTCTTGACTAGCAAAACAAACTTCATACCATACACCAAGAAGTAAGGTGTAGCTCCTGTAAAAGTGAAAAATGAAGTACGGTATGCCCATAAAGCAAAAGGAAGCTTCTCTGACCAATCTTGGGAAGTCTCAACCATCTTTCTCATAATCCTCTTTATATTATTATTTGCAGCCTCTACCACTCCTTTAGTCAGTGACCTGTATGCAGATGATTTGTGATGTTGGATGCCATATTTTTGTAACAAAGTTTCGACTTCAGCTCTAAAGTGTGCTCCCCTATCTAAAATCAACTCATGAGGAACTCCATAACAGCAAATAATATGTGACCTGATGAAACTGGCAACTCTAATAGATGTCAACTTTGCATATGATGCAGCTTCCACCCACTTGGTAAAATAATCTATGGCTACTAAGATGAACTCATGGCCATTAGAAGATTTCGGCGAGATTTTTCCAATGATATTAATACCCCATACCTAGAATGGCCATGGTGATGTCAAAGCATGCAACTCTAAGGGTGGTACATGAATAAAATCCCCGTGCATCTAACACTCTAAGCATTTCTGAACAAACTACCAACAATCTGTTTCCATGGTCAACCAAAAATAACCAATCCTTATGATCTTATGGGCTAACATATGCCCACCCATATGCAGACCATAAACTCCTGCATGAACCTCTCTCATCACTCAATCTGCAAAGGCTCGATCCAAACATAAGAGAAGCATACCATCGGTTGATCACCTATATAAAGTCTCTCCACATATCACAAATCTAGTGGCTAACTGTCTCAATGCTCTCTGATCCTTGGCTGTCACAGCCTCAGGGTATGTGCCAGATCTGAGAAACTGATGGATGTCATGAAACCATGGTAGGTCATCCTGGACCTCTGTATCATCAATCAAATGACAATATGTGGGTGCAGTTCTAGTCTCAATCAACAATGGACGAACTATCACATTAGTTGGAATGTCAACTATAAAAGCTAAGGTAGCTAAGGCATCAGCAAATTGATTATGTGCTCTAAGGAGATGAATGTATTTCAACTCTTCAAATTTCTCAATCAATAACTCCAAGTAGGCATGGTATGGCTTCAACTTTGCGTCTCTTGTCTTCCAGTCACCCAAAACTTGTCTGAGTACTAAATTGGAATCACCAAGTACGTCCATCTGTGTGATGCCAAGCTCTAATGTGGTCTCTAAACTGAGACATGCTTCATACTCAACAATATTATTTATGGTGGGGTGGTAATCAGGAAATGTTAAACGAACAAACCACAGGATGTGATCACCCTAGGGAGATACCAACAAAACACCTATCCCATAGCCCGAATGATTAGTTGTTCTATCGAAGTACATTCGCCATCCTAATAACCTAGTCATAGCGACAAACTCCTCATCTGGAAAATCATCATCAACTGGCCTACTCTCGATTGTTGGTAAGGACGCTAAATGATCTGCAACAACACTCCTCTCAATGCATTTCTGAGAGACATACTGAATATCAAATTTTGTAAGAAGCACTAGCCATCTCATCAATCTACTAGCCAAAGCAAGTCTATCAAACAAGTACCTCAACGGATCTAGACGGGAAATCAAGTGCACTGAATACTCTATCATGTAATGCCTCAACCTCTAGGTAACCTAAACTAGTGCTAAGCAAAGGTGCTCAATCATATCATATCTCATTTCATATTCTAGCATCCTCTTACTTAGATAGTAAATAGCTCGCTCTTTCCCTAAGTCATCAAGCTAAGCTAGCATACATCCCAAGGTCATGTCTAAAACTGACAGATATAAAACAAGTGGACGTCCTGGCATGGGAGGCACTAAAATAGGAGGAGAAAGAAAATACTCCTTAATCCTATCAAACGCAAGCTATCAATCATCATTTCAAACTATAGGCTGGTTCTTTCTCAATAGACGAAAAATGGGCTCACATATGTCAGTCAATCTGGCTATGAATCGACTGATGTACTGTAACCTGCCCAGAAAACCCTTGATCTCTTTCTCAGTCCTTGGCACAGGCATGTTAAGGATGGCTTTGATCTTATTTAGGTTAACCTCTATGCCTCGCTCACTGACCATATGACCCAACAATTTCCCAAAAGTCACTCCAAAAGTGCACTTCTTGGGATTCAACCTCAATCTGAATTTTTGAATCCTCTCAAAGAATCTCTCTAAAGCCGCTAGGTGATCTGCTCCTTGGGATTTCACAATCATATCATCCACATAAACTTCAACATCCCTATGCATCATGTCATGAAATAAAATAGTAACAGCCCTCTAATAAGCGACTCTTATGTTCTTCAGCCCAAATGGCATAACCCTGTAATAGTAGGTACCCCATTTAGTAATAAAGGTTGTCTACTCCATATCCTCTAGAGCCATCAAAATCTTATTATACCTTGAAAATCCATACATGAAAGACAACATCGAATGGCTTGCGGTGCTATCGACCAACAGATCATTGTGTGAGAGAGAAAAGTCATCCTTAGGGTTGGCTTTATTAAGGTCTCCAAAGTCAACACAAACTCTAACTTTACCATCCTATTTGGGAACAGGGACGACGTTAGCCAACCACTCTAGATACTCAACCATTGATATAAATCCCACACTGAGTTGTTTCTGAATCTCCTCTTTCACCTGCCAATTCTAACGTGGGTGTAATCACCTCAATTTCTGCTTAACTGGTCTGGCATGTGGCAAGATAGGTAAATGGTGTTGGACTATAGAGGGATCAAGGCTAGGCATGTCCTCATATGACCATGCAAAGACATCCAAGTATGACTTGAGTAAATGAATAAGTCTATCCTTCTCATCTATGGATAAGGGTAAACCAATCTTCAACTTTCTAGGTTGATCATCTGTGCCAAAATCAACAGTCTCAATATCCCCTGTAGCAGGTGAAACCCTCTCATCTATGGGATCAGAGTCGTGATCAAAAGAGTCTCTATCTAAATCGAGTTGTGCAATTTCATCATTTATATCAAATATCTGTGAAATAGATGAATAAGGTGAAAGTAACAAAACATCATCACAAGAGACAGATAAATACTCGTAAATGCTCAAATCCATAATTGAATCATTAGAAACATAGTCAAAATGGGTGACAAATCCTAATAGAATGTCAAATGAAAGAGGTGGGTCCATAGAGTTGCACGCTCCCTCAATTGGGCCAACATTGCCCTCATACATATCAATAGTAGGAACAACAAAAGCAGGAAGCTCATGAGCAAGAATAGTCGGATCCTCCTCAGTAATCTCAATGACAGATACTCTAAAAAGCTCCAATGGAGAGACAGGCTTGCGCTGAACTGCGTCAAGGAACTAAATGATACCCAACAAGTCCATTTCATCATGATACTCATCATGAGGAACTACTCCATCAATCATATCTGCAGGCTCAATGACTACCCCGTAATCAGTAGTCTCATCTGGGAAACACAAGGAGAATAAGTTGGCTCGATCTGGAGATGGTGGAGTGATCATCATAGAAGCCGACACGTCAAGGGTCTCATCACCCATCTACATCTGATGAAGCATACGTTGAAGCTCATCCACTGTACTATCCTCAACCCCCATCTCCTCAACATGAGGCTGAACCTCTGATCCCCTAACAAAGTAATCAGCCAAGCTAAAACTGTAAGGGCGAACAGAATAATGAAATGGGATGCCAAGAAATCAAGCCCTCACCTTGTCTCTACGTAGTCGTGCCATATAACGAACATCATCCTCTGAAGAGATGAATCCAAGTCCAAAAGGAGTATCATGATCAATAGTAGTCACAAACTCACTAAATCCATGTTGGCATCGTCCTAACCCAAAACCAGATAGAAAGGACATGTCTCTCATCATATCAAGAACAAGGGTACTACTATGTTGGTCAAACGACATGGCCACGAAATCTCTGCAAAAATCCTGAATCTCAAGGGTTTGTACCTCATCAAATATGAATCCTTACAAAAAAAAAAATCATCATCACTGTGACTGATCTGCAATACTAGCTCAAATGATGAAATCATGTCTCTAGTAGATTGTACTGTAATAATCTACCCATCATGGATAAACTTCACCTTTTGATGAAGGGAAGATGAAATAGCTCCAGCCTGGTGAATCTAAGGTCGGCCTAAAAGCAGGTTAAAGGATGCAAGAATCCTCAAAACTTGGAATAGTATAGAGAATGTGGTTGAGCCGATCAGCACATCTATAGTCAAGGTGCCCATGACCTCCCTCTGAGTGCTATCATAAGCTCTCACTATCTATGTGGAAGGACCAAAATCTAAGGGTGCAAAGCCAAGGGCTATAGCGGTGGCTAATGGGCAAACATTCAGGGCAGAGCCATTGTCCAATAAGATAGATGGGACTCTGTGGCCTGAACAAACAACTATAATATAGAGAGGACGAGTATGGTCAGAACCCTTTAATGGTAGATCATTAGCAGAGAACACAATGCAAGTGGCCCTATCGGTTGTCATCATATGAATCAATCCCTCTGGAGTAGTAGATGTCTCAACACGTATGTGACTTAAAGCTCGAATAAGTGCATCTCTATGGGTACTAGAAGTGGCCAACAAACTCCAAATGGATATCCGAGGCTAGGTGCTCTACAATTGTCTCAAGATCTCATCATCCTCCCTCTTGACCTCCTCACAAGAGTTCATACCACCAAATGGTCTAGTAACCGGAGGTGCAGCCTAAGTTATCCTCCCACTACGAGTCATAACCTGTATATCAACATCCTCAAGCCATAGAATAAACGGAGCAAACGTGCCCCCGTGCCTAACATCTGATGGTGTAGAAGGAATCAACTGTAATGGCGCTCTATCTGGGATCAAACTAAATGGTGTAGTGATTGAAAATTTTGATATAACTCCTACAATCTCATAGCCATTGTTTAGAATAATCATCTCAGACAATCCATCATCCCAATTCAACATGTGTATGACATCATCTTGAACAAAATCCATGTGATGAATACCACTAGTAGGCGGAGACATTGAATGTGTAGTGTGAGCAAGTAAAGGGTTCATGGTCACACATGGTTGCCCTAAGTTAACCAAGCCCTGAATAGCATGTCTCAGAGCAGAGCAGTGGCTAGTGTCATGTCCTGGACCCTGATGGTAAGCACAATGAAGGTCCAACCTGAAATGAGGTGGCATAGGCTGAGGTGGTGGTCTCGATGCCAATGCAGTCAACAATCCTCCCTCTACAAGCTTCTGGAAAGCTCTACTCAAAGGCATCCTCAACTGGGAAAACTGTCGCATCTGTCTCTGTGCAGGTGGAGCCCTAGGTTGGGGACAATGAGCGGGTGGCCTCTGTGTGGCCCGAGTAGTATAAACTGGCTATAGAGTTGGGTGTAGATATGTGGGAGACATGGATCTAAAAGGAATAGGTGGCCTGTAATGCACATGAGGTGATGGCGGGTAATAAACTTCGGAAGTCTGCCCAACTCTCTGATAATATCTAGGGGGACTCGGTCTGGCGGCATTGATGGCATTGACGTCCCCTGATCTCTATCCAATGGCTGGTTTCTTTCCCTTCGAGTCTGAAGGGGAAGAATTAGGCCACAATCCTCTAGCAATACCCTCCTCAATACCATATAATGCCTGCACCAAAGATCCAAAGTCCACGTGTGGGAATCCTATCAAATGTCTAGCAAATCGAGGTTGCAAGCTCCTCATAATCATACTGATCTTATCCCTTTAAGATGGCCTATCAATGATTTAGGCAATCTTCTCCCTCCAACAGGAGATGAATGATGTGATTGTCTCATCGGGCCTTTGCCTCAAGGCCTCCAACTCCCTCTGTGAGACATCTATAACAGTGTTAAATGCAAACTGTCGCAAAAACTCCTAGGCTAAATCATCCCATGTACGACGGTGTGACACATCCAAAGAAGCAAACCAACGTTGAGCCACCTCACTCAAGGACATGGGGAATAGCATAATCATCTAAGTCTTATCCAAACCATGGGCCCTCATCATAGTACTATATAGTCTCAAATGAATGAGGGGGCATCTAATCCTAGTGTATCGCTCGATCTCTAGCATCTTGAATTTGGTTGGCAAACTAGCCACTAGTAGTCCATGAAAATCATCCCATACCATCCCTCTATCTAATACTCTCATTTGTCTCATCTTTGCTCAAGCATGTCCATGTGTGTATGGGCATCCTCTGAGGTCGGAACAACCACCATGGCAGGCGGTGGGGCAACCTCACTCTAACTTTGTAAAGTAAATGGTGTAGGTTGTGGAACTGTCCAACCAAGTAGGGGAGGTGGTGGCATTTGAGTGTCCTGTGGAGCTATCTGATTAGGTGGGTTAGGTGGCAGAATAGTGGGATCATGTTGCACACTCTCCTAAATCGGAACCTGTTGGGCCTGCTGCCCATCCGTCTTCTAACCAAGACTAGTTATGGCCTCCTGGATCGAAGCCATAGCAGCAACAAACTGATCAACTGTAACCACCTGCGAATCCATATATGTCTGATCTGACTGGTCTGACACTTTAATCAATATACCTCTAACTCTGATCCAAAAAGTTGAACCCAGATTGAACATATTAATACTCCTACAATAGTGGAAATACTGGGTAAGATACGATGTAAGGGAAACTCTACAAGGAATGTCTATCAACTATGCAGGAATGTAACCTGGAAGTACTCAGACTGATATCCAATTCTAAGTAAATATAGAAGAGACTACTATGAAGGTAATTAAACCTCTTACTACTAACTCGACTTTGAAGGCCCATAGATGCACCCACATGTAGAAAAGGAATCCTAGTAGGGCCTAAGCTTAGCTTATAAGGATAAGGTGGCTCTAACAATAACAAGATGGGTTAAAGGATCCCTAGTAGAAGCGATCATACCCTCCAATGGTACGCAACCCTCAGCACGCCTCTGAAGAGACGGGGCGCTTCAATGCAAGGTGATCATCATTTCCACACATGCACTACCTCGACATCCCAAGGGATTTCTTATGGTGAAAGCTCTTGCAACTCTCAGCACTCAATAGTCAACTAAAGTGCACAATGAGTGGTGTGGGTACATCCGAAAATCCTATGAAGCTAAAGCAGAAAAGGAAACACACTGGTCACATAAATATCTATGAAACCTAGCTCTAGGCTATACAAGTCTTCAAAGATTGGACTCCAACTAGCATCAATATGTCCACC
The DNA here is from genome assembly GCF_030704535.1 of Vitis vinifera. Taxonomy (NCBI): domain Eukaryota; kingdom Viridiplantae; phylum Streptophyta; class Magnoliopsida; order Vitales; family Vitaceae; genus Vitis; species Vitis vinifera. The sequence continues at coordinate 15,174,740 of NC_081809.1, read as the reverse complement.
TCCTTCAGAATGCTCCCAAACATCGATATAACCCGTCATTAGACCCTACTCCTAACCACTAGCTCGGTCGAAGAAACAAGCACACACAAGGCCTCACACGTGCAAATGTAAGAACTGAAAAGAAGGGAATGACCGAAACTAAATGGTTGGAGGTAAGGGGATAGATGTGCGACCCACACAAACAAGCAACATGCAAACACACAGGAGAAGAGCAGTCATGCAACAAGCAATCAAGTAGAGCGCAGGTATATCATCCATGTCCACACACAAGCCAAATGATAACATGACAATCAAGATGAATGCAACAAGGATAGCATGCTCAAAGATGATCAAGATAATATACAAGCAAAATAGTCAACACTAAGACAACAAGATATACAACAATATGAACATACATGTCAAAGTGAACAGGATAATCATGGCAAGAATAAAATCAATAGGCTAAGACAATGAAGAGAATCAATCAATATCATCAGCATGTCGGAGTCCTAAATGGATATAACAATCAATCAAAGGAAATCATCACATCAAACTCTCAATGTGCTACAATCGCACAATCATAGAAAAACACAAAGAGAAGGTATTCATCAATCGACTAATCAAACGCCACATTTGTCTCAACTTAAGTTCAAGCTTGACCCTCTAAACATCCCCAACGAAGTCACCATTTTGTGGACCTGCGTTTTTCACGTGTGTTCTCACTTGATAGTGAGACTCGCTTTTTATTTGGTGAAATTTTTATTTTTTTGAAAAATACTTGGAGTCACCACTTATTTTTGTTTTATTTTTAAAGGGAAAACAAAATAAGAAAGAAAACCCTAAGTGCGACTCCTTATTTGGAAAAGACGGTTTATGAAAAACCAAACCTGGGTTTGGGGGTCAGGTTACTTATTGGGAAGGTACAATAAAGACCATAGCACCCCTCTAAGCCCCTAAAAATGGGTCTATACTAAATAAGGTGAAGTAAACATGACAATTAATTAGGAGATCAATGAATACCACAATGATCATAGATCAAAAGCAAGTCATAATAACGAATAAATAAACAAACTGAGAGTGAGAGTGTACCTTAACAGTAGGTAATAAAGCGCTATCATGAAACAGAGTTAGTGTACAATAATAAATACAAAATATATCACATGTATATCAAAGAGCAAGACAAAGATCAAGCAATATTCATTAAGTATAGCAATTGACAATCAGAAGAGAAAACTCATATGTAAGGCCCCCACCAAAGCCTAATTGATTTTGCATGAATTAATCCCACAAATTTCATTATTTAGGAATTATGAAAATCATATTTATACTTATTTAAAATCAAGAGAAATAAAATATTATTTGAAAACCTAAGAAAATTTGTGAAAGTGCTTACCTGAAGGGAAATGTAGCAAATTTATTAAAAATGAGATTTTTTTTTTACCTAAAACCCTAATAAATGATGAAAAGTTGTAGAATTAAAAATATTTGAAAACTGGAGTGAAATGAAAATTATTTGAAAAAAAACTAGAGTTTTGAAAATTAGTTGAAAATTGAAATCTTAAAAATTAAATTTTTAAAAAAAATAAAAATTGGAGTTTTGAAAATTAAATTTGAAAATTGGAATTTTGGAAAAGTATTTGAAAATGGAAGTTTTGAGAACTGAGTTTGAAAATGTGAATTTTGGAAAATTATTTGAAAATGAAAATTTTGAAAATTGGAATCTTGGAGAATTATTTGAGAATGAGATTTCTTAAGAATTAAATTTGAAAATTGGAATTCTGGAAAATTATTTGAAAATTGAAGTTTTGAAAATTAAATTTAAAAATTAGAATTTTGAAGAATTATTTGAAAATGGAAGTTTTAAAAATTAAATTTGAGAGTTGGAATTTTGAAAAATTATTTGAAAATGGAAGTTTTGAAAGTTAAATTTGAGAATTGGAATTTTGAAAAATTATTTGAAAATTGAAGTTTTAAAAATTAAATTTGGAAATTGGAATTTTGAAGAATTATTTGAAAATGGAAGTTTGAAAAATTAAATTTAGAAATTGGAATTTTGGAAAATTATTTGAAGATTAAAGTTTTGAAAACTAAATTTGAAAATTGGAATTTTGAAAAAATTATTTGAGAATGTAATTTTTTTTTAAATAAAATTTGAAAAATGGAATTTTGGAAAATAATTTGAAAATGGAAGTTTTGAAAATTAAATTTAAAAATGAGAATTTTGGAAAATTATTTGAGAATAGAATTTTTATAAATATGAAATTTTTAACATTAAAAGATGAAGAATTAAGAGGACCAAACACTTGGCCCTTTGGGATAATACACTGGGGGTGGCCATGCATGGCCATGCGAAAGTGGGGACTGGGAGGATTCTGTGCTTATGTACATTGCCCAATATATCTTATGGGTATTTCAATGAGTGGAAAGACATTGCCATGCTTCCAACAATACCCCTTCAAAAAAACTAATAAAACCAAAGAGAAAAAAATATTTGCGAAGCCCCTCTAAAGTTGATCACAATCCACCCAACAAACCTAAACCTCAACTTCTCAGGTATATTAGGAATAAAAAAAAAAACCCAGAATCATGTAGCCAATTCAACAAACTCCATAGATGTCAACACACTAAGAAGCCAATCCTAACCCTTTCCAGTATTTTCATTCTTACCAAAAAAAGGGAGCCAAATCCCCACTTCCCATTCGGAAAGCCAAGCAAACCCACTTCAATAATTACGCATCAATGACCAAAACCAAGCTTAGATGCCTCAACCAACCAAAACGAAAACCCTCAATTGCCAAAATTCTAAGCGTTGCTTCACTTTTCACCAAAATCCAAGTGAAAAGATTCAAACTTTTGACGTAAATAAAAAAACCTAGATGTGTAAAGCCACTCAAAACAATGAATCAACAACAATTTTCTAGATTAAACTAAGAAAATCCCCTTTTACAGTTCTTTAACATAAAAAAGGGGGAAAAACATAAAGAGTTTCGATAAAGAGAAAAAGGAAAACCCAAATGAGATATAAGAAACATAGAGAGCTGTTAATAGTACTTATAGAAAAATTAATAATAATAACAATTGAAGAATGCTATGTTTTTTTTTTTTTTTTAACCTTTTTCTCCTCAGTTGGAGGTGCATCAGTTGTCGATGCCCCTCCCTTAGAAGGTGCTACTGCAATAGCTCCATCACCACCAAAGAATCACCTCATCTGCAGATCATAAGTGAAGGTCATGGACTCTTCGAGATCGTCGTTCATCTGTTTCAACACACGAATGTGAAGACTCCCATTCTTTTTTTTTCCATCACTTCCCTGTCTTAATCCAGCTTCACTTCTCCTTTCTGTTTTTTTTTTTTTTTTTTTTTGCTCCCCAAAATCTCCTTACCCAGCTCTCTTTCTTTCTTTTTAGCCAACAACCCCCCTGCTCTATCTTTCCCCCAACTAGTTTCTTCTCCACCAAGCCTCCACCAACTCTACTGCTTTAACCACCACCATGGCAAGGTGGTCACATCCATTGCTATGCGTCCCATGCAAGTTGTCTGAGAACACTTGTGGAGAATCGTCTCCCACTCCTCAAATGAAAAAAAAACCAATCCCTCTCTTCCCAGATGCCCAATAGGTGTGTAAGGTGGGAGAAGCCAAAAATAAATTAAAATAAAAAAGCAATAAAACTAATGTCCCCTAGTCCAAAGAGGGGTCTTAAATATGTTTTATTTATTTATTTATTAATTGATTAAAAATGATGAAAATATCCCAAATTTGTAAAACTAACCTCTCCCATTTTCGAACTCGAAGAATAACCAATTTTTGATATAAATACCCTTCAATATTTTCATTATTTATATGTATTTTAAAAGAAAAAAAAAAGTGAGAGAATTTTTGTCCAAATTGAGTAATTTTTTTAGTAAAAAAAAGGTAAGAGATTAGATTTGTAATCTCTTATTTCTTTTGTCCCTTTTAATTGGTTATTTCTTTTTTTTTTTCTATAACCATTTAAAAAATAGGAAAATTTACTATAAAAGTTAAATTAATAGTGAAATTCAATTTTTTTTTAAGTTAATATAGTTTTTTTTCTATAACCATTATAAAAATAGGACTATTTACAATAAAAAAATTAATAATTAAAAATTATATAATGAAATTTAAAATTTTATAGTAACTAATATAATACAAGATCACGTGACAAATATATATGCATTGAAACTTGTATAATTGAAGATATATTAAAAATAAAGTTAGAGAAAATTACCTAGAAAATGTAGACAAAAATGTTTATTAAAAAAAATAATTTGGAAGAATTATTAATTTCTTCAATAAAATTTGGGTTCTACACTAGACTTTCCTATAACACTTTACAAACGTAGATGATTGGAAAAAAATGTTAAAACCTAAGATGATAGTTATGTTTTTTAGTCAAGTTTATGATTGCATTAGAACTAATAATATTTACAATTACGTTTCAAGAAATAAATTATAAATTTTTTTTATAATTAATACTGAAAATCATGTTTTTAATGTTTTAATTAAAATGCTAAAATCAACATTACCAATATTGATTTTAAATTTTATGAATTTTTAAACTAAACTAATAATGGTAATTAAAAGCTTGTGTTGGTCGTGTAATTTAAAAAAAGTTTTCTATTTTTAAAAACAAAAATCTGTTTTTAAAAATTTGTGACATTGTTTAACCATTATTCTCTAGAAATTATTTTTAAAAACAAAGAGAAATAAAAAATAATTTTTTGAAAATACGTAAGAGTTGTTTTCATCAATTTTTAGAAACAAAAGAAAAACATCAACTCATTTAATAATATTTTTTGAAACTTGTTTTTAAAAATTATTTTTTATTATTTAACTTAAAAACAAATTTTAAAAAATATTGTCAAACCTCGCACCCTAAAATTTTAGGATGATAAAGAATTATTAATTTTACAAATAATTTCACACTAAATACATTCCTAAACCACCATTTATATTTTAAAACTACTTTTAAAATATAACAAACTACAAATCCCGACCACATATTTTTGTCAAAATTTTTAAAATATCAACTATTGAAAATAAAAAAGTTAATTTCATTCTTTTTTTTGAGATGTTAATTAAATATATTTAATTTTTATTAATTTAAAATTTTATTAAATACTTTTTCGTATCATTTTCATTTCCATTTCTTTACTTATATTCATACTCGCTTAAAAAAAAAAAGAAAGATATTTAATGAAATTTTAAATTTACGTGACAAGTTACATTTAACCAAGGAGATAATGAAATTATCCCAAAATATAATAGTTTATAAAATGAAAAATAAGCGTCGGGAAAAAGTTGTGGTACAGACACTCACGGTTCACACTTCTCAGCAGCATGAAAGACGTGGGTGTTCACCTTCCCTAGACTAACACAAACAAGCCACGTGTCCCTCTCACGTCCACTTTTATTTATTTTATTAATTATATAATTTTATACGGACCGGACCACCCACACCACGCAGAGTCATCTTCACAGCCCCATTGTTACATCGTACAGGCTACAGTTTATTTCTCTCTCTACAATCTTGCACATCTCACTCTAGTGGCCTCTGATTCTTCCATGGACGCAGCAGCAACGGCGACGGCGTCGCAGCTCGTGTACTGCGGAATCGAGCCTCTTCGTCGCACCTGCCCCGCCGCTTCCAAGAAGAGAGCTATGCCTTCTGGAATAGTTGCGTTTCGGCGACCAAACGGCGTGGTTCGGGCCGTGGCCACCGACCCCAAGCCTAACCAAACAGAATCTTCTGGATCGTCTCCGAGGCGGGGGGTCGTCAATGGGTCTTCTAGATCTCCGCCTGTCAATGGCGTTTCGACGGTAGTAGCTATTTCTGTTTGGATGATGAATGTTTTGATTAGTTCTTTGTTAACGGTTTTTGTTTGTTTCTTTTGTTTTTTTTTCGTTTTTGGTTTTATGGCCCATTCGGTTGTTGGGAAATTTAGGAAAATTAAGAAAGAAACTGCGACACGTTCTTGAAATATGAGACTCGGAAATGTTTCGGGTTTGTTTTTGTTTTTCTTGTCTGTTTTCTCGGGAACTGAAGAACGGGATGTATTTTCCAGTTTAAATTAGTTCAGACGTCCATATGGTAGCTAAGAAAATGCAGGACAAGAACAAAAAAAATAAATTATGGGTCCTATATTTTCATTGTTTTGGTTTCCGATCACTGAAAATCTACTCAGCAGTGTCAAACAATAAAGAAATTTCTTAGACAAAGTTATGATTTCTTCCATTTTCTACATTTTTTTGAGCAACCGGACGGATTATGAACTGTGTATATAAATTGATTGTTTGATTACCCAACCTATAATCATTGTTGGATTTAATAATTGATTGATTTTGTTGGAGTGACAGAGAATTGGAGATGTTTCAAAAGAGATTAAAAAAGTAAGAGCTCAGATGGAAGAGAATGAACAAGTGGCTATACTTATGAGAGGTCTTAGGGGTCAAAATTTACGGGATTCACAGTTTGCTGATGAGAATGTTCAGCTTCGGCTAGTTGAGGTATATGACATGGCTAATCTAATCTTTTTGTATGCCTTTTGTTGGCTAATGTGATCCATCATCTCCTTATTCTATTTGCATAAGTCTGAGGTATTATTTGATGGCTGACAGAAGTACATGCAAGATATGGCACTGGAAAACCCATCAGTTTTTGTGCTTACAAGTTATAAAAGTTAAAAGGAAAATAGCATGCTAATAATGAATGGATGCACAAAGTTTAAACAAGGTGTTTTACTGTGAATGGCTGTGGATCATTTCATGTTAGCTTGTGATGTTATGTGCAGTTTTGTTCTCCTTCAGGTAGATGAAAGCAGTGAGTTTTTGCCCTTGGTGTATGATCCTGCTAGTATAGCTGCATACTGGGGAAGAAGGCCTCGAGCAGTTGCCACTCGTATTGTCCAGTTACTCTCTGTTGCTGGGGGTTTTCTTTCACATCTTGCCTGGGATTTAATAAATAAGAAGGTCAAGGAGGTAAAATTTTTATTATCTTTGAGATGTTGTTTCTTTTCTTTCCTTTCATTTTTGTTTTTATTTTTATTTTTTTAATTGTTTGAATTATGGTTAGATTATGGTAGAACATCAGTGATTTTGATATGGTGGGAAAAATATATTTTCTAGTCTGTTTCGAGTACTTATAGTAAGGTCCTTTTGTCATTTGATATCCTTTCACTTAACTAGACAAATAGTAGAATATTAGTTGTTTGATATGGTGGAAATATATATTTTATTGCTTTTGACTGCTCAGAGTCCTTCCCCTCCCTCTCCTTTCATTTTCAATATTTTTCTTTTCTTAAAAAATGTTATTTTCGAATCCCTCTGAAATTTGCTATTTACCTTCATGATTCAACCTTCTATATGGAATAGAACCACTTTGCTGTTTTATTGTTGTAATGCTCTAGGTTCATAACTGCATTGATGTTGGTTTCATGCCATTCTTTCTTTTTTCTCTCTTTTGTTCTATTTTTTTTTTTTATTTAATTTTTTTTTTATCAGAAACAACAAAGGTATTGATTAAAAGTAAATAAAAACATGAGAAGGATGAAAAATTCTTCCCATGATATACAAACCTGATCAAAAGACATGAAGAAACCTCCACTATACAAGGAGGGCTATACAAAAGGAACAAAAAAGCCTATACAAGTATTACATCTCCTGAGGCTCATCTAGGAGCCTCACCTTATAGGCCCAACCCTAGGGTGTACATATCAAAACCCAACTAAGTTGAATTACACTCAAAGGATAGGGTTTAAAAACCTTAGTATAATAAGCCCAAAAAGAAACATAGAAATGAAGCAAGTCCCACATCATCTCCAATGTCTTCCAAGTATCCTTGAAATTCCTAACATTCCCTTCTCTCCACACAACCCACAATGAAGTGAGACAAACGATCTTCCAAAGAGTCTTGCCTCTAGTAGAGTCTCCAAAGCACTTGAAAGAAATAACCATCATATCATGAATACTACTTGGCTGAACCCACATCATCCCAACATGTGAGAATATCCTATGCCATAATCCCATAGTAATTGGACAATGTGGGAAGAGATAACCAATCGTCTCTCTACTCCTCCTACAAAGGATGCACCAATCATGGCATAAGGCTTTGAAAGACCTTCTCAATTGTAGCATGTCATTGGTATTTACCTTCTTATATGTCACTAACCAGACAAAGACCATGACCTTAGAAGGGACTCATGATTTCCACAAAAAATTAGCTGAGTGAAAAGGAACTAAATTTGATAAATTGGACAAAGTTAAGAAAAAAGATTTTACTGAAAATACTCTTGAAGAAGAAGGTACCCAAGCTTTCACATCTGGAACAAAAGGAGACAAATGTACATGGGAAAGTAAAGACATTAGTCTTTCAAGATCCTTAATTTACATTGGTTAGATTTAGATGGAAAATAAGATCCCAAGACAAAGGGGTGTCATTACCTAAGATGGCTGAAATGGATAGCTTTCTAATAAGTTTCTTTAGGGAAAATTGCCTTGGAGATTTGTAAGTGAAAGGAATCCTCTTTGGAAACGGATAATTGTAGGAAAGTATGGGCAAGATGAAAGGGGGTGGCGCACTAAAGAAGTGAGAGAAGGGTATGGGGGTGTTTAAGGTTGGGTTTAGGAATAGGGTGAGGTTTTGGAAAGACAAGTGGTGTGATGACACGTCTTTAAGGGAATTGTTTCTGGAGCTTGATTCTATAGCTACTTCAAAAGATGCTTGAGTGGGTGACCTTTGGGATGATGGTAGTTGGAGTTCTAGGTTTACAAGGCAGTTAGTTGCATGATTGGGAATTAGAGGAGGTAGAAGCTTTTTTTGGGAGGTTGTATACACACTCCATTACTTTGGAGATTGACGATGTTATGGTATGTTTGCCTGCAAAGAATGGTACTTTTTTAGTCAAGTCTTCTATTATTATTTGACAAATAGGAGAACAGAGCTGTTTCCTTGTGACATAATATGGAATTTTCCATTGAAAATTAGCTTCTTTGCTTGGAAAGCAACTTGGGCTAAGATTTTGACTCTAGATTAACTTAAAAGGAGGGGTTGGAGGATTCCTAATAAATGCTACTTGTGTGTGGAAGAAAAAATGGGTGACCTTATTCTCATTCGTTGTTTGAAAGTTCAAATTTTGTGGCCAGTTGATTTTTGCGCTTTTTGGTGTCTAGTGGGTGATGCACTCTTCAATTAGAGGGGTTCTTTTGAACTAGTATGGGTCCTTCGTTGGTAAAAAGAGAAAAAAAATGCTTGGAAGGTTGCTATGTTGTGGACCTTATGAAGGGAGAGAAATAGGAAAGCTTTTGATAATTATGAAAGCATGAACCAAACAATTAAAAATTATTTCTTGTATATTTTTTGGGACATGATTAGATTGTATATTAGGGATGGTTCTTTGTCATTGTTAAACTTTCTAGATTGGTTAGACTCTTTGTAGGGCACGATTGCTGGCTTTTGTGTCTTTGTGCCTTTTTTTTTTTTTGGTCTTTTGTCTACTTTGTATATGTCGCTTATACCTCTTTTTTGTTTAATACAATCCCTTTTTACCTATCAAAAAAAAAAAAAAAAAAAAACAAAAAAAAGAAAAAAATTGAGGAGGAGATTGCAATTCTAGGTAATACACACTTCAACCAACAACCTGACTGCCATCACAACTACTCTCCTTGCCTGCTTGCTGTTTGTGTGTGTATATAGACTGATCATTATTCCTGTGCATATTTTTGTTTGTTCCTTCTCCATATTACACTCCAACCAACAACTGGACCACCAATACCACTGCTCTCCTTGCATGCTTGCTGTTTGTCTGTGTTGCACATATCTGTATGTCAATGCCCTTGATTCTTAGTTGACTATAGAATCTTCTTACCATACCATTAAGTAGAATTACATATAAATTGTTGTATTTGCCCCTTCTTTTAGTTGCCTCCTGAAAGATCACTCAAACTGGATGTTTTTTTGTCTGTTGTTGATAGTTATGCACCTAGACAACATATAGAAGCAATCTCTATTATATTTGAATGGTATTTATTCATGTGAATGGTTATATGTTTGCTCCTTCTTGCACTTACTACATGAAAAATTACTCCCTATGGAAGTATTTTTACATGTCCTTATTTCTTAGTTATGCAGCTAGACAACATATAGAAGCAACTTGCCTTATATTTTTTGTGAATGGTTATATTATATTTTTTGCTATTTCAAGCTCTTGCCTTATCTTTGAATAGCATTTATTTCATTTTGAATGGTTCTATTGTTACTCCCTCTAACTCCTGCTACTAGCAAAATCACTCCATGTTAGGTGAACATGAATCTCCTTCACTAATGTTGCATTAACTGTCGCAAAGTTTGAGTTAGCCATCTTCCTGTATACCCTTGGTGATGCCTAATCTTTAAATTGCAGTACGAATTCTGCCTTAATTCATTTATTTGTTCTTTTAAAATTAGAATGAAGTTGCTCGGGCAATTGAATTGAGAGAGATTGTAACATCTTTGGGTCCAGCATATATAAAACTTGGGCAAGCATTGAGTATTCGACCAGATATACTATCCCCTGTGGCAATGACTGAGTTGCAAAAACTTTGTGATAAGGTAAAGTGATTGGGTTTTCTTAATGTTCTCTATCTTATGTTAGCATTATTAAATTTATTCAAGCTTTTTATTTTATTTTATTTTTTTATAGTATCCATATGAAAAACTCTCCTAGAAACGGAAAACCAATATTATAGTTTTAAAATTCAGTAGGATCTAAATAGAGATCAGGGGGAAGGTTTTCTTCTCCTAATAATCTTTTTTTTTTTTTTTTTAATCAGAAACGAAGAGAAATAAATTAGTAGAAGAAAAGAAACAGGAGAAAGAAAAGAAACAAAAGAAAGAGAAGAAACCCAGGGAAGGATGAGAGGTCCTTCCTACACAAACTGAACAAAAGAGAAAACTCCCAATAATAGAAATCTAAAAACAAAGATAAACCCCAACATTCTTCAAACTTTTGAAGCGCAAACCGTAATCCAGTTGAGTTGTAAAACACTTAGAGGAACTCCTCTAAAAGTTGCAGTACAAGAAGCCCATAGAGAAGAATAGAACCGAATCAAATCCCATAACATCTCTTCCGTTCTCCCCTTATCCTAAAAAATCCTATTGTTTCTCTCTTGCCACACCATCCATATCAAAGTAAGGCAAGAGATTTGCCAAAGTGTCTTGCCTCTTAATGAATTCCCCAAGCCTTTAAAAGCAATAACCAACATGTCCTCAAAACTCCTTGGAGGGACCCAAACCAACCCTGCTAGATTGAACAACTTGTGCCAGAGTCCAATGGTAATAGGACAATGAAGAAAAAGGTGGTCAATCGACTATCCATTTCCTTTGCAAAGAATGCACCATTGAGGACAGAGGGATTTGTAGGGTCTTCTCAATTGCAACTTATCATTGGTGTTTACCTTCCCATGTGCTAGTAACCAAGCTGGCCTTAACCTTTGAAAGGGCTTTTGAACTCCACAAAAACTTGGCCGGAAGGAACAAGATAGGATTTGAGACTTTTGACAAGGTAAAAAAAAAAAGATTTCACTGAAAACAAGCCTGACGATGACAAAGACCACGCTCTTGAATTTGCCAAAGAAGGAGAGAAAAACATAGAACTAAGGGAGGACATTAATCTCTGAAGGAGATCAATTTCTGAATCAGTAAGATTGCGACGAAAATTAAAATTCCAAGACAGTGGAAAGGAATTGCCAAGGACATTTGAGACAGTGAGGTTTTTCACAGAAATAACTCTATAAAAATCAGCAAATTGAGAGCACAAAGTTTGGTTACCGCACTAAAGATCTTCCCAAAAACGAATTATCTCCCCATTGCCCACCACTAGGCGGACAAAAGGGGAAAAAACCTGGAAAACTTGAGCAATAGCCTTCCAAGGACATCTGTGTGACCATCTAACCACCATGTTGGCGTCCCATCCATTAGGATGTGTCCCATATATACTCGTAATAACCTTATGCCAAAGACCACTCCTTTCTCTAGGGAACCTCCAAAGCCATTTCCCTAAGAGAGCAATATTTCTCAGAGAAGTCTTCCCAAAACCCAAACCTCCCAACTCCTTTGGTCTACTAACAACATCCCATCTGATAAGATGATCTTTCTTCCCTTCCCCCGCCCCAGACCAAATAAAATCCCTTTGCATCTTCTCAATCTTTGAAGCTATTGATGCTGGGATTTTAAAGAGGGAGAGGAAGTAGCTAGGGATGTGAGACAGACAAGACTGAATTAAAGTAATCCTCCTTCCCAATGACAAAAAGGTCTTTTTCCAACCATCCAACCTCCTCGAAATTCTCTCAACCACCGGATCCCAAAAGCCTATTGTCTTTGGGTTCCTTCCCAGTGGAAGGCCTAGATAAGAAAAAGGCCACTCTGACACTCTATAATCCAAAACCAAGGCCAAACTAGACAACGGCTCCTGCCTAGTGTTAATACCTGAAATGGTGCTTTTTTCTAAGTTGATTTTTAAACCAGAAACTTGCCCAAAAACCAAAAGGATAATCTTGAGGTTTTGAAGATGTTCCATAGAGGCTTTAGAGAAAAAGATGGTGTGATCTGCAAACTGTAACAAAGACTCTCTAGTCCTATCAAAGAAACCCTCAGTTAGCCTGGTTTCCTCTGCTCTGATCATCAACCTACTTAGAACATCTGCCACTAAAGTAAAAAAGAAAGGAGAAAGGGGGTCTCCTTGTCTCAAACCTCTAGAGGCCTTAACCCAACCCTTTGCATTCCCATTAACTAGGATTGCAAAGCTTGATAAAGACAAACAACCCCTTATCCAAGATCTCCATTTCTGGCTCAACCCCTTCCTTTGTAGCACATGATTTAAAAAGCCCCAATCCACGTGATCATAGGCCTTCTCAAAATCGATTTTGAAGACTACCCCTTCCTCCCCTGACCTTTTTTTCTCAGCCACCACTTCATTGGCTATCAACACAGCATCCATAATGTGTCTCCCTTTGACAAAGGCTCCTTGAGAGCCAGAGATTGTTGCATGAAGAACTTTACATAAATGCCCTGATAAGACCTTAGCAATTATCTTATATAAACTTGTAACCAAGCTAATAGGTTATCCCATGAGGCCAAAAGTGCAATGCAGTAGAAATCATGTCATAATTATAGTAGGTTATTTCAATGACCTGTTAATAGAGATGCTTATCATGAGAGGGAAATAAAGAAATGGAGAAGCTAGGCCTCAAGGAAAGGAGAAAAAAATAAAAACTTCAATAGCCTATTAGTAGGGATGTTTGTGATGGGAGGGAAATAAAGAAATAGAGAAGCTAAACCTTAAGGACAATAAAAAGAGAGAGAAAGAGAGGTTGGGGGAAGTAGTCTCTTGATTACCATCAACTATACGAGGTCAATATAGGAAAAAACAAATCAATCTTTCTAAGTCTTGATGTTTCTAATTTTTTCTTTACTTACACATGTGCTACTGTGGTTGAAGTTCTATGACAGAAAGCTTAGGAATTATCATCTTTTACTTTTTTTGCTCTAAATATGCACAATAATTATCTTAAATTCATTTTGTCATAAATTTAATTTTTCTTTGATATATAGCATTAACTAAAAATGAAATGTGATTCTTTTCTTTGATCTCTAGTAGACAGGATGTAATTGAATCCACATCTAAACATCAAGCTTGTCAATGTCCTATTTTGTAGACTTTGCATACCTAATTCCATTGATGCTGGCACCTTTTTTACTTGGCTAATCTTAAAGCACCACTTGTCTGGGACTTAATGCCATGTTGACAATATAGTTCTCCACTAGCATTTGTGGACCCGCATCTTTCACATGCGTCCCCACTCAATGGTGAGACTTGTTTTTGTTGGTGAAAAATTAGTTTTGGAAAAGTTGGAGTTGCCATTTATTTTATTTTAGCTTAGAAGGGAAAATAAAAAAAGAAAGAAAACCCTAAAGAAGTGACTCCATAGGTTTGGAAAAGCATGTCTTGAAAAATGTGAGTCTTGGTCTGGGGATTAGGTTACTTATCAGGAAGGTACCTCAAAGAGGTAGCACCCCTCTAAGCCCTAAAGCGTTCTCTATTGGTTAAGTCAAGGGAAATGTGACAATTAATCAGTTAATTATGGATATTTAGATAGACTAAGGTAACTTCAAAACTAGCATGTCAAAATAAGAAATCAAATCACAATCATAAAGAAGAGTTAGGGTGTGTACCTAGACTACTTCTTAAGCGTTATCATAAAACATCAAAGTTAGTTCAGAAATATTGACACACGACGTGCATTTTTATAAAAAATAATCAAACAATGCATCATGGCAATCAAAGATAGAGTCAAATATGGATATAGTCCTCAATAACATATATGTTCATGGAATTTCGAAATCAAAGGATAGAAAGAGCATATCTAGTTAGCAAGCATCAACGCTTCATGGAGAAACAAGGTTAGCTCAATAACAGGTGTAAAGCAAACTCATATATATCATAGAGAGTGATTGAAATCAATCATCAAACAATCATCTTATCAGAATCAATGTCAAAGGAGATATAAAAAATGTCAGACCCCCCACCATGGTCCAAATTACTTTTGCATGAATTGGTTCAATGAGTTCCATTATTTGGAAGCATGAAGTTTGTTCATGCTTAAAAGAAAACAAGAAAATGGTTGAAAAACCCAAGAAAATAACAAAAATTGATGCCTGAACGAAATATGGCAGCAACGGTTTTTTAAACTGAGTTTTATCAACCTAGAATCTCCCAAGGGTGAGATTAGAAAAGAGGAATTGCTTTGATGGAAATGAGATTTTGAATATCCGATTTAAAACAAGTAAGGTCACTAGGAAAAGAATAAGGATCAGGAGGAGGAGGGTAATGTGTACCAAGGGCCTGTATAGGAGTAGAGCCTGGGAATGCATTTGAGACTGTATTGCTGAAACGGATTCATGAGGAGACCTCTGCAGATTGCTGGTAGTCTGGAAAGAAACCGGCTATATTCGCTTTCGAGCCCATGTTCACTGTGTTATTACTTATTCTCCAGCTTTTGGCCTTCAAGACTCTTACTAATTCATCCATTTTCTCATAATTCCTCTCTGGATTTCAGCATCCGAGTTTCTGTGCTCCTCTATCTGTTGTGAGTTCCATACTAAACTCCTTTTCTACTGTTTTATCATCATGAGAATCAGCTTCTCACTTTCTGGAGCCTGTGGGAATTCCCCTCCTTCCAGAGCTGTTGCCCAACTAGCATCTTTTCGGACAAAAAATCAGTGATGGTCTGAAGCCTACTATCCATACATGTATCGGTTGAAGAATGAGGTGAAGATCCTGATGCCTTTCATCAGATGCTAACTCAAAGTCTGTGATGGATGAGACAATCTCAGTCAAGCTGACTTAGAGCCGTTTGGACTCTCCATGTCGTTATATCCTTGCTTTATGATCACATGCTGCTGGTTGCCGCAAGTCAATTAACTGAATGGAACTTCTTGAGCTGCTGTATGCCAACAGATTATATTGAAATGGATGATACTCCGCTGCTGCTATCACTTTAGCAAGATCCTCCATGTTTTCTGTATCCAAAAGCCTCAAACTATCCCTCATTTTCCTCTGAAATACCCTGAAATTCAATTTCTTTTTCTATCAAGTTTGCCTTCAACTCTTCAATCTCGGCCTTCATTTTCTCTAGTTCCGCCTGTAGGTCAGCTTGTCTTGAACCAGGTCCAGATTTCACGTGCTCTGCATGCTCATAAGTACTTACAGGCTGCACTGTGCTCTGAATATATTCTTTGTGGTATCTGATCTTGACATCAAGAGCAGATTTTAAATATCCTATTTTGAACTTCAGATGAGTAAGCTCTGCTTTGAGTTGATTTGACCCTTCCATTGGAATGCCTGTTAGCAGCAGCCACAAGACTGTGTTGTATTTCAGATTCCATTGCTTGCTGTAGAATTTGAGGATCTTCAAGGACATGTCGGATTATAGTAGCAGCAACATTGTCAAACCCAGAAAAAAGGCTACTTGTTGGCAAAGACAGAAGCATGGGTAAGTCTCTCTCATCAAGAAAATTAACAGCGATGGAATGAGTTCTGGTAAGAGCAGGGCATGGCTGTAGAACAGTATGCATCATTTCAGAAGGAAACCAGTTCCTGATACAATTACAAGCAATCTCAATAAGTCTCTTCTGCTCATGCGTATCTATATGCTTTGGAGATAATCTCAGTGTGGCCTGCAGTTTGTTCAGCTTATCATCATCAATGGTTATAGATGTCTGCTGACCACTGACATCATCCTTCTTCAACTGTTCTGCAAGTTCTGCAATCAATTTCTTTGATCCACCTGCAGCAGCCGATCGATAGCAAGAAAATTTGCTGTTACCCATTGAGAGTAGACCAATCTGGAGTGAAAGTTGAGCCCTTTATCCGAGAAGGCTTCTTTTTAAAATCAGTGCTGATTGGTTGTGTAGGTTTGTAAGCATAAGACCTTACTATTGGCAAAGCATCAGGACAGATTTCATTGCAGGGGAAGGATCTCCATAATGATTCTCCAGCAGTGGTGTAGCTATTGGAAGTACTTAAGATGTCTTCTTTAGTTTCTAATGCTGAAGTCAACAGTACATTCAGTCGGCTTAGTCCCAGGGTTCACCTTTGTTAAAATGTTCACTGTTTTAGCACCATTGGTCTAATGCCTAGTTGTTAGCATCAGTATGGTTAGCAAGGTGAAATTCCTTAGAGGAGGTTTTGGAAAGGTAATCAAGAATCTCAGTTTCTGCATCAGCGGTTGATATTGGGGAAATGAGGTTCGAGAGAGAGCAAGGAAGGCGTTTGAGCAGTGGAACTGGCACAGGAACTGACCAGGCTCTTATGGTTCTGCTAAAAGCTGGGTGTTGGAATTCATCAGGCTTGTTTCTTCTGCCATTCCCTGTAAATCAATTCTTGGGTTCAGCTTTACTGTTGCTTTCTTTTGAGCGCCATTCACCACTTCAAACTGAGCGAGGTTCCTCTTTGTACTTCTCATTCTTTAAGCTCTTATGATTTGTGGTGAAATGCACTCGACATCCTCTCAGATTGTCAATAAACAGTGTCTTGTCTTGGTTTTGGTGCTTTGCACTTGAGGAGTGGCAGAGGTTTTGGGAGCTTTCTTCCCAGATTTTGAATCAGTCTGCTTAGTTTTGGTCTTTGGTGTTTCGGAAGAATGGAAATATCATGGCAGCAAGTTTCTCTCTGGAATTAGTGTGAGCATAGGAGTTCAAAATTGCATGCTTCAGCGGCTCATTAATGTTCCTCCCAAAACTAATAACAGTAGCAGTGCTGTGACTCTAACCATTTTCAGACTCTAGCAAAGACCTTATTCCAATATCTCTGACCTGGGATTAGTGTTCATGCTCTGAAACCCATGATTATCAGCTTTGCCACATAGTTTCTACTTGTTTACTGACAGTTGAACCTCTCCTATGATTTTCTCCTCTGCTTTTCAAAATTTTCTGTGCTTTTACAGAAGCTCCCTTAAAAGGAATGGGAAGAGGATCCATTTCCCCACCAATAGCTCTACGGATCCCATAACAGTTTCAGAATTCTTAAGCAGTTGGTCTCTTGGCTGGACAAAGGAACAAAACCTGTATGTGATAGATCACAGGGTCAGGTGCATCATCCTGCTTGCTCACCACCCATAGCATAATAACAAAATCTCTTCTCGAGGAACCGCGACTCTTGCTGTCATCTTTCTCA
This sequence comes from Vitis vinifera, assembly GCF_030704535.1. Taxonomy (NCBI): domain Eukaryota; kingdom Viridiplantae; phylum Streptophyta; class Magnoliopsida; order Vitales; family Vitaceae; genus Vitis; species Vitis vinifera. Next base: position 15,157,034 of record NC_081809.1, on the reverse strand, counting down.
AAATCAACTTGCTTGTATAACTCATCAATGCTGCACTAGAACCTTCCGCTGTGTGGGAAAGATAGGTAACATGCTTAATAAGATCGTAGGCAACGTAGTCTTCCAGTGGTGCAGTGATTTTCATATGCTCCTGACTGACTTCGAGAGCACTCTGCGCTTTCTTTGGGATCTGCAGTCTGATCAAGCCAAACAAGACTCCAGCACGTATATCAAATGTCAAGACACCCTCATCCTACAGTTCACCTACTAAAGCTGTAGATTTTTTCAACCTCAAATTCCCTTTTGTATCGAATTCAAAGTTCCTATGTGACAGGGTAAGTATACGGCAAGTTAATCATTTCCGTGAGTTTTCTTTTGGTGGGAAAACAACCACCCTATTTTCAACTTCATGCTGTTTACTCCAAATTGCTATAGAGCTTCTTCCACTCTAAATCTCAGAAACCCATCCCTTCAATTAATGCAATAGCCTACCTTACTTGGAGGAGGACCAGTTACCCAAGCACCTGCATTGCCTTTGATGTTTTCCCCTTCAAATTCCAGAATAGATGTGCCAAGTGATTTTCGTAATGGAATCATAGATACAAGCAGCAAATTGTAGGTTTGACCAAACTGGAAATACCACTTTTTGCACCATGAACTGGAGGATTTTTACGGATATCTCGGCATCCCTCCATAGCTAGCTAAAGGACTGTAAACTCATGAATGATCAGTTTCATCCTTTCCATCCCGCTTTGCATTCCCATCATCAATTTCCATAGGTGAAGCAGGGGCTCTGGTAGCCATAAAAAGTTGTTGAATGACTGAACCATACCACATCCATGTAAGCGATTCACCAGAACAGGATTATAGGAATCTGGCCTGCCCAATAGAAATGCCATTAATGAAATCAATAACTTTGCCGTCTCGGCATTTTTAAAGAGAGCGATCTACAGTAGGACTTGATGTCATACACATCTGATATCTCCCAAAACATCTTAGTTATCATTTCCGAATTCTACAAGCAGTGCAGTTTCCCAATGATTGTCTTTGGAGGCTGCAAGAAATAGCAGGAATTCAACAAGGAAAGGTGAATGAATAATTCCTAGGATCCAACAAGAAGCCCGAAGCAATGCTGAAATCAGTCAAAGCTTTCTTCAAATGATCCCTAAGAGAGAAGCAGAGGGTAAGTGCCAGTGGAACTGGGTGATGCTGAGCAGGGCCTTCTGTAGATCATAGTTCTGTGCAAAGCAATAGACATTCTTTCGGAGGATTGGGCATCATTGGGCTGTGGCAGAGGCTTCAGTAGAACTTCAGTCCCTGACTGTTCTGTGAACCAAAACCATCACATGGAAGATGCAAAGTTGGATGAACCGCTCATCACTAATTCCCCTGTAGCCAAAAACTGATGGCCTCACACCATCATCCCCTGTTGAAGCAATCCTATCCACAATTTCAAGAATTATGTTGACACCAGTACTTCTTAATGAGAATACAGCAAAAGCTTTTCCACCAAATTAGCCGAGAAAGCAAAAGTCTCCTTCATTGTTTACAAGGAACCGCAATGCTGAAGCTTCCTCCACTTCCTTTAAGCCTTTGAGACAAATGGCACCGAGACCATTAAGAACATATGCATATGCTTTTGAAGGAGGAGGAAGTATTCCAGCCACTACTGAAGATAGAAGGCATCAGGAAGGCCCCAATTCATGCAAAGCAAAAAAAACTAACTAAAGCCATTAAGGCCAATTTCGGTCATGACAATCATAGCATGAGAGTTTTAGGATCCTGTAGAGTCTGCTGAAATGTAAGTAGTAGACCCAAGCACCCTTAAAAAAACCCACAATCCCGTACTCTTCTGTATGCAGTCTCTTTGCCAAAAGCTCCGCACCTCCCAAATTCTTTAAACAGGAAAACTGCTGTGGCGCTGTTGTCCATGAGCTGCTCATCATGGGCACCATTAGATCGAACAGCGAATGCGAAAGCAAGAAGGCGAATCCTGTTGCATAGTCTGCAAGTTCTGAGAAGAAGGCATGAGCATATCCGATTCTGGTTAGGCGCAAGTTTGTGCTCTTCGCAGTCCTCCTGGATGTCAAATCAAGTCTTGACCATTGCCTATCATGCAGATTCCTAGTTTATTACTGCCTTTAGGGATCACAAAGTTTATATTTTCATCAAGCCTTTGGTAAATCTGGAATCTTCCTCACTAACCCACTGCAACATCTTGGAGTCAACCATCCAGTATCTGGGCTTTAGTCCATTAACATAGAACCTTATTTGACTGGACAAGCTGCAACGGGATTCATGGAAACATAGAAACGGAACCACTAGGAGTACATTGAACATATTGCAATTGTTATACATCTTATCCCTCAAAGCAACACATTTGTCATTCCCCCAATGTATACCCAAATACATAGACAAGGACTGGACGGCCTTGTGTAAGGAAAGGGACAAAGAACATAGGTAAAAACATAGTAAAGCCTAGGAGAAGAAAGAGCAGAAGAGGCCAATTAGCGAATGTGAATAGCCTCATTTCAAGTGTTAATCCATGGGCTAAGAACAAGGGAGCAATAAGATTTTGGGACAGAAACAGGGCATGATTTTTTTGGCAACAAACTCAAATATGGGTCCATACACAAATTATTTCAGATGGAAATCAAGGGCATTAAAAGAATAAAAACCAAAACCAAGTAAATAGGTAAACCATCAATTTCAACAAAACAACTTGTGGCCCCTATCATCTACACCAATCAACAAAACGTCGAATTTTCAGAAATAACTAGAATGAGGAATTGAATATAAGTGAGAATCTAAAGAGTAGCAAGAAGCATACTTGGAGAATTTGGACTGCAATCGCTTGGTTTCCTAGCTATCGTTCCTCTCCAATGCCTTCAAAAACCAGTGAACCCTCCCTTCTCCTTCTTTGCACGAAAACAATAAAAATCCTCCTGCTTTTTTCGAATCCTCCTTTTTACGAATATATATCAGCCTCCAGAAACTCAATATGCTCAAAGAATCATCCCTTTCCTTTCTTCCTTTTTCCTTCCTTTTTGTGTCCTTTGCATTTTGGAAAGTTTACTCTTTGTCTGACGTAGAATCTCCTCCTTTCATACGTATGCAACCAAATCGATCCCATTTTCCCCCCAAAAATATTTTGCTTGCCTTCTTTGAGTGCACGTGCCTTAGTGAAACCAATAGACAACCTGAATTTCCTTGTAAAACGATAAAACAAAAAATAAAACAAAATAAAAATATGGGTTAGAGATCTCACAATATATATATACATACATAAAATAAAAATAAAAATAAAGTAAAAAAGGTAAATAAATAAAATAAAACATTCAATCCCATGCAATTTTCTAAAAAAAAGGATGAGTGAAAGTATAAGTAAATAAGTAAATAAAACAAGCACATGCAAACCATACAAACTAAGCAAGCCATGCGACCATGTGTACCATGCAAAAAGTGAGTCTAAAAGTGCCTAAGTGTCTTAGGGCGAACTAAGTGGAATCTGACTAAAGTTCACCTAAGCAAAGCCTAATCTAAACTCAAAGGGCGGCCAAGGTCACAGCAAGGGGTCAAATAAACTCCTCAACTAAAGTCTTCAAGGTGGCTCAGAGCAGACAAGTCACATAATGGGCCACCAGGGAACTACTATGAAATTCTGAAAGAATGTCCAAGGCATGTGCTAAAGGGACAAAATGTCGGGTCTACACATCGCACAAGTGTTTTTTACATCTAGATGAATGCACCAGATAGCTACTCCTGCCAAATACTTTCCCCATGTATAGGCCATTTGCATGCATCTTACAGTATCACATTGCTGCATACTTTTCCCCTTAATGCCATCTGCATACTTTCGCCTGTATAGGCCATTTGTATAGGTCAGTATCACGTATCTGCGACATAGCTGCTCATGTCTTAGGTAAATGTCCAAATGCTTGAACTTCCCACAAAATGTGGATGCTGAAGGGGTTCTTGTACTTCAACTCCAAATGCAGAGGGATGCCTTGTGTAAAAGAAAATGATTATTCATCAAGAGAAGAGTTAATGTTCCTCCAGGATGGCCATCACCTGTTGATCTCTCCATGGAGTTCTTTGATGGCTTGTATTGGGTTCTCTTAAAGAGGGATTTTCATGTACCTGACCAGTATTGGCCAAAAAAAGAGGGTTGGAGGATGCCCTAGCATCTTACTAGACACATTTCACACATAAAAGTTTTCATCTCATATGGAAATTAATGGAGTTATTCAGGAACACTATAAAAGGCTCCACTGCCTACAACTAAGAAGATAGAACTAAAGCTTCCATCAGTTCTATGAAGATGTCACCATAAGAATTTTCATGGCACCATTATCAATAAAATTTTTTGTGTGTGTGGGAGAGAGGGGGGTGTTACTATTCAAGAGCACTGTAAAATGCTCCATGTCCAACAACTAAAGAAAACAGAGTAAGCTTGCTTTCCTAAATTCTTAAATTTTCCTCTGAATTTGAGATCCTCCCATTTGTGAACTTCTCATACAAGATTACTGTTGGTCAAACCCCATTTTAACTTCTCAGTTTGTTTTGCTTTTTCCTTAAACTTGAATGCCTTACCATCCCAAATGGCTTCTTTTGAACTAAGAATGTGCATAAAAAGTTAAACTATGTTTGTCTTTGACTTTCCTTGTAATCTCCGCCCCAAGTGTTATCTGAAACCTACAGAATTTTGATGTGGTAGTGCCTCTCTATAGTAGCTCCATTCGCTTTAGTAGCCCAATCAGTTTGTAGAATATATCAATATAAATTGAATTTTGCAAGAGAGTAGCCTTTTTTAATTTTGCTTACATAGAAAAAGGTATCCTTTACTAATTTCACCTTAAATTTGCCTAGTAATTATTCTAATGAGTGAGTTGTGTTTTTTCTTCTTGTCGTCCTTACGCTTTAACTTGTCCTTCTCTGTAGTTGAATTCCCTGTTTCATGGTCTTCTATTAGCTATCTCTATTAAGTGTGTGTTTGCTCACCTTAAATTTGTACAATAATTATTCTACTGGGTAAATTAGTTGAATTGCAATTTTTTCTTGTCATCATGCTTATAATTTTAATTCAATTCTTTTTCATAGCTGACTTCCTTGTTGGTCCTTGAAGGTCCCTTCATTTCCTGATGATGTAGCTATGGCTCTAATTGAAGAAGAGCTTGGCCGACCATGGCATAAAATATATTCTGAGCTTACTTCTTCCCCAATTGCTGCTGGTAGTAATCTCTTATTGCTTAATTTCCATAGCATTTAGTTTTCATTGAGTCCCTTTGCTTATGATAATGAGCAGGCATTTATTTGTTTAATTAGTTTCCAAGGTTTAATTAGAACAAAATCTGGCTTTCCTTTGCTGTTTCTGAAGTTCATTAGTTATATTCTTCCTTTGGAAAATCTGTGGGCAGCATCTCTTGGACAGGTATATAAGGGCCGACTAAAAGAAAATGGGGATTTGGTGGCTGTTAAAGTGCAGAGGCCTTTCGTTCTTGAGACTGTGACAGTTGATTTGTTCGTCATACGAAACTTGGGGTTAGTTCTCCGGAAGTTTCCTCAGGTAATGTTTTGCTAAATTAATCTGCAATCACTTTTCTCTTTATTAATTGTTACACTTGTTGCTTTTAAGTGGTTACTATGATGATGATTATGGTCTCTTTATGGGTCCTGATTCTGTCCTTACTGCTTTTTGTTTCAGATCTCTGTTGATGTGGTTGGCTTGGTTGATGAATGGGCAGCCCGTTTCTTTGAGGAGCTTGATTATGTTAATGAGGGTGAAAATGGGACACACTTTGCTGAAATGATGAGGAAGGACCTTCCACAGGTGAGTGATCATCGTTTTTCTGTAGTTTTATCAGTCCTGGTTCTTTTGGGACAGTTGCTGTTGCTTTTGGATACCAAGTTTGCCTGTAAAATTATCATCTTGTGTAACTTAATTAGAAACTAACCACTTAGAGGTACACTTCAAAATTAAAAAATATAGAGGTCACACTCAACAAGTTTTAAAAAATACAAGGCCCTGGTAGAACATAGAATCAGGGTTTTCTAGATTTGTAGCATTTCTTTTCTCTATGTTCCTCCTTTATTTAAACAGTCAACAACCTAAGGTGACTGTCCAGTAGATTTTCTTGTAATTATTTAACCAGGTCCTATTGTTTACACATCCTAATTGTCAATTTGACTTTTTAACAATCACAACATCACTAGATATCACAACTTGGTGTTTAATTTGTAGTTTTTTTTATTAAAAATAAACACATTTTTATTAAAAATAAAAACAGAAAATAAGGATGAGAAATCCCTCACTACTTTAAAAAACCTAATCAAAACAATGGAAAAGAAATACTCCTCAATAAACATCAAAACAACTCAATATTGTTATTTTAACCTTTGGATCTACATGTCAACCTCCAATCAAGTTGAATTATGTTGAGTGGAATGTCTTGGAGTAGTAGATGCTCAAAAAGACGAATAGAAATAAACTAGATCTCATATTTTTTGGTAGACCTCCACTTGTCCTCAAAGATTCTTTCATTTCTTTCCATTCATACTATCCAGATTAATGAAAGACAAGTGATTGACCATAGCACATTGCCTCTAGATGTTTTCCCAAAACCTCTAAAAGAAATGGTCAACATGTCACTAACTCTTATAGGAGGAATGAACCCAAGCCAAACTAGCAAGACTGAATAGCTTGTGCCATAACTCCAAAGTTGTTGGATAATGTAAAACAAGGTGATCTATCGATTCTCCACTGCCCATGCATAGAGGGTAACATCCAGATTGAGGGCTTTAAAAAGCCTTCTCACTTGAAGCAAGTTGTTGATGTTAACCTTCCTGTTGACCACTACCCAAGCAGATGCCTTGACTTTTGATAGAGCTTTTGATTTCCTTATGAAATTTGTGGGATAAAAGAGGACTTAAGTTGATTGATTAGATAAGGCTAAGAAGAAAGATTTGACTGAAAATAAACCCTCTTTTCATACTCTTTTGGGTACTTTTCTTTAAAAAACAAGAATAGTATTATTTTATAATAGAGAGAAGTACCTGTCCTAAAATTATTATTAAAGGCAAAGATGAATGTGGTGACAACATCAATGTTAGATAATCTCAAGGGTGTTTGTGGTTCCCAACAAAGCGAACAAAGAAGGGGGGACTCATCTTTTGGCAAGCCTATTAGTTTCCTAGTTTGCCAATCTAGGTCCTTAAGTGAATGGGAAACTACATATATAGATAGTTTTGAGAAAGCCTTGATCATCCTATCCCTAATCCCTAGGGTCTCTAAGAGGCTGGCAATACCCATTTTACTTGTATCACCTAAGGAGTACCATCAAAGTTGAGATTTAAGGTCTCAGTTGATAAGGCTACAACTTGGCAGGTTAGAATGTTAACCTGCAAAACCTACCTTCAGCCTGTGTCTAACCTAATCTTAGTAGTCTCAACCCACTCCAGGCCTGCAGGCAACTTGGGTTCCCATTGCTTATCAATATTCTTGGTGGTCAACCCTTTAACTTATCAATTTTTTTTCCTTCCCCCTACTACAAAAATATCATAGACTAAATGTTTCCATCTCAGAATAGAAAGTTGAGAAAGAAGTCTCCAAATAAATGAAACAACTATTTCAAAATTATAAACTTTAAGTCATAAACTATAAAAAGGTTAAAATTTAAATATGTTTAAAAGCTATAAAATAAAATATAATTTTTTTCCTTACTCTCTTTTTATATTTGTATATCTTAAATAAAATAATAAGTAATATAATTAAAAATAATAGTATTTTCTAACTCGAGTATGATCCAAACTTATTTAGACGCTTAACTTGTTCAAACCCTACCTATGTCAACTTGAACCTTGGGTTGGGCAAGTTGGACCTACCCCAACTTCAACCACGATATGCTTTTGTGAGAACAAGAAGTTGATTCTTTGTCTAGCAAGATCATACCACTAAACTTCTAGATGACATGTATTAAGAGGCTCACAAGATAACATATACTCTTTCATGGACTCTTCCCGTCTTTAAAGATTCAGCATCCCTCTCAAGATAACCTATTTTACATTCATGGTAGCTTCAAATTTTCCATTTGCAATGCCCTCCCCTTATAGCTAAGAAACAATCTTTACCATAACTTGAATGCAAAATAGACAACAAGATGACCAGGTAAAGGCGAGGGCACATTCTGTTGCTTGTTTGGCCTACTCGTGCTGGTGCTTAGATCATTATTATTAAATTTCTTATTAACTAGCAACCAAGTGAGGGCTCGAGCTTCTAGGATAGTCCTAGATTTCCATGATTTCAACATGAATTTGGCTTGTGGGAACATTAAAGTGATAAATCTGATATGATCCATGAGCACGACTTGACAAGACACAAAGCGGGTATGGGTAGAGTACAATTGTGTTTATGTAGTAATCGTATAAATCTGTATAACCCAGTTTAATAAATGAAGACTTTTTTGGATTTGGATGCTCAATTTATTTAACTTGTTTAATCCATTTAATAGTTAATCATATCCATTTATAATTTGTTTAGCTCATTTGGTTAATTATGTTTATTGACATGACGTGTTTATGATCCAACTCATATAAATTTATTCATTTATATATTTTAGATTTTTATTAAAAAGTTAATTAATTAATTTTTTATTATAAGTGTCTTATAGTTAAAAAAAGAGATAATTGAACTAATTAAAGTAGAATTTTATATATATTAAAAATTAGAAATATTTTATAATTTAAAAAGAAAAAAAATTAAATAAAATCACAAAATAAATGTAAAGTTAAAAGTTTACTTTATTTTCTACTAGAATTTTGTTCTCTCTTTTTCTTATTTTCCTTGAGAATATGTTGTGCCTCATAATAAGTCACAGTATATCAGGTTGTTGTACCAAAAACCTATGAGAAATATACTTCGAGAAAGGTTCTCACCACACAATGGATAGAAGGAGAAAAGCTGTCACAAAGTACAGAAAGTGATGTCGGGGATCTGGTAAATGTTGGAGTCATATGCTACCTAAAGCAGGTAAGCTACTCCATCAATTTATCATGACTCAAAATGCTGTGTTCTACAGAAATAGAAGGATAATTCTGTTTTCGTTCATTTGTTGACTGAAAATGAATTGGTTGTGTTACATGCTTAAACATGAGTTGCAAGCATCTTTTATATATATTTTTTCTCTTCTGTATTTGATATTTTGTATATTAGATGACATATAACATGTCTTCTTTTTGTGTGTGTGTGTTTACCATGACCGAAGTGGAGAATTTATTTTCAGGAATTATAGCATAAAAGTTTGATAGTCTTCACTCTTTGGTTCCTTAGCTTAGGTAAGATATCAGAACTCTTTGTACTTGATATTTTGTATATTAGATGACATATAACATGCCTTTTTTTTTTTTGTGTGTGTGTGTGTGTTTACTATGACTGAAGTGGAGAATTTATTTTCAGGAATTATAGCATAAATGTTTGATAGTCTTCACTCTTTGGTTCCTTAGCTTATGTAAGATATCAGAACTTAATGATGATAGAAGAATTTGGTTAACCAAAATTAAATTCAGAAGAAAATGAACCTAAGCAATTGTTTATGTTGATGTCAAAGATTCTTTTGGCTGTGGGAGAAGTAGGCTTCATTGATAATTGTATTGTTTTAGCAGGACCTGTATCTAATACTTAATATATATATATATATATATATATATATTAAACACAATATGGAATATGCAAGTTGCATAAATCTATTCATGGAGCAAGCATTTGATCAATAAATAATTTCTGATGGGTAGTGCCAAAATATGGAAATTTTGCATGACAAATTTAAAATATGCATGGTTACATTCCACGTGCTTCTATGCATTCCGTCTCTTTTTGCATGTATACTGTACTTGCACCAGGTGCAGTATGCAGCTAGCAGAGTACCTGTATCATTTTGAGCTTTACTTGTTTTTATATCGACAAACCTCTTGATATATTACCTCAGCATCTAACTTTTGTCATTTTGATTAACAGTTGCTTGATACTGGTTTTTTCCATGCTGATCCACATCCGGGAAATTTGATCCGCACTCCAGATGGGAAGCTAGCTATACTAGACTTTGGTAACAATTTACTAAATAAGATTATATGGTGAAAGATCATCTTTCAACATGGTTAGCAGCATCATACACATTTTTTTAAAAATACTTTCTGATGTTAGTTCTGCATGGTTAATTTCATACAAGGGACTTTGGGTAAAGGATTTGTGAATTCTAAATTCTTTCATTTCCTGGGGTACTTTGGAAGAAGATCCTTCCTTTTGGTTCAGCAGCGGACAGAATTTTGTAAATTCCATGAAAGGATTTGAAGAATCCAATCTATTCTTCAATTTCCACTTATACTAGTGTCGCTTCAAATCTTCAAATTCTATGCTCAATACCACAATCCCCCATCTACACCTTCCCATCATCATAGTCTTGTTACTTCACTATGCAACCATCACCACCCCAACACCAGTGTCATTGCTGCTGCCCCTGCACCAATCCCATCTCTATAACCATTGTCTTACTTTCATCACATCCCCCACCCCATCCTACCAAGTATTTGGAACTTGATATAATCATCCAGAAAGTGATAACATTCTAGCATCCAAATCCACACAAAGTGGTTCAAGGGAAGGAAATTAGAGGGCTCAAGTTGTCGGCTGTACATTGTCTTTTCTTAAATCCTAAATATGTGAAGTACTAGCTAGTCACACCTCATTCATCTGATCACTTCTTCATTGCGGCTGCTGCCATTCAAAAACTCCCCAAGGCTCTAGCATAAATTTGTTCTTTTTTTTTTTTTTTAAATAAACAAGTTATTTCTGTATTCTACTGAATCAAAGTAAAGGTTTGTACAAAAGAAAGAAGAACAAGAAATTCTTCAAAAAGGAAAGAAAATGTAGTGTACAAAAGAGTGAAGCAAAAAACCTCTTAAGTAGAAAGTCTTCGGCTTCCCACCCTTAGGAAAATATGGTAAATCTCAAGGGGAATAAGATTCTCAACAAATTCAACTAGAGAAAAGGCTCCTTTTAGCCAGCTCCCTAATTTCCTAATTAGCAAATCTAGTCTTCCATGAGAAGTAACAATCCACACCCTAACCAAATCTACAATCCTTGATATCCTATGCTCGTATCTCCAAGACCTCCTATGATTGTTTGTTATCCAAGACAAAATTGTAGTGGAACACCCTTGAGACCCTTAACTAAACTGAACATTTTCCACTTCAATAGCGAAACTAAACCGGGCTCTCTTCAAAAGAATCAAATAATCTTACACCCATGGTTCAAAGGAGTCCTCCAATGCCCATCTACTAGATTATTCAAGGAACGACCAATGAACCTTAAGTTTTAAAACTCCAAAGAGAAAAGGAACCAATTCAGCCTTTATGCCTATTTCTTTCCTAATTGGGAGGAGGACCAATCTCTTACCCCTTAAAGTGATACCAAAGGACACTCCCAAGAACTACTTGGTAATTGACATATAGAGGGTTATGTAGATATTGCTCATTTTAAGGCTAATAAGCTCTCATGGTTTTAAAACAAGCATACACAATTAAGAGAAACGTCCTACATACATGGTGTTGAGAACTTCTCTTATCTAATGTGGCATATCACAATCACCCCTCATGCAGATACAATGTTTTTGTTGTGTCCCATAAGATTTTGAGGTTAGACATATAGACACCTTTTATGAGGCTAGATAATGTCTTACATTAGGGTCGAGTATCAACTCTTATACCATTGGTAATGACTCGCTTTGATGTGTGATAACTCTAGGATGGTTACTTTTTTTTTTTTTTTTTTTTTTGATAACCGTGGATGTCCGGGCTAGCTTACGCGCACCTCAACTAATCCCACGGGGCCCTGAAGTTAACGACTGGGTAACTCTAGGATGGTTACTTATAATCAAATAGGTGGGTTAGGGTTTTTATCTTGTGAAGAGAGAGAGAAAAAGGGAGAATCCCTAATTTTTGTTATTGAAAAACTGTAAAGAATACACATTGGACTTGGGTATATATATACATGCTAGTGGGACCCACAATACAGTAAGGAAAGAAAAGGAAAAGGAAAAGTAAAAGTAAATAACCTAAATAACTATACATTATTTAACACTCCCCCTCAAGTTGGAGCATATATGTTATATGCACCAAGCTTGTTACAAATGTATTTAATTCTAGGACCTCTGAGAGATTTAGTAAAAATATCTGTTAGTTGATCATTGAATTGACAAAACTAGTCGCCACACATCCTGATGCGATCTTCTCTCTAATGAAGTGACAGTCAACTTCAATGTGTTTGGTCCTTTCATGGAAGACTAGATTGGATGCAATATGCAAAGCGACTTGGTTGTCATAGATGAGCTTCATCTGTTCATCCTTTCCAAATCTCAACTCTTGAAGAAAATGTTTCAGCCATATGAGTTCACATGTTGCCAGAGCCATAGCTCGATACTCGGCTTCAGCACTAAATCTAGCCACTACATCTTGTTTCTTACTCTTCCAAGATATTAGGTTACCTCCAATAAAAACACAATACTCGGAAGTGGAACGTCTATCTGTGGGTGAGCCAGCCCAATCTACATCTGTGTAACCAACAACTTGGGTATGACCTCTGTTCTCGTACAACACACCTTGGCCTAGTGTGCTTTTGATATATCGAAGAATGCAGATTACAGTATCCCAATGGCTATCACATGGTGACTGTAGGAATTGACTAACAACACTTACAGGAAAAGAAATGTCTGGACGAGTAATGGTGAGGTAGTTCAGTTTACCTACAAGTCGCCGATATCTCCCAGGATCTCCTAAAGGCTCCCCCTGTCCTGGTATAAGTTTGACATTTGGATCCATAGGAGTGTCTACCGGTTTACAGTCTAACATACCGGTTTCTTCCAAGATGTTTAAAGCATACTTCCTTTGGGAAAGAACCACATCGAAACTGGATTGAGCTATCTCAATCCCTAAGAAATACTTGAGTTTCCCCAAGTCTTTGATCTGAAAGTGGGTGAAAAGGTGTTGCTTTAGTTTCTGAATACCATTCTGATCACTGCCTGTAATGACGATGTCGTCCACATAAACTACCAGATAAATACACTGCCCCGAAAAGTTATGATGATAGAAAACAGAATGGTTTGCTGTACTGCGGAACATGCCAAACTCCTAAACAACAGAACTAAAAAGGCTAAACCATGTTCGAGGAGATTGTTTCAAGCCATATAGAGAATGGTGTAACCTGCACACTAAACCAGACTCCTCTTGAGCAACAAAACCAGGTGGTTGCTCCATATAAACTTCCTCAGCAAGATGCCCATGAAGGAAAACATTTTTAATATCTAATTGATAAAGAGGCCAAGAACGCATAGCAGCCATGGAGAGCAATAGACGAACAGAAGCTATCTTGGCAACAGGAGAGAAAGTGTCACCATAATCAGAACCATAAACCTGAGTATAGCCTTTAGCAACTAAGCGGGCCTTAAGGCGATCAACCTGACCATCAGGGCCAACCTTAACTGTGTAGACCCAACGACAACCAACTGTAGATTTACCAGAGGGTAAAACAACAAGATCCCAAGTGCCATTGGAGTGTAAAGCAGCCATTTCATCTACCATTGCCTGTCGCCAGCCTGGATGGGAAAGAGCCTCAGGGGTGCTCTTGGGAAGAGAAACAGAAGATATAGTAGAAACAAATGCAGAATAGGGTGAAGATAATCGATGGTAACTCAAAAAATTGTAAATGGGATGAGGATTACAAGTAGATCGATTACCTTTCCGAAGAGCAATGGGTAAGTCAGCAGAAGGAGACAGAGCCGGGGCAGGAGAAGCCGAAGGGATAGGAAGTGAGTCAATAGGTACCTTGGCCAAAGAAGGAGGAACAACGACACGATGACGACGATGATAAACCTGAAGTGGGCGAGAAGGCACTGCATCAGGTGGGGAGATAATGGGAAGGGGTAAGACTTCATAAACAGGAAGAGACTCAGAGGTAGAGAAGAACGGTGAGTCCTCAAAGAAAGTGACATCAGCGGAGAGAAAGTAGCGATGAGTCTCAGAGGAATAACAACGATAACCCTTTTGAAGTCTGGAATATCCCAAGAAGATGCATTTTGTGGCTCTGGCAGAAAGTTTGTCCTATCCAGGAGTGAGAATATGAACAAAGCAAGTATAACAAAAAACACGAGGAGGAATGACATAAAGTGGTTGGTCAGAGAAAAGAAGGGAATGAGGAATCTGATCGTGTAATACAGATGAGGGCATACGATTAATCAAATAACATGCTGTAAGAACAGCGTTCCCCTAAAAACGAAAAGGAACATGACTATGGAGAAGGAGAGTACGAGCTGTCTCAACAAGATGTCGATTCTTACGTTTATCTACCTCATTTTGTTGAGGAGCATGAGCACAAGAAGACTGATGAATGATCCCATGTTGGGACATAAATGAAGTAAATGGTGTAGAAAAATATTCTCTAGCATTGTCACTACGCAACACACGAATAGAAATATTGAATTGAGTTTGGATTTCAGCATAAAATTTCTGAAAAATAGAGAATAACTCAGCTCGATTTTTCATTAAAAATAACCAAGTACATCGAAAATAGTCATCAATGAAAGTGACAAAATACTGAAATCCTAAAGTAGACGCGGTCTGACAAGGACCCCAAACATCAATGTAGATAAGTTCAAAAGGAGACTTTGCCCGATTATTCAAATGCTTTGGGAACGAGACACGAGTATATTTCCCAAGCTGACAGGACTCACACGCAAGCGACGACAAAGATGAAAAACTAGGGACCATTTTCTGGAACTTGGATAGACTAGGGTGGCCCAGGCGATTGTGGATGAGGAGGGGAGCATCAGTGGAAATGCAAACTGCAGGAGTTGAAGGCGCGGTGAGGTGATAGAGGCCTTGAGACTCACGTCCTATGCCAATCGTCTTCCCCGTACTCCGGTCCTACAAGGTTACAAATTTATTAGATAAAGTGATAGAACAGTTAAGAGTGTGAGTTATTTTGCTGATGGAAATAATATTAAAAGGACACTCAGGGGCATAAAGGACAGAATGGAGAGGTCGGGAAGGGAGAGGATGAGTGAAACCAAAACCTTTAGCCATAGTTTGGGAACCATTAGCTAAAGTAACAGTAGGTAAGGCAGAGGTAGTAGTAATAGAAGAGAAAATATCCTTATTACCAGATATGTGATCAGAAGCGCCAGAATCTAGAATCCAAGGTCCAAGAGAAGATGGGTGGGTAAGACAAGTAGAAGCATTACCAGTCTGGGCAACATAAGTAACAGAAGCTGACTTGGTGGCCTGATAGCGGAGATAGTCATCATACTCACTGTCAGTGAGGGAAATACCCTGAGATGTGGAGAAACTGGGAGGCTGAGGCGACTGAGGATTAGATGACTGGGCCACGTGGGCAGTGCGGGGAGGTTGCCCATGTAATTGATAACACCGATCACGAGTGTGGCCAAGCTTATTGCAATAGGTGCAATGAGGACGTTGGCCTCTACGTCGGTTGCCACTGCGTCCTCTTCAAGAGCTAGTTTGAGAAACTAACATAGAAGAATCTGAAGTGTTATTAGATGGCAAAGTCTGAGTGGAGGAGATACGGAGGAGGCGAGCAAACACATCATCCAAGGATGGAACGGAGGAACTGCCAAGAATCTGATCGCGGACGGTCTCGAGATCTGGACGGAGGCCAATAAGCGTAAGAACCATGAAAAACTTGTCAATCTGTGTTCGTTGATCCCCAACATCAGTAGTAAGAGGCATCACGGTCAAGAATTCCTCCTTAAGAGAGGCAATCTGGCCAATATAAGTAGATAAATCCATGTCTTGTTGTCTGACATTGACAATAGAAGAAGCCACCTTATAAAGACGTTGTATATCATTCGTGTATAGCCCTTTCGTCTGATTCCAAAATTTAAAGCATGTTTTGTGGGCCCGAAGATGAAGCAGAATCTTAGGATCAACTGATTGCCATAACACACTACATAACTGTGCATCTATCTTCCTCCATTGTACTCTGTCAACCTCAGGGATATCCGCCTCCTGCGTAACAAGGTGATCCTCATAACCTTGACCCATAAACCAAAGCTCCACAGAGGCAGACCAGGACAAATAATTTTCACTGCCAACCAATTTCTCCGAAGTGATCATAGGAGATCCAGATATGACAGAGGAAAAAGTGGAACTTTTAGTAGCCATATCTACTTATTTGGTGAATGAAATATGTTTGGATCGAAGAGAGCCCTAATACGGCTTATCACGGATTTCCTAAGACACGTGCAGGGCTCGGGGTGGAGAGGAAGTCACCGGAGGTCGCCGAAAAGGCTGTTTAGAGGGCCAGCGGAGATAAAAAAACCCAAAAAAATGCACTTTCAGGGCTCGAATGACACAAGCAAAGATGGAGGGTGGCTAGACGGTGTTAGGCGAGGCTGGAGGTGGAAGCGCGTGGCCGAAAAGTGACCCACGCGCCCTCACGTGCCGGCGCGTGAGATTTAGGCCGCCGGATAAGAGACGCGCGTGGCCGGCGCGTGGCTGAGATTCTTCCTCCGGTGCTTTGAGAAAAGTTGAAGATCTCCTCCTTGCGCACTTGATGGTATGGTCGGTGTGGGAAAAGGATGTCGTTGGAAAAGTTGTCGGTGGTGAGGGTTTTCTGACGGTGATACGGTTGATCGAAAAGCTTTAGGAGATGGGAAGGGTGACCGGAATGAAACATGGTCACTGAAAGATTTCCCAGAATGGATTCACGGATAAACCGGAAATAATTAAGGTTTTTTTTCTCCCTTGGCTCTGATACCATGTGAAGAGAGAGAGAAAAAGGGAGAATCCCTAATTATTGTTATTGAAAAACTGTGAAGAATACACATTGGATTTGGGTATATATATACATGCTAGTGGAACCCACAATACAATAAGGAAAGAAAAGGAAAAGGAAAAGTAAATAGCCTAAATAACCATACATTATCTAACATATCTTTTAGGGTTTATGGCAACAATATAAAATAAAATAAAATATAGAGAAAGAAGATAAGGAGAAGAAGGGATAAAACCTTAGAGTTGTGTTAAGGCCTTCTAGGAGTCTCACCTATGAGAAAATCAATAGAGGTTCACCATTGAAAATTGAAAAATATGCAAGAAAACGTAATATTTTTTGATTGGAAAATATGCAAGAAAACGTAATATTATTAATCATTAATCATTACTTGGTTTACATCAATTAGTCTTATTTATAGACTCTTCTAAAAAATTCAAAATCTACTAGTAATCTATTATAGCTCTAATTCTAATTCTAATTCTCTTATGACATAATTAGCTACTCTTAATTTGACTCCAATAAATACTAGTTCTAATTTAATTCCAACTAATTCTAATGCCCATCCTCATCAATTCCTCTTGACTTGAAAAAAAACTCAACTTCGAGTTTTAGTGATTTTCCATGGCCAATTGAAATCTTCAGCAATGACTTCCACCATTTTTTTTCCTTCGTTGACACTTTACTACAATAAGATAGGATCTTAAGATCTCTTGAACTTCTTCATTTTCATGCAAGACAAATATTGAACTTCGAAAGACTTTCCAATGTTGTGAAGCAAGTTGATTGTTCTCAAAATGATTATGCGTCAATGACAAGCATATGACTGACAAATTGTATATCATGCATAGGAGGAAGTTCAGGTAATTCTACCGACCACAAGTTAGAAAAATCATCAAGGATATTCCGTACTCCTATCGGATGTTCCTTATCTTTCTCTTTAAATTCATCCACTTCTTGGGCCATTAGAGCAAAAATAATTTTAGTTTCCATACTCCCCTTAAATTGGCACATGGTAAATGCCTTTTTGGTGTTGAGGCTTCTTGACTAATGGAACTTCTTTCATTGAACGAAGAATCTTCTTATGCTAATTGTGTATGAGAATACATGTATTTTCGTGGCCATCATGTTGAACCTTTCCATAAAAAAGGCCATGTCTTCCAAGCAAAATACGATACACATTTATTGGTAAGACTTCACACCATACAAACACTTTAAAGTCCTTACAAAAGAAAAAAAAACGTGACCAAGCAATGAAAACTTATTGAAGTTGGGGTGTTATTAATCCATGTTACTTGGAATGGAGTTGGATATTTCTAATTCCTAGAAATCCTCTACCCCACAAATCAGGAAAATGAAACAGGAAATATATAAGTAAATTCCCTGGCATTTTTCAATTAAATCTTGGAAATTAGGGAGTTTTTTTTTTTTTGATAAGTAAATAGAGCTTGTATTAGAAGTGCCTAGAAGTGGCGAAAACAATACACACAAAGTATACAATCAGAACGCCCAATAAACTAGGCAAAGAAGACAAAAAAACCTTTTCCCTAACTAGACATATGACCATTCTATTGAGTCAATCATAGACAAAGTATGATCCTCTATAAACACCCTAGCCTAATTTACAAGAGTATACAAAAAGGAATGTTTTAAAGCTTGGTTTGACCGTCCGATATCATTGAACACTCTTTCATTTCTTTCCTTCCATAAGGTCCACATTAAGCATAAAGGGGCAGCCCTCCAAGCCTTCTCCCTCCTCTTACCCACAAAGGCACCACGCCAACCAAACAAATTCCTTTTAATCAAAGAATGCAAAACCCACTGCACACCCAAAATGGAGAAAATCAAACTCCAAAGCATTGTAGCCTTTTTACAAAACAAGATTAAATGATCACTAGTTTCCTCTTTCTCTTTACACAAGTAACATCTATTTGACATATTCCATCCCCTCCTTTTGAGTTGATTGATGGTCGAAATTCTATTCCAAGACACTTCCCAAGCTAAAAGGCTCACCCTCATAGGAGCCTAAGACCTCCAAATAAGACCCTAAGGAAAAGGATCACTATATGTCCTTGTGAAGGAACGGTAGAGGGATCTAACAGAGAAAATGCCATCCCTACTTTCTTTCCAACTCAAAACATCCTCCACTTCTCTTCTCACTACCAAAGGATGCAATTTCCATAACAAGCCCTCCACCTCTTCCAATTCCCAATCATTAAAATGCCTTGAGAAGTGAGGATTCCAACTACCCGATTCCCCACTCCCCTCCCAAGCATTTGACACCCACTCATCTTTGTTAACCGCCAACTGGTATAAGTTAGGGAAAACTTCTTTCAACGTTTGATCCTCACACCACATGTCCTTCCAAAACTTGACCTCTCTCCCATTCTCAACAATAAAGTGAGATCTACAACGAATACCCTCCCATTCTTTTCTAATGGCTTTCCACACCCCCACACCATAGCCTCTCTTTGCTACTCGAACACCACCCTCCTTTCTCTAACCCAAATTTGTTGATGATTACTTGTTTCCAAAAGGACTCCCTCTCTATCGCAAATCTCCAACTCCACTTCCCAAGTAAGGCTTTGTTTAGAGCCACTAGTCTACGAATTCCTAAGCCTCCCTCCTTCTTATCAGTATAAACCAAGCTCCAATTCACCAAGTGAGGTTTTTTCTCTAACGCACTACCGCCCCACAAAAAGTCCCTTTGAATTTTTTCAAGTCTTGCACACACCTTCCGCAGAATAACAAAGAGAGAAAGAAAGTACTTTTTATCAAGGTGAGCCTCCCCCCCTAAAAGCGATATTGCCTCTTCCACAAAGACAATCTTTTCCCGAATCTCTCCTCTATTGCATCCCACACACCCTTGAAGATTTGAAAAAGGCACCCAAAGGAAGTCCCAAATAAGAAGTGGGAAGCTTTCGAACTCTACACCCCATCATCGAAACAACATCCTCCAAAGACTTGATCCTTCCTACGGGAATAACCTCACTTTTATCTCTATTCACTTTTAAACCGGAGATCGCCTCGAACCATAAAAACACCCAACTCAAGTAAATCAAATTTTCGCTATTGGTGTTACAAAAAATTAAAGTGTCGTCAACAAATAGGAGATGGAGCAAGTCCCTCCCTTCCCCATTGCTTCTTCCCATCTTAAACCCCTCAACGAAGCCCCCACAACTGGCTCTAGATAGTAGCTGACTGAGAGCCTCCCTGACTAAAATGAAAAGATAGGGAGATATCGAGTTGCCTTGTCTCAAGCCCCTAGTGCTGCGGAAAAAACCAGAAGGAGTTCCATTGATTAAAACTGAGAAGCTAGCAGTGGAGATACGCCACTTGATCTAGCTGATCCACCTTTCCCCAAACCCCATATTAGACATAACAACAAGAAGATAGTCCCAATTGACATGGTCAAATTATTTTTCAATGTCCAATTTTAGGAGGAGGCTAGGGACGTTGGTCTTTAACCTAGAATCCACAACCTCATTTGCAATAAGAGTAGCGTCTAGAATTTGTCTACCCTGAATAAAGGCATGCTGGTTATCTGAAACCAACACCCCCACGACTGACTTCAACCTATTTGCTAGGACTTTGGCAAGAAGCTTGTGCAGTCCCCCAACCAGATTGATCGGTTTGAAGTCTTTCAACTCTTCTGCACCCCCTTTTTTCTGGAATTAGAACTAGGAAAGTGGAGTTTAAACTCCTCTGGAATGTGCCAAGGCAGAAGAAATCTTCGAAGACTTCCATAATCTCAGCTTTAGTGAAATCCCAGCATAAGTGCCAAAACGCCATGGTGATGTTGTCTGGACCTGGCGCTTTGTCACCAGAAAGGCTGGAAAGAGCTTCAAACACCTCTTCTTCCGAAAAGGGCTCTTCTAAACTTCTGGACCTTTCTTCTCCCAACACTTTAAACTGAAGACTTTCAAGGTGTGGTCTCTAATCCCCATTTGCAGTCAGCAGAGTTTGGTAAGCCCTGCACACCTCAACCTTGATCTCTTCCTCGTCGGTCAGTGTAACCCCATTAATTTTCACCTTGGAAATTAGGGAGTTAATTCCTTGGCATCTTCAATTACATTTGCCAACAAAAATTCAAACATCTTCTACTCCTATTATAGGCAGATTTTATAGATCTTATCAATCTCCTAGCATTAACTATCTTTTTAGGTTTCAATTTTATATTATTATAGTTTCCTTTTCTTGTAACACTCTTGTCTATATATGTTAGAAAATTATTATTATTTTTGCCTTTGTGCTGATTAATTCAAATATTGTCTTTCTTTTGTTAAATTGAATAGACATGAGTCTTCTTGACAACAGACAATCAAAACCAAATAAAAATTTTTAAAACATATCTACATCAATCTAATTAGGTTTAGATAGAAATACATTTTAGTGGGTACAAGCTATTTTCAAGACTAGCTATTCTCTTGAGATCCTACTTTCAGTAACCTGGTGAAGTTTTAGAGGCAGCAGCTTGTTGACATTATGCAATCAACTGAAACCTTGCAAAATGATACATATATTCATTATGTATGATAAACATCCATTCTTCATCTATAGCTAGGCCTCTGGAAATTGCATTGCAATTTTACATGTATAGTATATATTTTGTTTGGTCAGATTTTGGATCTCTTCATGATCCCTTGGCAATCTACTGTCTTAGATTCTTCAAAAAAAATTCTATACTGCATTATGTGATACTTCTTTTAGTTGGCTGTGCTAGTCCTGAATATTCTAATGTAAGCTTTTTCTGGTCAAGGTGGGGGGTTTAATAATTTGTTATTTTGCTGTGGCAGGCCTAGTGACAAAGTTAACAGATGATCAGAAGTATGGAATGATTGAAGCAATTGCTCACCTTATTCATCGGGATTATGGAGCAATAGTGAAAGATTTTGTCAAACTTGATTTCATTCCAGAGGGGGTTAATTTGGAACCAATCTTGCCAGTGCTGGCCAAAGTCTTTGATCAGGCACTTGAAGGGGGTGGAGCAAAGAATATCAACTTTCAGGAATTGGCATCAGATTTGGCCCAAATAACATTTGATTATCCGTTCAGGATACCTCCGTATTTTGCTCTTATAATTAGAGCAATAGGGGTGCTGGAAGGCATAGCTTTGGTGGGTAACCCTGATTTTGCTATTGTAGATGAAGCTTATCCCTATTTAGCACAGGTATGGATGTTCCATTGCTATTAGTGTTATATTTAATATATTTTGGCGTCCCTTTTTAATATATTTTCTTTTTATCTATCAAAAAATAAATAAATAAACAAATAGTGGTATATTTAGAGCGACTTTTCATTTTTATGATTTGGGTACCTAAATCATCTTTAGGTTAGATGACTCAACCCATTAGTGTTAAGTGAGAGATCAATTACACTTTTCAATTTAACCAGCAAATAATTGTCGTTTTACTTTGAAATTATTGGCTTCTACTTAATATATGTTGAGGTTCACCAAGTGAACATAATCAACCACAAAAGGAGCTATGGACCAAAAACATTGAAAATCATTAGTATTAAGGTATCATTTAAGATCTCATTTACCTGAGTTCCTGTAACCACAAAATCAAAGTGACCCTTTTAACTGATTTTCAGGAGTTGCTTTTGAGAAGGTTTTGAAAATCTTGTTTTTAAGACATATAACAAGGTGGATATTGTAGGTGCCTATGCTATAACTTGAAGCTAGAGTAGTCTTAGCAGGCAGTGAGATGCATTCAGGAAATCATATGCCATGGAATTCTCTCTCTCTCTCTCTCTCTCTCTCTCACACACACACACACACACACTCACAAACATGCATGTGCACACACACACACACATGAATTTTGAGAGATTTTATAAGAATTTAAAAACAAATCCATGGATTCAAGAAATCATATTCCATTTAGCTAATGCAACACTAGGGCTGAATCGTGAAAGATAATTTTGAGAAGGTTGTGCAGAAAGTGATTTTCAGATGGACTAAGTATGAAAATTTTATATTCGTTTAATTTTTATGTTTGTAAGTGCATGAAATCCACTACAAGTACCAAAGAAAAGAAAGAGGCATCACCTTGTCATATGCGGCATATACATGGATCACCCTAAGAAAACAAACAAGAAGTCCAATCCATACAGGTGTTGGCCACCTTTATGGTTGCTCATCAATGCATCCCTTGTATGAAACAAACAATAACTCCTTCAGATATGCCTCATCTTAGTCACACAATCCCAACTAACTTCTTGCAACAAGGATAATCTATGAGAGCTAAAATCTCCTTTGATGATCAAGTTAGATGAGAAGAAAGTACTATAGACTCTAGAGTGCTTGTGATCGTATCTTACCTTTTCCCATAACAAATCTCTTTATACTGGTTATGTAAGCATAATGGCCATCATTGAGCGGGAGCCCTTGAGGCTTGGTTCAAGTGGTGGATGGTTGGGGAGAGTTTGTGAGAGGTTCCAGGTTCAAGTTCTAATGGAGACAAAAAATTACTTGTAAAAAAAAATGGTCATAATTGATTGGGGAGAGTGGCACATGATGAGCGATGCTAGGACCACCTAGTAGGCTTCCTTAGCTAGACCCTTGTGTGGTCTGACGCCACTCTGTAAATGGGCCTACAGTGAGGTCCAGCCTAAGCAAGTCCATAAGGCAGCCTTGCCTCCACACACTAATCTCCTCTAAATACTTGAAACCAAGCACTCTGTCATTTGACTAGGGTCTTCACCTATATTTTCATTTTAATAGTTTTTTTTCCTTCAATCCACCTTAATTTAATATCTTGGAATCAATTTTAGCAATTTCTCCAAAGCCCATTTTTCTTGCATTTTTTAAGAAAGCACTGCAAGTTAGCCTAAAGGGCTTACAAGGATGGTCTATCCCTTTCCACTATTTCAGTCAACTAGCTATTTTTTCATCAATCTTAATTTGAATTTCTTGGAATCAACTTGTAACATTTTGAGAAAGCACAATAGGTTAGTCCAACTAGCTTACAGTGATGTTAACTCTTAGCTTGATATATATTGTTGGTCCATTATTTAATAACTCTTTATCTTTTGGATCAAAGTAGTAGTTTACATGATATGATAGCTCAAGTTTCTAGATGTCTCAAGTATGAGTCTTTCTGCCAATATACTGATTTAAATTGGTGGTTTACAAGTAACTAACAATTCTAAAAAAGTACAAATCTTATGGAATGAATAATAATCCCTTATGTGGAGAAAAATTGTATTTTTCATTCATAAATCAAAAGTATAGAACCAATGAAATATATGTACAACAACGAAAAAAAAAGAATAAGAGAGAATTTCTACAAAATAAGGGATTATATACAAAAATATACACACAACAATATATATATATATAGTTGTATAAAAAGTTGTACAACTTACACATCTGTATATTACAACTATATATCTTCTATAGTTGCATATTACAATTGTAATAATCTTTAACACTTCCTCTCAATTTGGTGAATAGATATTATCCATTCTCAGCATGCTAATAATAGATTGAAATGCAATACCACTCAATACTTTAGTTAACACATCTACCAGTTGACCCTCGATTGATACAAATGGAGTACAAATTAGTCCGCTATCCAACTTCTCTTTTATAAAATGTCTATCTACTTCTATATGCTTGGTGCGGACATGTTGTATAGGGTTATGTGTAATATCAATTGTTGACTTGTTATCACAATATTGCTTAATAGGTTCTTCCCATACAATCTTTAGATCTTCCAAAATTATTTTTAACCATAGAAGCTCACAAACTCCTAATGCCATAGCTTTGAACTCATCTTTTGCACTTGACCTTGCAATTACATTTGCTTCTTGCTTCTTTATGTTACAATGTTACCTCCGAGGAATGTACAATAGCCTAAAGTTGATCTTTTGTCATCAACCGATCTAGCATAATTTGCATCCGTGTATGCTTCCAATGTCAATTCATTGCCTCTTTTAAACGACACTTCTTTTCTCGGAGTACCTTTTAAGTACTGTAAAATTCAATGTGTTGGTTAAAGATGTACTTTTGGGTTGTGCATAAATTGACTCACTGCTCTTACAACATAGCCTATGTTTGGCTTGTATGAAAAAGATAGATTAGTTTTTCATCTAATCTTTGATAGGATTCTCTATCTACCTTCACATTTTGTTAAGCCTCACAAAGCTTGTGATATGTTCAATGGGTGGGTTTACACCCTACTTTCCCCATTTTAGTTAATAGATCTAGCACATACTTTTGTTGGGATATAAAGATCCCATGTCAAGAGTGCGCTACTTCAACGTTAAGGAAGTATTTTAACCTGTCAAGTTCTTTAATCTCAAATTCTTGCAATAAACACCTTTTCAATGCTTACATTCCTTGCAAGTCATCTCCTGTTACTACTATGTCATCAACATAAACTAATAGAGTTGCAACTCCCCTTGAAGTGGAATGTTTGACAAATAATGTGTGATCATCCTGACTTTGGTTGTAACCTAAAACTTTTATTACTCTAGCAAAACTGCAAAACGAAGCCTTGGGAGACTTTTTTAAGCCATAAAGTGTCTTTTTCAACGTGCACACTGTATTTTTCTCTAACTCAACCCAGAGGAACCTCCATATAGATTTCTTCATCAAAATCACAATGTAAAAAGACATTCTTTACGTCAAACTACTGCAAACTCCATCCATGATTAGTTGCTAAAGATAATAAGATACTACACATTTTTGCAATAGGAGCAAATATTTCAAGATAATCTATCCCATAGGTTTGAGTATACCCCTTAGCCCTAATCTTGCCTTATACCATTCAAGTGATCTACTTGCCTTATATTTCACAATGAAGACCCATTTATATCCCGTTAACTTCTTTCTTTGAGGTAGTTCCACCAAGTCCCATATCCATCTCAACTTTCATAGCTTCTTTCCACTCTTTAATTCTTGATGCTTCAAAAATAGTTTTTGGGATAGTAATAGTGTTGAGGTGGATAAGAAAACTTTTATGACCACTAGACAACTTCTCATAGGACACAAAGTGAGACAATGGATAGGTAGGCCATTCAGTACACTTCTTAACACCCTTTCTAATTGTGATAAGAAGATCATAATCATCAACAACAGGTATATTACTTTCATAGTGTTATGAATTAGGAGTTACCTCAATATTCTTAACACCAAATGTTGATTTTGAATTATGAACCTACATTGGTTGAACAAGGGGTTCCTTTTTCCTTGAATATATTTGCAATGGTTGAGTAGCACTCTGAATCTATTTATTCTTTGTCGTCGGACTAGGAGTACTTGGATTTAACTCATTTGGTAAAGGAACAAAAATGGATGGCGATGGAGAAGACGGAGGATTTTGTTTTTCTGAGGAAGGGAAGGATGAAAGATTAAGCAAAAACAAATCTCCATCCTTATCTTCCATGAATGATGTACCCCCTTGAAGATAAGGGTTTGGAAAGTAATTTTTAGTTTCAACGAAAGTTACATCTATAGAGACAAAGAACTATTTTGTTGGAGGATGATAACACTTATACCTTTTTTGTGTAGAAGAATATCCTACAAAAACGCACTTAAGACCCCTTGGATCAAGTTTCCTATGGTTATTCGAATGAATGTGAACAAAGGATTCACACCCAAAGACCCTAGGAACCAAGTGATTTGTTGTTTTGAAGTCATGAATTTTTTTTGAAAATAGTTGCATGGGGGTTGTTATAACCAAGAACTCGAGTAGGTAGTTTATTAATTAAATGTGTAGTGGTTATGACAACTTCTCCCCAATAATTTTTTGGAAAAGAAAAGCTTGGTTAATAGCTGGAAGATGACTATTTTTCCGTTCTGCTGCACCATTTTGTTGTGGTATGTTAGTGCATGAAGACTCATGAATGACACCTTTTTCTTTAAACTTGATTAAAATAATCACTAGCATTATTAGACCAAACTCTTTATATCTTAACCCCAAATTGATTTTTCACTATTTGGAAAAAAATTTGAAAGGTAAAACTAACATTTGATTTTTGTTTTAGGAGAAAAACCCATGACGCTCGAGTACAATCATCAATAACTAAGATATATCAACGAGCCCTGGAGATATTATGAACTGTAGAAGGTCCCCAAATATCACTATGAATAAGAGTAAAAGAAATTGAAAACCTTGTATTCCTTATTGGAAAAAGAAACATGCATATGTTTTGCAAGTTCACAAACATCATAATGAAACTGACCCAAATCAAATCCTTTAAACAAACCAGGAAACTTTACTTTAAGAATATTGAAAGAAGGATGATCAAGACAGTGATAGAACCATATTCTATTTTTATTTGAAAGGGAAGACTCAGAAAGCAGAGACAACAGGAGAGGACCCTTAATGTTATTTTGCCCAATAGGTTCCTCAAGAAAGTAGAGCCCATTCCTCTCCCTAGCAAGTCCAATCACCATCCCTGTGCTCCAATCTTGAAATTTACACAGTGCAAAAGAAAAAGTCACCATACAATTCAAATCCTTTGTAAGCTTGTGAATTGAAACTAGATTGGTAGACAATTTCGTTACATGAGAACATTTTTTAAAACAAGGTTCTGATTTATAACTATGTCCTCTTGCCCAGCAACTATAGCCAATGTTCCATCAGTAATATCAATTTTCTTATTACTAGGACAAGGACTATAAGAGACAAACCCATGAGAAGATTGGGTCATATGATCTGTAGCCCCAAAGTCTACTACCCATGTTCCCTTTGAGATCGACACATTAAGTGTATAGAGCTAAGAATTACTTGAAAAAGCCAAGGGACAAGTACCTACACCACCTGTAGGTTTTTCTAGTGTCCCCATAAAATATATCAGCTTCTCAATCTCCTCTATTGAACTCAGGTAGCTCTTAAGAGAATTCTCCTTCGCCTACTGATTGTGTTGAGGTCAAATGTGCCTGTCCTTGGCCTCCTCCTTGATTACACTTTGCTGTTTAAAAAGTATTTTGAGTATTTGAGGGCTTACCATGGAGTTTCCAGCCCCTCTCCTTGTTGTGATGTAGCTTCTTACAGTAAGTACACTATAGAGTCTTTATTACTTGCTCTTGATCCTTGCTCTTGATCCTTCTGATAACCTATTAGTTCCTTCAACACCATTAGAATAGGCATTTGACTGTAGCTGGTTTGATTTTACAGTTCTGAGATTTGCATCTTTTGTAACCAAGGGTGAACCATTTGTTGATTAAGGCCCCATCACAACCCCTCTTCGCTCTTCTTCTTCACGAATTATGGCTATTGTTTCATTGAGTGAAAGAATTTCTTCCTTTCCTAACACTTGTACTCGAATAGGATCGAACTCAATGTTCAATTTGATAAGAAAGGTTTTTCCATAAAACGTTTAAGAAAGGTTGCATCATCGTTGTACTTCATCTCAATACATTGATAATGGTCCAACTCTTACCATGAGTTTTGTAAAATCTGAGCATATTCAGTGACCAAGTGATTACCTTGTTTGGTAATGGGATCTTTGTCTTCATCTCATAGATTTATGCAGCATCTTGGACTTTGGAACAGGTTTCCTTATACGACTTCCAAATTTCCTTTGCTTTTGTCAAAAACATGTAAGTATCATTGGCTTTTGGCATCATCGAATTCCATAATCAGGACATCACCATAGAGTCTTCATCCTATACAACGAACTTCGAATCATCTGGATTTGGTCCCATCCCAAGAAGATGACCTAGTTTGCCCTTCCCTTTCAAGAAGATTTGAACAAACTGAGACTGCTTAAAATAATTTTTGCCATTGAGTTGTAAACCTGGTTTAATATTCTGCAGCTCTCTTGCTGCAGTGTTGATGACTTTATTTGTTGCTATTGGATTGGAGACTTGCCGATTAGTAATCAGACATGTTTTTTGGACAGAAGTGGAAGAAATCAAAATAAGAAGTTGAGGAAGGATTGCAGCAATGCAGGCCACGACAAAAAAAAATAGAACAGAAGTGGGGAATGCTTTCTGCTCTGTTTTCAGATTAAAAATAGAGTAGAAGTTCTGCCAAAAAACCAGTTTTCTCCAGGTTTTTGGAAGAAAGAAAAAAAACCAGCAATTAAGGCTAGAAAATCAGTGATGAAGGCTGAAAAAGAAATAGAAATGCTAAAAGAGTCTAATTTGGCTTTGATACCATGTGGAGAAAAATTGTATTTCTCATTCATATATTGAGAGTATACGACCAATGATATATTCAGCAGCAGAAAAGAAAGAATAAGAACCCCCCTTATATATCAGAGATTGTATACACAAATGTACACACAGATGTATATATATATGTATATATATATATACACACACACAGAGTTGTATACACAGCTGTACAACTTACACAACCGTATATTACAACCATATATCTTCTACAGCTACATAAATCTTCAACAGCTGTGATAATCTTCAACATTTTACAAAGCACTATAAGTATACTTATTGTGGAGTCATAATTCAACCAAAACTTCAAACCTAACAGGGATAGTATGATAGGTATTGGAGGCTCTTCCAAAAACAGAAGAATAAAGTATAGGACAATAGATAAATCGAAAGATGATGAGTTAAGTTGATTTATAGTCCCACTTGGCTGGATGCTCTTGTATCCTAATAAATGCTAAACTAGGATATCATCACAAGTATATAGTGGGTATTAGCTACATTTTTCTGAACCAGTTGTTGGTTACTTTTTTACAGGTATTGTAGTTGGCTATTTATAATTCGGACATACTTGTTTTCATCAGCTATTCTCAGATTGAAGCAAAATTTATTTTCTTCTTTGTTCAATGTCAGAGGCTCCTGACTGATGAGTCACCTCGTTTAAGGAATGCATTACGATATACAATATATGGAAAATCTGGAGTTTTTGATGCTGAAAGATTCATTGATGTCATGCAAGCCTTTGAGGATTTCATAACAGCCGCTAAGAGTGGAGGTGGAGAAAATATGAATGGGGGTATGGCTGAACTTGGAATCCTGCAAAGTCAAAATAGTTCTATTTTTCCTGGATTTCCTTCCAGTACATCTCAACTACAGCAGCCAGTTCAAACAAGGGCAGCCCTAGCATTTCTACTGTCTGACAAGGGAAACTTTTTTCGAGAATTTCTTCTGGATGAGGTATTTCTAGAACTTTTAAAATAATTGTGAAGTTTTGGTGTTGAATGTTACACAATTTTTGGTAGCTTCATATCTAATGTGTAAAGTTGGTTAAGTTTATTGATGTTTTATGGTATTATATTAAGCACATAAAAAAATAAAAAAATAAATTCTTATAGGTATTAAAAGCATGGTCATTGTTACCATATTTATCAACTACTGAACATTAAATGATGGAGAAAGAATTAAAATTGGTAACTACAGATAATATGTTTCTGTGCATGAGGAAATAGATCTCCACAGATCAAACTTATGACAATGTAAAAACACATGTTTTTGCTTTTTATTTCTCTCAAAATAAAATTCTGATAATTGATTGAAATTTTCATTGGTATTTCTTAAGTGGGACCCTGCAAAAAGCATTAGATGCCAAATGCATTTGGCAGAGAAGATACCCAGCCCTCATATCATGTAGTCCCTAGAACAAATCAGTGGCCTGTTCTGTCCCTTTCATCTTGTTGACGGAGTTACTTTTCTGACTATAGTTTCTTCTAAGGATCTGAGCATTTGTCTTGTTTCACAAAATGCAACATATATATTTTTTGATGAATAAAGGAAATGACAGATGGGGAGACATCTCCTCATACTCAATAGTTGATCTAATTCTCAGGAAAGAAGAGGGATCCATTTTGCCTCAGTCTTGGACCACTAATAAGTCATATTATCTCTGTTCACAAGAGAGCTATGCTTAGTTTTTCATCAGTATTTGTTCATAATAGGGCAATCCTAGGTTTGAACTAGATTTAAATTCTCAATGGTATGCACAGAGATTAATTTAAAATCAGATAAGGGGTAAATAAATATGTAATTAATTTTCTTTTTTTGGGCATTTAAGCAGATTGTAAAGGGCATGGATGCTATTGCAAGGGAACAGTTGGTACAGATAATGGCAGTCCTAGGGATGGGTGATGCTGCTCCAGTATTTAGTATGGTTCCTGCTTTTGGACTTATCAAGCCTGCTGCACTTCTACCCACAGTAACTGAGGAAGACAAAGTTATACTGAATAACGTTCAAAAAATTGTTGAATTTCTAACTGCAGGAAGTTCAAAATCAAGACCATTGAATCAGGTATATCCACAGCTCAAGTTGATGGCTAATTGCCTTTTACATCATGCTTGCCACGATCTTTCTCTTTGATTACATTCAATAACTAAGGTGGTGTTTCAATACAGTTTCTATTTTTTTTTTTTTTTTTTTTTCAAAGATAGAAACTTCTATACAAAATACAAGAACTTTTATACAAAAAGCAAAACTTTTAACTTGTATTCTTAAAAACTTTTTTTTTTTTTTTTCTAAAAAAAATTTTTAAAAATTTGTGGAAGTAAAAACTTTGTTACCATGTTTTCAAGTATAATATATACCTACTTAATTGTATAAGAATTCCTACATTTTGTAGGAGATTTTCTATTTTTAAAAAACAAAAAAAGGAAAATGTATCCAAATATGTTCTCATAAATCCTTGAAAGTTTGTGGAATGTCTTTGAAATAGGGTCGGGTGTAAGAAAGGATATTCTAAATTATGAATATTTCATATTAGTTACTAGGTTTAGTAGATTATTTTCATTATCCTCAAACACTTGTATTAAAGCACTGGGTTTGTTGTTTTGTCTGTGGGCGGGTATCAACAGAGTGTGGATGATGCTCAGATTATCCAAGAGTTGATTCCAGTGTTGCCAGGCATCTCTGCTACAATACTACCTGAGGTGCTAAGTCGATTATCTTCCCGGGTTGCAGCTCGCATCATCCGGGATGCATTTTTGTAAGATGAAATTGTAGTCTTATTCTCAAAGCCCCCAGCAATTGTGCATGTTTTGATTAACCATATGTCAACGCAAGATGATCTGTCCAAACCATGCCTTATTGGTTCGCACGGTTAGATCTGTCCTCCATATTATATTATCAAATAAATATCAAATGTCAAATTTGGCCTCTTGTCAGAAGTAACATTAGTTTTTAATTTTATGTCGATCAGGAAATTTAGAAGTGAAGCAGAGAGTTGAAAGACACCTAGTGCATCAATTTTTTTTTATTTTTTAAAATTCCGGTTTTCCATGAATGGGTCCTGATGCTTTGCATATATCCTCATCAGATTCCCGCAAGGTGGAAATCTTTGCCAACGTAGTTATCCAACTCTGCAATAAATTGAAGAGGTGATGGGGGGTTCTATGACTTACTATGTACAGATTTGCAAAATGGATTCCTTGCTTTATAGAAGGCATTTCTCCACAAAAAACCAGGCCGCCACCAGGTCAGGTCAGGTCAGGTCAGATACACTCATAAGGAATCTCATGGCCACGACCGCGCGCACACACAGGTGATGAGGGGCTCTATGACTTACCATGAGCCAATTCAAAGTATGGTATTCAAATCTCTCATTTTTGGTCGCAAAAAACAATTTCAGAATCATATCTGACAAAATGCCTCAAGTAAAAACTTCTTTTACCATTATCTTCTAGTTTAGCTACCAGGGTTAACCTTGGTGAATTTAGCAGTATTTCACTTTCACAAATCAGGAAGCATCCCATAGGTGTCATGAAGAAAACAACATTAATACATCATGAAAATGCAAAAAATATCCCAAAGTTTTTCAACAAAAGAGAACTAGATAGGTCTCTTTAGACTACGAGAAAGGTTTCCTTATAGCTGGCACTAACTTTTCTTCCAAAAAGAACCTACTTCAACGCTATTAGATTACATGCATTATACAAAGGAAGAAATTTCATTGATTTTTCACATAGTAAGGATAATGCTTAATTCCAGTTGTTACAAGGTTTTCCCCCCAATTGAAATGTGGCTTGGCCAACACAAAACACTCATTTGTAAACTTTTGTCCTACGGGAAATTAATGGAGCTTATTGTCACATCAGATTAGTTCCCTCATAGATGGAGATTATTATGCTCACATTAGAACTAAGTTCTAGTGTGATAACTTTCCTTGATGTGTACAATGATTGACCAGCCCAAGATCTTTACAAAGAAAGAATACATGTCATCAATTTCTCTGTTTAGATTTTTGCGAAAATTGAAATGCCATGAAAGAGAAGAGACATTTGAAACCAACCCCACCCCTAACCCCACCCCCACACCCATCCCCCACTAAAAAGGGAAAAAAAGGGTGTGGAAATAGGGGCATTTTGCCATCTTAACATTCAAAATAAATGAACAAGAGATCAAAAGATTGCTTCCCACCATAGATGAAGGTGAGAATGGATTCTCAAATAATCACCAACCAACAAATAAATCTAAAAGGGGTTGAAAATAACAAAAAATTTGTGAGATGGCTTTCTTAGAACACCCAAAAGCCCTCATTGGCATATCAACAATTATCTTGCAAACCACAATTAGTTTTGATGAGGAAGCACCAAAGAGAATTTGCTCATGTGAGAATCTCCAAGCCAATTTTCCAATGCAAGAGGTCTTTTAGTGTTCTAGGACAATAAGGTGTTGGAACTGATTGATGTGGAAGCAGGTGGGTTCTCTATTTCCCGTTGTTTCATTGTGAAGATGATTTTGCTTGGACATTCCCAAGGGTGTATAGGCCAATCCAAAGGGTGAAGAGAGGATTTTTGGGTAGAATTAGGTCTAAAAAAGGTATCTAGGGGGACCCTTGGTGTTTAAGAGACTTTAATGTGGTTGAATTTCTTGGGAAAAGGAGGAATTGCACAAAGTTGTCTTCAACTATGAGGCAATTTTTTGAGGTCAAAGGGGATTTGAACTTGACAAACCTTCCTTTCAAATCCTCCTTTTTGAATTGGGGGAATGAATACCTAGCATTAGCAGTATGAACCTCAAAATCTTAGTGATGAGTCTAGGAGCTTGGAAGTGCCTTTTTCAAAGAGGAGGTTCTTGTTGCCCTGTCTAATTTGATCCAAGGATAAAACTCTACGGCCACATGGTTTCATTATAGCTTTTTGGCAGACATGTTGGAACATTGTCAAAGACGAAGTAATGGATTTTTTTTCAGAATTTTTTTTTATCATGGCACTTTCTAGAGGAGCTTAAACACAAACTTTCTCGATTTTAATCCCTAAAAAAGGTGAAGTAGAGGATTTGAAAGATTTTAGGCCCATCAGCTTGGTTGGAAGATTGTATAAGCTTTTAAAGAATGTCTTAGCTAATCATAGATTAAAAAAAGTGGTGGGAATGGTGGTTTCAAATTCTCAGCTTGCTTTTGTGGAGGGTGGACAAATTTTGGATGTTGTGCTTGTTAGCCCAAGGGTTCTCCTAATCATGTTTTGATGATAACAAATCATGATTAAGTTGCTAATCATTTTGAATTCAAACGAATTTTAGGTTTTAGTTTGGAAATTCAAAAAGATATCCAAGAAATTCATTAAAAGACTCAATGGATGTAAGATCAAGACACATAGAAGAATTTTTTAATCTTAGGAAGCTATGTAAGTTGAATGCAAGGGTGCACTTAGCATTTTCATATCTTTTCATGCATATTTAAAAACTCGATTAAGGCATTAAAGTTATATTTCCATTAAAACCCGAGTTTTATCTAATGAACCTTAGGCAAATCATTTCAAAATTAACATAATCATGGACCTAAAGACCTTACCTAAGTGTTAGAAGTAAAAAGAATATAAAAAGATAAGTTTTCAGGCCAAAACTGGTGAACTGGTCAAGACACTGGTCAATCGGCTCAATCGGTTAGGGTACCGGTCGATCGGTTATGCCTTCTCGATTAAGGGCCGGTCAAAAGATGCAAAAATGTTCTCTCTTCCGGTAGCCTTGCATTCTCGGTTGATGGTTGTCTTCCCGATCAAGGCCTAACTATCACCTGTCATACATTTATTGCCCCAATGACTAGTAAATTGATTGACCCCTTGTTCGACTGATTGAGGCTGTTTTTTGGCTTTTTGGCTCCCGAGGCTAGAAACCTATAAATTGAGAGCTCCACTTCATTTATGAATATAAGAACACCTGCATTTATTTGTTTACCTACCCGTTCCTGACTCAAAAGCTCTCATTCTTTCCTTGATGCATTAAAATCCTCACTTGCATATTCTTTAGAGCACCCTTGTTATTCATCCTAGCATTTAAGTTATATTTGAGCCCTTGTTGAGCTAGGTTGAGAGATTTCATAGTTTTAAAAGGCTCAAGGCTCACCAAGGTGCAAAGTAGTCCTGGAGCTTGAGGCGCTAGGCGCACCCAAGGCGCGGGCTTTAGTGAAGTGAGGCACACCCTAATTTACATATATATTTTTATATAATACAATCAAATTTAACAATCATTTATTTGTCCTAAACACACAAATCATCAAATGTCATCCAAAACTTCAATTTAATCAACAAAAAACACAAAAATAAAGAACTCCAAGCATAAAAACAAATCCAAATCCATATTGCTAATAACCTAATACATTTCCAAATCCAAAGTTTCCAAACCAAAACATGAAATTTTTCCACAATTCAAAAACATCATTAAAAAACACTTAAATAACAAATTTGCCCACAACAAGCAATCATCATCATCATCATTTCCATCATCACATTTGTAGCCTTCCCCATCTTCTTCATTTGCTGAATCAACCATGTCTCCATCTTCATCTTCATTTATTAGTGAATGAGAAGACAAAGTTTTAGACTTGAAGCTATCCCCCTCGTTGGTGGTATTATGCTTGAGCTTGCTCTAGTTCTAGCTCTAGCTCTAGTATCAAACCTGGCCTCCTCAGCTCCAATAGCTCTAGCAACATCATCCCATGTCAAATTATCATCATCAAATACAAAATCATTTTGTGCACCTCCATGAGAATCCTCATCTTCCATTCTTCCTGTCAACCATTCATTGTATCTTCTCTTCAAGGCTTGATTATACTTAATGTATACCAAATCATTCAAGTGTTGATGAACTAATCTATTTCTCCTCTTGCTATGAATCTGTAAAAATTCATAAGCTCATCAATATATTTTAAAATTTTAACTTTTAAGTTACATTCAAGACTCTATTAGACTATTACTTGTAATTATTTTGGTCACTTACATTTTCAAAGATGCTCTAATTCCGTTCACAACTGCATGTTAAGTTGAGGACTTTCATTGCAAACCTTTGCAAATTTGGAGCTGAAGCTCCATATGCAGCCCACCATTCAGCTGTAGTATAGATATTAACAATTTAGTGAAACAATTCACCTATTTTAGCAAAAATACAATCTAATCATTTAAATAAACAAAGTCTTCCTTGTCCAAACAAGATGCATTTATACAAATCACTCATAATCTCTGCATCATGCTCTATTTCTGGTTTATGATAGAAGAATTCCAGGTTCAAAAAGTACCCTGTTGCATGCAAAGGCCAATGAAGCTGAATCTCACACCTCTTATCAATGATGTTGAAGATTTCTTTATACTACTCTTCATTTCCATTAAAACTTCTCACAATTATATCCTTAGCTCTATTCATGGCCTCATATATGTATCCCATAGGAGCTTTTTTTTCACCATCAACCAAATGAAGAACACGAACTAGGGGACCCGAAACCTTTAAGCAAAACACAATAGTGTTCCAAAATGAAGGCATTAGAACTATGTTGGCTATAGTTTTCCCCTTTTGCCCATTTACTATCTGACCAATCTAAGCTTGTAAACATCTTCCTCAAGTAATTTTTTTGTTCATGCAATTGTGATAATGTGATGAAAGCAATTGCAAAGTGAGTCTTAGCAGGCCTTAGCAATTCCCTTTGTCCAGTAAACTGCTTCATCATGTTGAGTAGCCCTGAATGATTATAAATATACTCATTTAGTGATATAGCCCTCTCCAATGTCCTCTTGATGTTTGGTAGCTTTCCAATATCTTCCAACATCAAGTCAAGGCAATGTGCAACACATGGTGTCCAATACAAATGCCAGCGCTTTAATTCTAACAACCTCCCTATGTGACATTATAGATAATAAATTTACATAAATTCTCAAGATAAATAATTGAAATTTTAAAAATAAATAAAAATTCAAGAAATAGTATTTATTACCTGTCATCACATAACTTGAGTGATTATCTGTTATAACTTGAATAACATTCTCCTCACCAACTTGCTTTATCCATTTGTCAAGTAACTCAAACATGTTTTCTCCCTTCTTAATCATTGAAGAATCATTAATAGATTGCATGAACATGGTTCCCTTTGAACAATTAACCAAAAATTTCACCAAAGTTCTCTCTTTCATGTCGGTCCATCCATCTGACATAATTGAACATCCATTTTTTTCCCCATTCCACTATATGATCTTTCATCAAATCTTTTGTGAGAGCCAATTCTTTCTTAAGGTTAGTAACTCTTACCTCATGAAGAGTTGGTCCCTTCATACCCACACCATATTAGCCAATAGCCTCAATCATTGGTTGGAAACTTGGATATGTGACTGCATTAAATGGAATAGCAGCCTCATACATCCACCTTGTGATAAGCATACAAGCTCTTTCTCTTGCTTCCTTTTT
This sequence comes from Vitis vinifera, assembly GCF_030704535.1. Classification (NCBI taxonomy): domain Eukaryota; kingdom Viridiplantae; phylum Streptophyta; class Magnoliopsida; order Vitales; family Vitaceae; genus Vitis; species Vitis vinifera. The sequence goes on along the minus strand of NC_081809.1, from coordinate 15,119,654 downwards.
GTAGGCATCATTGGTGGTAGTTTGTTTCATCTTCCCACTCCTTCGATTTTGAACAACCATCTTTGCATTAGGAGTGAAAAAATGATCCATAGGACCTTTTTGTCTTGGTTTTTTTGAAGAAAACATCCTACCACCGCTTCCTCATCGGTTACTACCTACACTAGAAATGTTGGTGACATTCATTCTACTATTAATCTCCTCACCAAAATCTTCATCTTTCAAACCAAACAAATCTTTATTAACATCTTCGTTCCCCATATTCATTTGCTCTTTTTGACTTTTCTTGGAACTCATATACTTTTCCATTTCTTCTCTAATATGTTTCAGACATTTTCTACACTTTTTAGCATTTCTATATCCACCAACAAGATGTTTGTCTCTATATATGCCTCATTTGGTTACTTTATCACCAAAAATGCATATGATGGTGTTCAAATCTTTTTCATTAACCAAACGAGCATACTTCCATCTGGGATCTTGATTACTACTCAAAAAGTGCTATTTCATAGCTTGTAATTAACTCTTTTAAACACTTTTGAGTAGTAGTTATTGCCTTTTAACTCAATTGGCATGTTAAGGACCCTTGCAATCAATTTTAATCAATTTGTGTTAAAGTTTTGGTGTTTTGATAGCTTTTTGATCACCAAAGCAATATGAGATTGAGGAGAGTTATTTGGAATCCATGGCAAAGCAATGGAAAACTCAGAAATATGAAGAACCAAAGCTTTGAAGTCCTTTGCCATAAGCAAATCCGGAATGCAAGGAGGGGAAGCAAAGAGAAATCTGCCATGAAGCATTCTTTATGACAGTCATGTCAGCCACTTTTGGAGCACTTTCTGGAGTCCAATTTATGTATCCTATATGTCGTTTCGAAGCTCAGGAAGTCAACAATTCAATGCTTCAAACGGTGCACAATTCGGAGTTGAAATGAAGGAGTTACAACCATTGGAAGCCGATCACTCCAAACTGAAGGAAGAATTTTGCACGGCTGCGAAATCACCCTTTTGCTGCGAAGTGATTTCGCAGCCATTTTGCACAGTGCAATGAAATTTCTCTTGAAGTTTTCCGATATTTGCGACCGACACTTTTGGATATTTTGCTTCAGATTTTTGATGTCTAAATCCCCATTTTCTCCTTGTAACCCACCAATTATAGGATTCCTTAGTTATTAAGTTTGGGAAAGGGGTGAATAACCTCAGATATTTTGTTTTGTAATTTTCTTTATATATAGCTCTCGGGAGCTTGTTCTCAGAGCATCATGTAATCCAGGAGGACGGAGAGGACGACGGATCCTTTTGTAAAAGTTTGAAAGAAAGTAAAATACAGAGCCTTTGCTCTGCCTTACCTTCTCGTTTTGATTGTATTGTATATTATTTACTTTTTATTTCTAGCCAACCAAACTCTGAGGATTTTTCCTCAGAGGATGAGAGGCTAGGCTCTTTGTCTCTTGGAGTGAAGAAAGCCGGGTAAATTTCCACATGCATAAATTGGAAGTTTTGTTGTTTTAGTTTTTAATGAAGAGAAAGTGTGACCCATTAATGGTTTTTATCTTTTTAGTTAACTTAAAACACCTTTAAATCACCTCGGCCAACACTTGGTAAGGCAAGTGATCTCCATCCATGGAGATGCACTAGTTTATCTCTTGCGAGCTTTTGGTAGGTGGTTTGAAGGTAGGATTTTCTAGAATTGCCAACACTTGGTAAGCTTTTGGACTCCAAAGAGACATCCATTAGTTATCTCTTGCGAGCTTTTGACGGGTAATCCAAGGTTAAAGATCATCTTGAATGGCAAGTGCTAGGTGAGAGGCATGAGCCATTGCAAGGTGCATCAGTGAGAGGGATTTAGTGTTTGAACCCATTAATGGGAAGCATCTGTACAACACCGGTTAGAGAATTAACTATATGTTAATTCTCTAATGCGAGGAAAAGAAACAAGTGACTGGAACTCCCTTTTTGTATGAGGAATCTGAGCCTAGTGATCTGAAACTCCAAGAAACACTTTTCTTTGTAAGTAAAATCAGTTACTATTTTTGGTTAGTTTAAAACCAAACCTTTTTCATTCAAACATCTTTATGTTTTCTTTTAAAGCTAACCTTGAAATGAAAAAGGCACCAATTCAACTTTGAATTAATATCATTTGTGAAGTGAAAACCCATCCCAGTGAACGATCCTAGAGGCACTATGCTATAGTAGCTTTGTCTTTGCTACCCTAGTATATGGTGTAATAGGTTATAAATTTTGTTGATTACTCCCTCAATCAAGGAGCACCAGCTGGACACGAATCAGCTGAGACACCAATTGGGCACGAATCAAATGGCGCCGTTGCCGAGGATGGTGCCACTTTACAGTGATATCACCTTTTCAGAGTATTTGTGATCTTCATCACAAGTTTGGTGACTTTTCTTTTCCTTTTACTAACTCTTTTTATTTCTTTATTGTTCATATTTTAGTATACCTTTTATTTAGTTTTTAGTCTACTTTAATTTTTTTTTTCTTTCTTTGAATTATTTTTCTTTTGTTTTCTTTTGTGTTCTCTGTTTTTAATTCACAAATTGCTAGTTGTGCATGCCATATTGAATAAGAGATAGCAGAGGAAGCCATGAACTTCATGAGTTATGTGGCTGAAGTTTCAAGAGGATGGGATGAACCAAATGCTCGAGATATGGGAAGAATGACGTCTCAACTTAATGCTAAGGGTGAGATGTATATTTTAAATGATGGCATAGACATGAAGGCAAAGATTGCAGCTATGGCGAGGAGATTGGAAGAGTTAGAAATAATGAAGATGCAAGAAGTGCAAGCCATCTCTCAAACGCCATTGCAAGCTATGCCTTGTGCCATTTGTCTATCTTATGAGCACTTTTGGTGGAAGAGTGTCCTACCATTCCAGCCATGAGGGAAATGTTTGGTGATTGCAACACCTACAATTCCAATTGGAGGAACCATCCAAATTTCCCTTGGAAACCACAGCCACCTCAGTATCAGCAACCTGCTCAAGCATCACAGCAAGCCTCAAACCTTGAACAAGCTATGATGAATCTTAACAAGGTCATGGAAGATTTTGTTGAAGCTAAAAAATCCATCAATGCTCAGCTCAGTCAAAGAATTGACAGTGTAGAGAGTTCATTGAACAAAAAGATGGATGAAGTGCAAAATGATCTATCTCAGAAGATAGATAATCTCCAAGATTCAATCTCAAGGTTTGCCAGCCTCAACATAGTGCAAGAGAAAGAAAACTCTCCTTCTCAACCTTATCAAAATTCCATGAGTATCCATGAAATGGAGGCTAAGGAGGGAGAACCTTCACAAAAGGGGGAAGTCAAAGAAGTGATCACTCTGAGGAGTGGTAAAGAGGTTGATCTGCCCACATGCAAGCTAGAGCATAAGGTAGAGAGTGAAACAGAGAAAGAAAAGAGGGAGGAAATCAAAGGAAAGAAAAAGGGGAAAAGCATAGAGAAAGATGGCTATGATGTTAATGTACAAAGAGAACCACAGAGGATAGTCATCAAGGAAGAATTGATGAAGAAACACATGCCTCCACCTTTTCTCCAAGCTTTGTATGGGAAAATCATACAAACCAAGTCTCAAGTGAGGGATGCAAACTTCATATGGGTTCCGGGCAAGCTAAATCAGGAGCAAATTTTTTGATGGACTTAGTCTTTTTAAAGACTAGCTAGTCCATATCCTTTTGTTTTTTTTTTTTACTTGTTTTAATTTTGATTTCAATGCTTTAATTTTGATTTCAATGCTTTAATTCTAATTTGTTTTGATGTAATATAGGTTTTTAGATGATCAAAATCAGGAGGAATTGCAAAATAAATGAAGGAAAGTCGTTTGGAGCAAGAAAAGTGCAAAAACAGGGGAAAAATAGGGGTCTGCGAGATTTCGCAGCCTCTGCGAAATCGGCACTTTGCTGCGAAATGATTTCGCAGCCCCAACAAGTTCGCTGCGGAATCGCCACTTCGTTGCGGAATAGCCATTTTGCTGCGAAACCATTTCACAGCCTCAGGGCCCTCTCTGTGAAAATTTTCGCAACTGCGAAACCATTTTTGGCACACGAGTGCCATTTCGCAGCACAATGACCCTCATTTCGCAGCTGCAAAATGGCTGTGAAATAAAAAAAAAAAAAAAAAAATCGCAACCAAAGCCCCATTTCGCAGGGTGTTTCGCAGCTGCGAAACTAACTTTTGGCACACGAGTGCCATTTCGCAGCATAGTGACCCTCATTTCGCAGCTGCGAAACGGCTGCGAAATGCCAAAGCGTAAAAACTCTCAATTTTCGCAACCAAAGCCCCATTCCGCAGGGAGTTTCGCAACTGCGAAACCACTTTTTGGCACACGAGTACCATTTGGAAGCCACGTACACTCATTTCGCAGCTGCGAAATGGCTGCAAAACCTCCACACCTTAAAATCCTTCAGCGCGCACACCATGAACAGACATGTCACAGCCGCACCCCCATTTTGGCAATTGTTGGACACAATTCGATCACTTCCCGAAGTTCATTTTATGCATAGCATATCTTGTTTCAAATCTTGGGAAGTCAGGAGTCCATAGCTTCAAACGGTGCTCGATTTGGATTTGAAACAGAAAAGTTATGGCCGTTTGAAGACGACCGTGCAAACCATGAGCGGAAATGTCGCACCTCCATTTCGCTACTGTTGGACACATTTTTGAAGCACTTCCTGGAGCTCAAATTATGCATACCATATCTCGTTTCAAATCTTGGGAAGTTAGGAGTCTAGCGCTTCAAACGGTATGCGATTTGGAGGTGAAATGAAGAAGTTATGGCCATTTGAAGACGAGCATGCAAATCTGAGCGGGAATTTCGCAGCCGAGACGCCATTTGGAAGGGTGTTTCGCAGCTGCGAAACCACTCTTTGGCACACGAGTGCCATTTTGCAGCATAGTTCCCCTCATTTCAAAGCTGCGAAATGGTCTGCGAAAATGCCACTTTGGTGCGAAATCATCTCCAAGCTTTGAAATGGCTGCGAAATCACCTCCAAGCTTAAAAATGGCCTTCAAATTGCGAAATTGACTTGCGAAATGGACGAAGGTTTGCAAAAACACCTTGCAAAGCCAAGGGAAGTTGCTAAAATGCCATCAGAGCCCCACGACCATGCATCTGAAGAGGAGAGCCCCGCGCACCCTGGGATCACACACACCAAGCCTCTCACTCCATTTCTGACCTCCTAAAACCATCAGAGCCCATAGCTCCAGCTGAGGAGACTATGCCACCTAAGGAGACTATCAGAACAGAGGTCAAAGTCCTGATCCAACCCACTCAAGAGGCCACCACAGATGCATTAGCTCCACAGGACCTTACCATTACTTGATCATCTCTTTATTTTTTGTATTTACTTATTATATTAGTATAGATAATTCCATGTTTTGATGTCTTATATTCTGGGATTGGATGTATTACTGATGATGCATCATATATAGACATCATTTTTTGTTTAAACTTGGCATTTTTCTATTTCCTCTACTCACTAACTCTTTTGTTTTCTTTGAAACATGTGGTTTCTCCTATACGACTCAGACTCCATGTCACTAAGGAGGTACCACTTCCTCCCTATTTTTCAATCGCTTTTGTCACATTGAGGACAATGTTCAGCTTGGTTGGGGGGAGAGTTGATTCGTGCCCACTTGGTGTCTCAGCTGATTCATGTCCAGCTGGTGCTCCTTGATTGAGGGAGTAATCAACAAAATTTATAACCTATTACACCATGTACTAGGGTAGCAAAGACAAAGCTACTATAGCATAGTGGCTCTAGGATCGTTCACTGGGATGGGTTTTCACTTTACAAATGATATTAATTCAAAGCTGAATTGGTGCCTTTTCATTTCAAGGTTAGCTTTAAAAGAAAACATAAAGATGTTTGAATGAAAAAGGTTTAGATTTAAACTAACCAAAAATAGTAACTGATTTTACTTACAAAGAAAAGTGTTTCTTGGAGTTTCAGATCACTAGGCTCAGATTCCTCATACAAAAAGGGAGTTTCGGTCACTTGTTTCTTTTCCTCGCATTAGAGAATTAACATATAGTTCCTTCTCCAACCGGTGTTGTACAGATGCTTCCCATTAATGGGTTCAAACACTAAATCCCTCTCACTGATGCACCTTGCAATGGCTTGTGCCTCTCACCTAGCATTTTCCATTCAAGGTGATCTTTAACCTTGGATTACCCGTCAAAAGCTCGCAAGAGATAACTAATGGATGTCTCCTTGGAGTCCAAAAGCTTACCAAGTGTTGGCTATTCTAGAAAATCCTACCTTCAAGTCACCTCCCAAAAGCTCGCAAGAGGTAAACTAGTGCATCTCCATGGACGGAGATCACTTGCCTTACCAAGTGTTGGCTCAGGTGACTTCAAGGCGTTTTAAGTTAACTAAAAAGATAAAAACCATTAATGGGTCACACTTTCTCTTCATTAAAAACTAAAACAACAAAACTTCCAATTTATGCATGTGGAAACTTACCCGGCTTTCTTCACTCCAAGAGACGAAAAGCCTAGCCTCTCATCCTCTGAGGAACAATCCTCAGAGTTTGGTTAGCAAGAAAATGAAAATGAAAGAGAAGGAAAAAAACAGAGCAAGGCTCTGTATATTCTATATATTTATCTATCTATATCTTTTTACAGTGGATGCAAGGGAATATATATAGAGATGTTTTTCCAACCTTCCTAACTAAGAAATCTTATGGTTGGTGGATTACAAGGAGAAGAATGGAAATTTATACAAAAATATCTGAAGAAAAGTATCCAAAAGTGTCGGTCGCAAATATCTGGAAGCACTTAGGAGAATTTTGCAGGCGCACAAAATGGCTGCGAAATTTCGCAGACAAATAAGATGGCTGCGAAATCATTTTGCAGCCAAAGGCTGATTTCGCAGCCCTGCGAAATTGGCCTTCAGCTTGGAGTGATCTGCTTCCAATGGTTCTAACTTCTTCATTTCAACTCCGATTCGCGAGCCGTTTGAAGCATTGGATTGTTGACTTCCTGAGCTTTGAAATGGTATATAGCATGTAGAAAATGGACTTCGGGAAGTGCTCCAAAAGTGCGCAAGAAGACTGCAGCTGCTGTCCTCTGTTTTCTTCACTCTGTTTTTCCTCTCTCCGTTTTTCTTTCCTTGCATACTTTGAACGACTTTGGCAAAGGGCTATGACCTCAAAAGCTTGGTTCTTTATGAATTTGAGCTTCCAAAAGCTTTGCCATGAACTAAAGAACTCTCCTCAATCTTGGATTGCTTTGGTGATCAAAAAGCTATCAAAACACCAAAACTTAACACAATTTGATTAGAATTGATTGCAAGGGTCCTTAACATGCCAATTGAGTTAAAAGGTAATAACTACTACTCAAAAGTGTTTAAAAGAGTTAATTACAGGCTATCAAATAGCACTTTTTGAGTAGTAATCAAGAGTTAAGGAAGTTATTTTGGTAATTTAGTTGCTTTTTGCTTAATTTGTTTGATTACTCCCGTCTGAGGACCAAAATGAAGGTACACCAATTGGGAACGAATCAAGTTGGTAAGTGGAGTTAGAGATTTGCATTTAAGAGACAACCTTGTGGAAACAAGTTATAGTAGGAAAAGGGGAAGGGGGATGGTGTTTGAGGATTGTGTGAGATGGTTATAGGGTGGGGATGTAGAAGACAATTAGAAATGAGTGGAATGATGTTAAAAATATGTCTTATTTTATTGTTGGGAACAATAAAAGAGTAAAATTTTGGGAAGATAGATGGAGTAGTGATATGACTTTGGTCCTTGATTTTCAAGACAACTCGATGATTGGGAACATGAGGGAGTGGAGACCCTTTAAGGTTTTTGCACACAACCTCAATTAAATGCAATGACGAGGATAGGATGAGTTGGAAGGAAACTAAGTGTAGACCCTCAATTTTGTCCCTTTAGCACATGTCTTTAAATTCATTTTTAATGCTCCATAGTAACTCCTTGGTGGCCCATTACTACTTGTACAACTTACCTTTTTCTGAGTCACCTCAGAGACTTTGGTTGAGGGATTATCTGACCCCTTATTGTGACTCTTGGCAGCCTTAATTTAGACTTAGGCTTTTTCGTTCATTTTTAGGATAGCTTTTAGGTACACTTGGCCCATTAGGCACCGATCTAGGCCCATTTAGACACATTTGGCCCAGTAGGCACTTTTAGACTCACTTTTTATATGACTTGCATGGCCCACATAGGATTGATGATTTTATTTAATTATTTTGTTTTACTTTATATATTTTTATTTTATTTTAATCTTTGATAGGTTGTAAGATTGCTAACTCTTTTTGTTTTTATTCTCTCTATTTTCGTTTTTTTTATTGTTTGATAAGAGAATAGGGGCTGTTATTCAACTCTCACTAAGGTATGTGCACTAAAAAAGGTAAGAGAAATATTTTGTGAGGAAAAAGGAATTAATGTGGCTGCATACATATGGAAAGAGAAGATCCTGCATGAGAACAGAGGAGCATCCTGATTTTTGAAAAAGGAAGGGAAATAGAAGAAAGGAAAGTGGATTCTCTTGAGCAGATTGAGTTTGAGAGGCTGATACGAATATAAGGATTTTTTTTTAGGGACTGGAAGAGAGGCATAGAAGAGAGGGACTCGAAACACGCATAGGGGGGGCACGCATGAGAGGATCGTCTGGAAGAGAGGCATAGAAGAGAGGGACTGGAAACACGCATAGGGGGGGCATGCATGAGAGGATCGTCTAGAGGAGAGGCATAGAAGAGAGGGACTCGAAACACACATAGGGGGGGGCACGCATGAGAGGATCGTCTGGAAGAGAGGCATAGAAGAAAGGGACTCGAAACACGCATAGGGGGGCACGCATGAGAGGATTGTTTGGAAGAGAGGCATAGAGGAGGACACGCGGAGATTGGGAGGATTCTGAGGATTTTTGGGAGTGAAGAACAGAGGAAACGAAAAAAGAGCAATTGCAACCAAGGCTATCCAGGTATGCTTTTCGTTACTCTTGGAATTTTTACCCATGTTCGATTTTTCAGCATGTTTGTTTTTTGAATATTTATTGTATTGTTGATTTTGTGTGGACAGAAAGGGCCACAAATTGTTTTGTTGATGTTGGTTGCTTATTTATTTTTGTCACTAATCTGTTTGTGATCTTCCCCATTAGCCTAAACCCATTGAAAAATCATGAGATGTGGCTTTATCTTATTTTGATCTCGCATGTTTGTTCCCCCTTGCTTCTCTTTATTCTCTACCATACTCGTTTTTTTTTTCTTCCTACCCGTCCTATGGCCATCAACTCTTCATATGGGGGTGACTCCAAAGCTTGGGCATGCAATCACGAGATTCAGCAAAGAGATCAACCCCTTCAAAATTCTGGCTAGACATGCCATATTGTGGGTTCATATAAGAGAAAGCCCATGATAGTTGCCATTCTTTTCCTGTTAATGGTTCTGTTCTATTGTAAAAACTGCTGTCACAATACAAGACCCAGAGGAGATTCTTCCAAATAGTCATGTCCAAGTGGCTTGTCAGCCGTCTATGCACTTGTTAAGGTTGGTGGTAGTCATGTAAATTTGTGGATTCATATGGAGATAAGAGATATGGCTTTTCAGAATTCCACCAGTTCAGGGTGTATACATTGAGGGCAAATTGAGGAGCACGAGAGTTGTTTGAAGAAATGCCAATGAGAAGGAATGTGGTTTTCCAGTCTGCAATGATAAACATGTATGGGAAAGAAAGAGATTTTGTGGAGATGTTAAGTTTGTTTTCCGGATGTCTCACAGCCGCCATTCTATCTGGTCGACATCCCACTTTCTCCAGATATCTCACAGTCGCAATTCTATCCAGCCGTCATCCCACTTTCTTCGGATGTCTCACAGCGGCCATTCTACCCGGCCGACATCCCACTTTATCCGGATGTCTCACAGCCGCTATTCTACCCGGCCGACATCCCACTTTATCCGGATGTCTCACAGCTGCCATTCCATCCGGCCGACATCCCACTTTCTTCAGATGTCTCACAGCCGCAATTCCATCCGGCCGACATCCCACTTTCTCCGGATGTCTCACAGCCGCCATTCTACCCGGCCGACATCCCACTTTCTCCGGATGTCTCATAGCCGCAATTCTATCCGGCCGACGTTTCACCTTCTCCGGATGTCTCACAGCCGCAATTCTATCCGGCCGACATTCCACCTTCTCCGGATATTTCACACCCGGCGCTTGCCGCCGGATGGGAGAGGCGGACGATTCAACTTCTCCAGGCAGACATATCCGGATCCTTCGATAACGTTTATCCGGATAGTATCTGTGGCCAACGATTCACACTCCACCCGGATAGCTTGGCTCGTTGAAGCATTCGACAGTTGAACACTCTTGTAGTGAATTGGTCCCTTCTATCCATAATTTCCCGGCTTCACCTCATGGTAACCTTGCTATACACACTTTCTCCTCTATTTGCTTCTTTGATTGGGAACTTATTGTTTTAAATTGAATTTTTGAACCATTGTTCAACTAAACATTCCTGGCTTTGAAAAATTCATCTTAGATCCTTTCTAGGTATAAAATCCATATTCTAAACATACTCTTGCTGCCATTTTCCTTCCGGCATGCATTTTCACTATTTTATTTGATTTTCAACCGATTTTCTTGATTTTTCTCAATTTTCTCAAGCATGAACAAACTCCATAATTCCAAGTCATGGAATTTGTGGAATCAACTCATGCGAAATTAATTAGGGCTTTGGTGGGGGCCCGACATTCATGATACCTTCTTCAATATTGTTTGCTTGATATGTTGATTTTTTATTCTTCTTGATGATATACATGAATTTGTTTCGTATTTATTGTTGAGATGCTCTTGATTCCCATAGAGGAGTACTAGCTTGCTATCCAGGTACGCTCTCTTCTCATCTATTTTTTAGAACTCTATGGACTTGTATGCCATTGATGACCATATCCATATTTGACGTGATTCTTGGATGTCTTGATATATGCCTGATTTGCTTGAATAAAACAAATGTTGTGTGCTACATTTCTACACTAACTTTTATGTTTTATGATAGCGCTTGAAGAGCGGTTTAGGTACGCACCCTAACTCTCCTTTATTGCAATTTGATTGTGTTTGGCATGCCACTCTTTGAAATCACCTAGCCTACTTAGGTACATATAATTAACTGATTAATGACCACACTTCCCTTAACTTTGTCAGTAGAGACCTTTATAGGGCTTAGAGGGGTGCTACCTCCTAGAGGTACCTTCCCAATAAGTAACCTGATCCCCGGACCAAGACTTGGGTTTTCAAAGACATGCTTTTCCAAAAATTATGGAGTCACTTTTTTTAGGGTTTTTCTTTCTTGTTTTATTTTCCCTTTAAAATAAAAATAAAATAAGTGGCGACTCCGACTTTTCTAAAAATTAATTTTTCACAAATAAAAAGTGAGTCTTGCCGATCGAGTGGGGGCGCACGTGAAAAATACGGGTCCACACTAAGAGCAGCAGCATCTCAATCAAATCTCTTTATACTTCCTTTGCCAAGGGTGGGAGAACACCTTTTTAGGACCTTTTCCTGCAAACATAGTTTGTAATTCTTTGATGCCAACAAAAGGAAGTTTTTTTTTTTTTACATAGAAAGCCACTTGAGGAAAGATTCCAACAATTGATAAGCTCACAAGGAGGGGATGATTTATACCGAATAGATGCTACTTGTGTAAATGTGATGAAGAATCGACTGGTCACTTACTCTTTCATTATGCCAAAGGAAGAATGTTGTGACAAAAACTAGTTTTTTTTTCCCTCTTTGGTTAGAGGGAATATTCTAAATTGAAATGATTTATTTGAGGGGAAGAAATAGAAGAAAGCTTGGAGGGCCACTCCTTTATGTTTGTTTTGGACTCTATGGAAGGAAAGAAATAGGAGGTCATTTCAAGATGTTAAGCAAACAAATCAAGCAATTTTTTTTATTGAGTTAAATTAACCAAATAGTTTTTTTTTCTATTTGGTGTGACATGGGTGACACACTCTTTGGTTAGAGGGAATATTCTAAGTTGAAATGGTTTATTTGTGGGGTAGAAATGGAAGAAAGCTTGGAGGGCCACTCCTTTATGCCTGTTTTGGACTCTATTGAAGGAAAGGAATAGGAGGTCGTTTCAAGATGTTGAGCAAACAAATCAAGCAATTAAATATTATTTTATGGCTACTTTTCTTTTATTGAGCTAAAGGGTACATGGATTATCACTGAATGTCCATGATAGGCTTTGTTGATTGATTGAGCTTCTAGTTGGAGGGGGAGGTTTTTTTTTGTTCTATTTCCTTGGTTAGCCTTTTGGCACATTGGTATACATCTTGTGTACCTTGATGTTCCCTTTCTAAGGAAGAGTTAATATATGGAATACCAATAGTAATCCACTTTGAAAACACCCCCTTTTCCTTAAATGGAGCACCAATTGCATCAAACACCTACTTAGTTTCGTGATAAATGCAAATAATTGAATGTGCATGTATCATACTTATGACAAGCTTATTAAGATATAGCAGAGAGATAGTGCCATAATCATATTTGCAGTTAAAAGGAAAGTGTTGAAAGGTATAGCTACCACATCATACTGTCTGGATTTGAGATGACATTGGTACTATTTCTTAAAAAAAAAACAAAAAACAAAAAAATCTTCCTGAGTAGCGCTGCATAAGGAAAATTTTCACCGTGCCAAAGTTCCAAGATATTTAATCTTTACATTATCAAGAATGAAAGTCTTTTCTCAGGGTTCATGTGTATCTCAATTGAACAGGCAAACCTAAATAACGGTCAACATGCCTCTCTATAGAATACATGTTGATCGTCCATTCAGAGCATATATACAAAATTCAATACAACTTCTGAAGAAACAAAGAGATTCAATTTTTACGCAACTATAAATTCCAGTAAATAAAAGAAAATAGTTGTAACATAAAATGAAGTCTGCATTCAAATCATAAAAAATTTAGAATGCATACCTCCCTAATGTCAGTGCATACTGCAATACCCTTAGAAATTATCCTTGAAAGAGCAAAGGCATCTCCAAAGCCCAAGTTAACTCCTTGGCCAGCCAAAGGATGTACTGTGTGTGCTGCATCACCAATTAAAATAACATGCTTTGATGCATAATTATTAGCATGCCTTAAAGACAATGGAAACACCATTCTTCCAGATACCAATTTAACCACATCCGGTGGAACTTCAAAGCACTCATTAGCTGAAAAAGTTAAATCTCTTCTAAACCAAGAAAATATGTATCCATTATTACCCAATAAGTTTGACTGTTCAAATTACAACTAATATTAGTTCAAAAATTGAATTGGTGCTTTTTCTTTTCAAGGTTAGCTTTAAAAGAAAACATAAATATGTTTGAAAAGGTTGGTTTTAAGAGAAACCAATAATAAAGTAACTAAAATTACTTATAAAGAAAAGTATTTCTTGGAGTTTCAGATCACTAGGCTCAGATTCGTCATACAAAAAGGGAGTTCCGGTCACTTGAATCTTTTCCTCGCATTGGGGATTTAACATATAGTTATTTCCCAAACCGGTGTGGTACAGATGCTTCCCCTTAATGGGTTCAAACACTAAATCCCTGTCACTGAATCATCTTGCAATGGTTCATACCTCTCATTTAGTATTGGCCATTCAGGGTGATCCTTAACCTTGGATTACCCGTTAAAAGCTCGCAAGAGATAACTAATGGATGTCTTCTGGGAGTCCAAAAGCTTACCAAGTGTTGGCTATTCTAGATAATCCTACCTTTAAACCACCTCCCAGAGGCTCGCAAGAGATAAACTAGTGTATCTTAATGGACGGAGACCACTTGCCTTACCAAGTGTTGGCCCAGGTGATTTTAAGGAATTTTAAGTTAACTAAAAAGATAAAAACCATTAACGGGTCACACTTTCTCTTCATTAAAAACTGAAACAAAAAAACTTCCACTTTTGCATTCGGAACCTTACCCAGATTCCTTCACTCCAAGAAACAAAAAAGCTTAGCCACTCATCCTTTGGGAAAACATCCTCAGAGTTTGATTTGCTAGAAATAAAAATTACAAGAAAACAAAATGAGAAGGTAAGGCAGAGCAAAGCTCTTTGTATTACTTTATGAAAAACTATACAAGTGTTCGTCCCTGAGAAAAACTCCCAAGTGATCTTATATATTACAAAAAGATATTTCTAGAGAGGCTGTTTACCCCTCCTTCTAACTTCCTAACCAAGAAAACCTATGATTGGTGGATTACAAGGAGAAAATAGGGATTTATACAAAAATATTTGAAGATAAAAAATCTAACAGAGTCGGTCGCAAATATCTGAGATTACACAGGTGGATTTCACAAGTTCAAATGCAAATTGCGAAAATTTCGCAAGTTGAAATTATCCATTTCGCAAGTTGCGAAATTGTCCTTCAGCTTGGTGCAGTTGTCTTCCAATGGCCATAACTTCTTCGTTTCAGCTTCAATTTACACACCGTTTGAAGCGTTGGACTCCTGACTTCCCAAGCTTCGAAAAGATATATAGTATGTATAAAATGGACTCCAGTAAGTGCTCTAAATGTGTCCTGAATATGCTTTCCTTGGTTCATGTTAGATTCCTCTATCTGTTTTTCCTCCTTGCATTCTTGATTTGGCTTTGGCAAAGGGTTATGAAGCTCCAAAGCTTAGTTTCTTCATGAATTTGAGCTTCAACTTGGTTTTCCATGGACTATACAAAACTCTCCTTCATTCTTAGCTTGCTTTAGTGATAAAAAAGCTATCAAAAACACCAAAACTTGCCACAATTTGATTAGAAACACTTGTAAGGGTCCTTAATGTGCCAATTGAGTTAAAAAGTAATAACTATTACTCAAAAGTGTTTAAAAGAGTTAATTACAAGCTATAATATAATACTTTTTGAGTAGTAATCAACTGTGGATGAGGACCATATCCATAATTCAAAGCATGGTTTAGGGCCTTCACAAAATCATTCTCATTCATTTCTCTACAGGTTGATGATTCTTTTGGGTTCATGGTCCAAACAATATTGCTAAACTTATCACCCACCGGAAAGAGTGCAATTGGACCAAAAGGTAGAAACCGTGGCCCTGCACATTGGTTTTCTATTTTATGTTCTACGGTACAGATTACAGAATTCTGTGAGTAGTTCCATCCAGTTGTTTTGAATCCTGCTAACTCCCTCAGCTCCTACCTGTAAAAAGCATCGTTATGCCAATCAATATGTTATATATGAAAAGTGATATCCAATAGCTCTTACACCAAATGAGCCTTTGACCTTTTACTTCTTAGCAGACAATGTGACCTCAGTTATGCAAGTAAAATTACCACCAACTTTGCCTGTAGGTTGTTGCCATCACCCAGTTCCGACTTAGCTATAGAACCATGCAATGATGATGAAGTGCTGTCCATCATTGTGGGCAAGTGGTTCTGATGCAAAGTCATTGAATTTAATTTGGAAGGATAGATTCTCTTCTTGATATCTATGTTATGATAGAGTTCATTTTTGTTAGTCTCAAATAGCATAAAAATATGAAAAATGGAATTCAAATCATATTGAATGAGATAAGACGCAACAAAATAAGAGCAGAATAATGGGTTCATTTATTGATGTTACATCTGGTAAAAAGATAAAGACTAGCTGAAAAAACTCATAAATAACAATAGAAGCACCCAAGCTAAAAGAGAAAAAAAGGGAGGAGGAGGATAGAGTAATTTGGAAGGGTAATAGCAAATGAAGGTTCTCTATAAAAGACCTTTACTCTCTTTTGGAACCAAACTGTGTCATCACTTTTCCTTAAGGGATTATTTGGAACTCTTGGATTCCTTCTAAAATGAGCTTTTTTCATTTAGGAGGCTTGTTAGGGTAAGGTGTTGACTTTGGACCAGCTCCAAAGAAGAGGTTGGTCATTAGTCAACAAGTGTGCTTTATGCAAAGAGGAGACAAATTACATTCATCACATTCTTCTTCATTGTACTAAGGCTAGGATTTTATGGCAATTGATGTTTTCTTTATCTAGTATTCCTTGGGTTATTTCTACCTTAGTAAGGGACATTCACTTAGGGTGGTGTGATTCTTTTGTAGGTAGAAGGTGAAAGAAGGCTTGGAGAGCCACTCCCTTATGTATTTTTTGGACTATTTAGAAGGAAAGAAATCAAAGAGTGTTTGAAGATGAGAGGATGTTAAAACAAAGACTCAAAAACTCTTTTTTTTTTGATAGATAAACCCACATAAAATAAATTAGATAAAGGGTGCTTGAAAGACGACCCGAAGCATACAGGGAGTATACAAGAGTCACCTAAAAACAAGAAACAAAATAGACAAGTGTTCACCGAACCTCAACAAGAACCTAACCAGTCCACAAAGTTAATTAAATATAAGAGACCTACAACTATACAAGACTTAACCCAGGAGAAGAGATTACAAACAAAGGAATTTTTCATTCTTTGTATCGACAAAACCTCATTATAAAAAACTATCTTGTTTCTTTCCTTCCAAACCGTCCAAAATAAACAAAAAGAAGTTGCCCGCCGAACCTTTCTATGCTTCTTGTCCTTAAAGGAAGCAAACCAATAAAAGAGTGTCTCTAACCGTAAACAGAAGGACCCAATTAACATCAAACAAAGAAAACACGAGATCCCACAAAACCCTCGCCTTGGAACAATAAACAAGGATGTGATCTATCGTCTCCTCTTCAGCACAACACAAGGAGCACCTGTTAGCTAAGTTCCAGCCCCTCCTATTGAGTTGACTTGAGTAAGAACCTTCCCTCATGAAGCTTCCCAAGCAAAAAACCCACCTTTATAGGAACATAAGGGCTCCAAATAATGCTCCACGGAAACGGGACTGCACAACTATGATCAAGAGAATTATAAAGGGACTTTATAGTGAAAATCTCATTCTTCGTCTCTCTCCACATCATCCTATCCTCCACATCAGCATTCAGCCTCTTTCCTTGAATGGTCAAAAGGAATCTCTCCACCACCTCCACCTCCCAATCATTGAAAGGTCTAGAGAAACGGGGAGTCCACCCTCCCTCTTCCCCCATTGAATCCTAACAATCTGCTACCCATGCATCTTTAGATACCACTAAGGTAAACAAAGAAGGAAAGGCCTAGCAAAGAGAATTATTCCCGCACCAAATATCCTTCCAAAACCTCACCCTTTTGCCATCCCCCATAAAGAAGGAAACATTTTTGAGTAGCAACGAACCTTTCTTACTGATTTCCTTCTAAAGTCCCACCCCATAGCCCTCCCTTACCTCACGAAAACTCCACAATTCTCAAATTCCTTCAAAAGCTATTTTCTTAACAATCTATCTTTGTGGATTCATGTGTATGTAGATGGAATCACCGTCTTTAATTGATTTTGTAGATTTGTTAGGTTCTTGTTGAGGGAGGGAGTGGTTTTTGGTTTTTTTTTTTTTTTTTCTGTCCGTTGGTGCTTACTGTATACGTCATGTGTACTCTTGTGGATTAGTTTATGTTTTTAATATATTTTCTTATTTATCAAAAAAAAAGAAGGAAAAAAGAAAAACCATATCTTTGATTATCCATCAGGTGATAACATACATCATATTGGAACTTAAAAGGGAAAGAAGAAAACTATCTATACATGTTTAATGTTATCATTGAGTATTAAATCAATCTGACTATAAACAACTGCAAGTACATTAACTAAACAAATTCTTGATAATCACAACGCACTCATAATTAGAAAGTAATAAGGACAACGAAAAAAGAAACCACATAATATTGTTTTAGTATTTATAATAGTTTAAACCTTATCCTACATAAGAAGGTTGGGAAATAGAACCTCATAAACCTAGCATAGGAAGAAAATTCAAAATGAGTTCTTAGGTCCATGTGATACTATGAATAGGTAGTGAAAAGACATGATTTATGATTCCTTAAGATCAAGGAAGAGCATTGGTAAGTACATCACGAAGAGGGACCAAATTCTCAAAGGGGTTCTTGAGTGACCCAATTGTAAAGTGAAGCACAATGTTTAAGCTAAAAATATTCTATTCCACCAATGGATATAACACCCACAGAAGGATAGGAACTTTGGTATTTTGTTTGCCTCTTTAGTGATACTTCTAGTAAATGAAATACTGAAAACCCAGAAGAAACCCATTTTATTTGCTGCAACCTTCTTCCTCTCTCTACTTCTCACTCAAAACCTAGCCATGGACCACTAGCTATCAAAGGGATAACTACAATGAGTTGGAAAAGCAAATTTGTACTCAACACTACGAGTTAAGACGAGCTCTAACTAAAAGTTTGCTGTGAGAAAGTTCCAGGAGTGCATCATTTTACTTTTAGACATTATTTAGGATAATTATACTTTTTCCTAAAGTCAGCCCTTTGATTCCCATAATATAAGAAAGATGAACAGATATGAGATGAGATATGCCCCCAAAGTATTTGTGCTGGCTTGCAAGTTTCATATGATCTTAGAGTGATTTTGGTTCAGATTTTTTTTCTTTAGTCTACTGTGCTTTTGTTACTATGAAATGAGTGCCTATTTCTTAATGTATGATGGGTAAAGATCAAATATATTAATAGTAGCTAGCAAAAGGACACACAAAAGCATACACAGTGCATATAAAACATATGTTTCTTAATAAAAGAAATATATTTGATTATAGGAGCAAAAAAACTATAAATATTTTATTTTCTTATGTTTAGATAACAAAAGATAATCATATTTTCATATGTTCAGACATAGATATGACCCTTCGCAGCAGAAGAAAGAGGTTCATGGGCAAGATGCTTTTTCTGGAAAGATGGTCCCTAGGTGTGGGATGCTTGAGGAATGGGGCTCACCTAAGTGAGATTAGGGTGAGAATAGTAGGCTTTCTAGTGCATCTATGGGAAATGAAACTCTTCGTAAATATGGGGAACGCTTGTAGTGGCTTTGTGGCAGTAGATGAAGATACAACTTATTACCGGAATTTTCAATGGGCCAGAGTCCTTGTCAAAGCTAGAGGCAGAAATTTGCTAGGTATGTTGAATGTGGTGGTCAGTTTTCTGTGCTTTGCGGTTCAGTTGTGGTGGGAATGTCCACCTTGGGTGGATCAAGTTGATCCAAGGACTGGACATAGAGAATTGAAGGTAGAAGAAGACTTCACGTCGGTCTCATGCGCAGAGGGTGCATGGGCAGAGAGGAGCCTTTGTCCAAAAAAAGTGGTAAACAACATGTCACTTGATGGCCCTTCAACAGTTGTTTTCAATAAGGGGTGTTCAAAAATTCAAGTTGTAGGGAGTAAGTGGGCGAGAAGAGAGGCTAAGGGAGCAAGACAAACTTTAGTTGGGCTTGAGTGCCAAGCCCAAAGCTCGTTGGTATTTCCTTAGGACCCAATTAGTTATGGCCCATTTAGACCCCCTTTGCCTTTTAAGTCAGGCTGGGCCGAACATGCCCAAGTGGGCTCAATTTCAGATGGCCCTTCTTCATTTTTTCCAAGGATCAAAGACCTAGAGTGGGTGGTTCCAGTGAGATTCCATGCATGAATAGGAGGGCGAAGGGTAAAGTCTCCATGGAGGGGTGAACGAATTCTTTTTTGTTTTAGAGGTCGTCATAGTAGTGGAAGCCAACAATGATTCATGGAATCCATGTTAAGAGGGAGATCCCTTCTTCGTCGATAGCAAAGCCTCTGAAAAAAGAGCCTTAGTTTATAGGGCTTGCTTTGGAGATCTATCTCAAACTTTTTTCGCTTAGGCCAAATGCGTCTCAACCTTTTTCCCCTCGTCTCTATTTCTAGGCTTTTTTTTTCTCAAGGGGATGTTTATACTACTATGGGGGATTTTTGTTCGACGCAAAGGGGTGGGTCAATCAAGAGCGTCTTGCATGTGGAGGAGAGGCCTTTAAAAATGATTATGAAATATGGAAGAGCCTTTGATCTTTCTGATAATGCAAGAAATAGTGGTTCTTCTTTGGTTGTGATTACTTTAAGATCTCAAGGTTTGAACTCAGTTGTCAAGTCGTCTGAGACGAAGACTGAAACTCATTTGGGATGTTCCCTCAATAGGTTCACATATTTTAGCATGTTTTTAGGGATGCCAGTAAAAGGTTCAAGAGGGAGATTTTGGCTTGCCCAAGGAAAATGGAGGATAGGAAAAGGAAGAAGGCTCCCGTCTCTAGGAAAAGGTGCAAAGGTGTTGTGTCGTCTTAGAGAGAAAGGGAGTTAAGGAAATTAGAAAGTTTTGTGAACTATGTGGGTTCATCAAGGAAACCAAAAAAGGGAGGCAGTAAGGGATGTGATCTAGCTGCAATTGTTTAATAAGGATCAAAATTCTCTTGGAATGTTAAAGGGGTTAATAATGAGCAAAAGAGGTAAGTCATAAAATCCCTTATTAGATCCTAGAATTTAGATTTGGTGTGCTTACAGGAGATGAAGGTGGAAGCTAGGTCTTTGACTATGGTCAAAAGTTTAGGGGTGGGGTGCTCTCGAGGCATCTAGGGTTGCTGGTGGGGTGTTGTTATTTTGGGATAAGAGAGTGTTGGAGCTTTTGGAAATAGTGGTTGACTCTTAATCTCTTGTAGATTCAAATATTGTGAGGACAACTTTGTTTGGGTTTTTTTCTAGGATTTATAGGCAGAGGATGGAAGAGACTTTGACACTGTTTAGGAGGAATTGGGGGCCATTAGGGGGCTCTAGGAGGACCCATGGTGTATTGGAGGGGATTTCAATGTTGTCAGATTCCTAGAAGAAAGAAGAAATTGCGTTTAAATTTCGTCCAACATGAGTAGCTTTTCAAATTTCATAGAAGAGTTCTTGTTGGTTGAGCTACCCTTATTAGGGTGCTCCTTCACTGTGTGTGGGGGGCTTAACGTATCAATGTCAAGAATTGACTATTTCTTTTTAACAAGCGACTGTGAGGATCATTTTTCTAATACAATGCAAACCTTTTTACCAAGGCCTGTATTGGATCATTCTCCTATTCTATTGGAGGGAGGTGGGGTGAGAAGAAGTAAAACCCCATTCAAATTCAAAAAAATGTGGCTTAAGGTGGTTGGGTTCAAAGACTTGGTGAAGGGATGGTGGGAAGGCTATTAGTTCAATGGGTCATTTAGCTTTATTTTGGCTTCCAAGCTAAAGGCTTTTAAGAAAGGCATCAAATTTTGGAATAAAGGAGTGTTTGGCAATGTTGCAACTTGTAAGGCTTGTGCCCTAGACCAGATCAACTTCTAGGATGCCAAGGAGAGGGAAGGTTGTCTTTCTTCAGATGATATGGTTGGTAGAAGACTAGTAGAAGAATCCAGTTACTAGGTCGTTCTTGAAGAAACCTCTTGGAGGTAAAAGTTCCGAGAGGATTGGTGGAAGGAAGGGGATAAAAACATAAGATTTTTTCATAAAATAACCAATGCAAGGTGTAGTAGGAATTTCATTGGAAGAATCAGGATAAATAGAGAATAAGTAACCGAGGAATAGGAAATTGCAACAAATATTGTTTATTATTTCAAGTTGCTACTATCAGAACCTATGAGGGAGTGGAAACCTAGTATAAATAGCCTACTTCTCAAGTTGTTGAGCAATGAGAACTCCATCAAGCTGGAAGAGACTTTCATGGAGAAGGAGGTCTTTGAGGCTCTTATTGACTTGAACAAGGATAAAGCCTCGAGACCTGATGGTTTCTCCTTGGCTTTTTGGTAAGATTGCTAAGAGTTGGTGAAGGAGGAGATAATGAGTTTTTTCAAAGAATTTTTTTGAAAGGGGAACCTTTGTGAAAAGTTTAAACTCCACCTTTTTGGTGTTAATTCCATGAAAAGGTGGAGCTGAAGATTTAAAGGATTTTAGGCCCATAGTCTTATTGGTAGTTTGTATAAAATTTTAGCCAAAGTCTTGGCTAATAGGTTGAAGAAAATGATGGGAGAGCTGGTGTCGGATTCGCAAAATTCTTTCATGGAAGGGTGACAAAATTTAAATGTTGTTCTTATTACTAATGAAGCATTGATTCAAGATTGAGGAGATGTAGAGAAGGGATTGTGTGTAAATTAGACATAAAAAAAGCTTATGACCATGTAAATTGGAGCTTTCTTTTGGAGGTGATGGGAAAAATGGGCTTTGGTCAAAAATGGATTAAGTGGATTCGGGGTTTGCATTTCCATAACTAGTTTTTCAGTCTTGGTAAATGGGGTTCCTCAAGGTTTTTTTGCAGAGTACAATGGGATTGCGATAGGGGGTCACAAACTATGCTTGGTCATATAGGACCTGAGCTGTCGTGACCGATCAAACCGGGTGTAGTCTGTGATGGAAATCAAAATGGACAACAACATGATTGATCATATAAAGAATGTTGGTTTTAAGAATGAGTGATTGCCCTTCTCCGACCCTTACTGCCCAACCTAAGAGCGGACAACTAGAAAAATTACGCCAATCCATTGAGATCTGGTATGCTACAAGTGAATATTTGCGACCTCAGGTAGCACAGCCGAGACAACGATGGGTTCTCTGCCCCTCTAGTCAACGTAGAAACTGAAACTAAACTATTAGGATATATATGACTGGGTGCAGTTTGTGATGAAAACCAGATAGGGCAATGATGCAACCGGTCGTACAAGTGCGGTTTACGTTGAAAACTAAATTAAGTTGCCTAAATCGATCGAACCGGGTATTATCTGTGATGAAAAAAAGATAGGACAACCACATGATTGATTGTACAAGTGCGGTTTATGCCAAAAATGATACTGAACTATTGTGATTGATCGAATTGGGTATTGACTGTAATGAAAACCAAATAGGATAACTATGTGACTAATCATACAAATGCGGTTTACGCCAAAAATGAAGTAGAGTTATCATGATCGATCACACTATGTATGGTATGTCATGAAAACTAGAGAGGACAACTACATAAATGATCGCTAAGATGCCATCTACGCCTAAAATGAAATTGAGCTACCGTGTCTGATCGGGTCGGGTGCGGTCTATGATGAAAACCAGATAGGGCAATGATGTGACCAATCTATAGCTCTAGTCTACATCGAAATTGAAACTGAGTTGTTTAGACCTATTTGAATGAGTGCAATTGTGATGAAAACTAAACAGGGCAATGACATGACTGATAGTACAAATGTGATCTATGCTAAAAATGAAATTGAGTTGTCATGACTGATCAAATTGATTGCCTTCTATGGCAAAAACCAGATAGGACAACAACATGACCAATCATATATGTATCATTTGTGATGAAAACCAGATAGGACTACAACGTGACCAATTATCTAGGTGCGTTTTACATAAAAAATGATACTGAACTATCGTGACCAATTAAACCAGGTGCAGTCTGTGACATAAATTAGATAGGACAACAACATGACCGATCATATAAGGGTGATCTACACCAAAAACGATGCTGAAATGTCATGATTGATCGGATTGGGTGCCAATTGTGAAAAAAACCAAATAGACCAACTATGTGACTAATCATACAGATGTGGTCTAGCTGAAAATGAAACTAAGTTGTCGTGATGATCGAACTGGGTACGGTTTGTCACAAAAACTAGAGAGGAGAACTACGTGATTGATCTTATAAGTCTTATCAATGCTGAAACCAAAATTGAACTATCAGGACCTATCTGACCATGTATATAGTCTATGATGAACCTAGACAGGACAATGACGTGATCGATTGTACAGGTGTGGCCTACGCCAAAAATGAAACTGAGTTGTTATGACTGATTAGACCGGGTATGATTTGTGACGAAAACCAAACAACAACATGACCAATCATACATGTGCACTCCATGTCAAAAATAATACTAATTATTGTGACCGATCGGATTGGGTGTCGATTGTGATGAAAACCAGAAATGACTATGACATGACCGATCATATAGTTTTGGTCTACTCCAAAGCCAAAACTGAATTATCGAGACCTATCTTGGCGGGTACGGTCTATGATGGAAATCAAACAGGACAATAACATGACCAATCATACATGTGCGGTCTATGTTGAAAACGAAACTTAGTTGTGATCATCGATCGAACCGAGTGCCATTTGTGATGAAGACTAGACATAACAATGGCATGACCGATCATATAGGTGCAGTCTATGCTGAAAATGAAACTAAACTGTTGTGGTTAATCATCTCGGGTGTTGACTGTAACAAAAATCAAACATGATAACAACTTGATTGATCATATAGGTCTAGTCTACGCCAAAACTGAAAATGAATTGTCGGGACTTATTGGACCAGGTGTGGTCTATGATGAAAACCAGATAGGAAAACGATGTGATCGATCGTATAGGTATGGTCTAAGCATAATATGAAACTAAGTTGTCATGATCGATTGAACTAGGTGCTATCTATGATGAAAACTAGACAGGACAATGACGTGACCAATCATATAGGTGCGGTCTATGCTGAAACCAATACTAAATTGTCGTGATCGATCAGATTGGGTGCCAACTATAATAAAACCAGATAGGAAAACTATGTGAGTAATCGTATAGATGCGGTCTTCCCTAAAAACGAAATTGAGCTATAGTGACAGATCGAACTAGGTTTGGTCTATTTAAAAAATAAGATAGGATAATAACATGACCGATCGTATAGTTTTGGTCTATGCCGAAACCTAAATTGAACTATTGAGACCTACCTGATCTAGTGCAGTATGTCACTAAAATAAGACAGGGCAATGACATGATCGATCGTACAGGTGCAGTTAATGCCGAAAACGAAACTAAGTTGCCATGACCGATCAGATTGGGTACCATATGTGACGAAAACCAGATAGGACAATGACGTGATGGATAGTACATGTATTGTCTACACCAAAAACGATATTGAATTATTTTTACTAATTAGATCAGGTGCCAACTGTTATGAAAACTAGACATGACGACGTGACCGATCATATAGGTCTGGTCTACACCAAAACCGAAATTGAACTATCGGGACCTATCTGATTGGATTTAGTTTGTGATGAAAATCAAATAAGATAATGACATGACCCATTGTACAAGTGTGATCTAAATTGAAAATAAATTGAGTTGTCATGACTGATTTGTTAGGAACCTCGAATTACTCTATTCCCATACCCTAGATCGTGTAGGGTGCACGCAAATCTATCCTAGGCTCTTTAAATCTATCGCAACGGATAAATAGGTATTTAAAAATAATAAGAATACCATAGAAAAGATAGATCTAGAGAATAAAGACACATACCTTTGATCCAAATGTTCTCGAATCGATTTTAATCAATGTAGATGAAGATCGAAATAGCAGAAGTCTCGTAAACTGAAGTTTTTCGCCTAATTACTTGAAGCTTGATCTTGGCACACTTCTGGTTAAGAGGAAAAGAGTGTGGATGTTATGGCTCTCAATCTCTATGGATAGTGGAAGACAAAACTATAGAAACCCTAACCCCTAAGGGGTATTTATAGGGTTCCTAAGTGGGCTTAAGTGACTTGAGCCCACATGGGCTTGGGTCACTTAATCTAGCCCAAAACGGGTCCTAATTGATTAATTAACCCAATAAGGCTTACTAATTAATCAATTAGCCCAATCTAGAGACCTTGTTCACTTTCCCATGTGTAACCTTGCATAGTTACCAAAACTCCCTTATGCACAAAAGTGAACTTAGAGCCAATCTGACCCTCATAATCCGTGTCAACAAGGTATATGAGCTCAAAGTGGGGACCATTGGGACCCATAGGAATATTGGATACCTCAGAATCTAATTATAAAGTTGATTCAATATCCCACTACAGAGAATCAATTGAACTCTAGTATGTAAATAACAACGAGACACCAAGTGCTTAGGTCCATGACCTGCTATCCATTGTGTTTAGTCTCCCATGAACTAGTGTCTATTGTCTAACAAGGTGAAAACTATCAGCCTTTCAAGACTACCCCTACCATCCTTGAGTTACAAATCCTCCTATTGTGTGTTAAATTGGCATTTTTTTAGCTCTCAAGGAGCCTATGTCAAGTTCCATTTAAGGAACTACTATGACTACAGTTTCCATGAACACACCTTCTTAGGATCACCCAAGGGGACACACTGTCTTAATCCCAAGAGATATCATGGTGCCTCTATTGAGAATACCTATTGCTACCAACTTCCATCAAGAATGACCCAATCCATAGGGAATATATGATCAGCTTACAATCTCACCTGTTGGTCAAAGTCATTGCTAACTTTAGCACAAGCTCAATATTCTCTCAAAGTTGAGAGACAACACAATGAAGCAGCTTGGTGAGGTCATGACTACTTAATATCCTTAATTCATGACTCACTGTAGGTCATGTCCAATGTGTAACCATACACACTAGTGCACTCACCATGGGAAACCCATCCTAATAACCAAGACCAGCCATCCCTCCAATTAGGAGGTAGTGCACTACAACCTCTAATGGGTTGCCTAAACCCATGAACCGGTTGTGAATAGGTCATATTTTTGCAAGGAACCCATGACTTAGATCTTCTGTCCAACTTCTAATGTACTTAAGTCACGTATAATGCAAAAGAGGCAAGCAAGAATGCTCATAAAGTATAATACATGGAATAAGGATAGATAAACGTGAAACTGGAACATCATTAAATAAATAATGAATTCCTAATTGGAGGGATGACTGGTCTTGGCTATCGGGATGGGTTTTCCATGGTGAGTGCACTAGTGTGTATGGTTACACATTGGACAGGACCTATGATGAGTCATGAATTAAGGCTATCAAGTAGTCATGACCTCACCCAGTTGCTTCATTATGTTGTCTCTCAACCTTGAGAGAATATTGAGTTTGTGCTAAAGTTAGCAATGACTTTGACTTACGGGTGAGATTGTAAGTTGATCATATATTCCCTATGGATTGGGTCATTGTTGATGGAAACTGGTAGCAATAAGTATTCTCAATAGAGGCACCATGATATCTCTTGGGATTAAGACATTGTGTCCCCTTGGGTTATCCCAAGGAGGTATGTTCATGGAAACTATGGCCATAGTAGTTCCTTGAGTGGAACTTGACATAGGCTCTTTGAGAGCTAAGGTATGTCAATTAAACATACAATAGGATGATCTGTAACTCAAGAATGGTAGAGGTAGTCTTGAAAAGCTGATAGCTTTCACTTAGTTAGACTACAGACACCGGTTCATGGGGAGACTAAACACAATGGATAGTAGGTCACAGACCCGAGCACTTGGTGTCTCATTGTTATTTACATAGGATACTAGAATTAAGTTGATTCTCTATAGTGGGATGTTGAATCAAATTTAGAATTGGATTATGAGGGATCCAGTATTCCTATGTGTCCCAATGGACCCCGCTCTAAGCTCATTTACCTTGTTGGCATGGGTTATGAGGGTCAGATTGGCTCTAGGTTCACTTTTGTGCATAAGGGTGTTTTGGTAATTATGCAAGATTGCATAGGGGTAAGTGAACAAGGTATTTGGATTGGGTTAATTGATTAATTAGTAAGCCCTGTTGGATTAATAATCAATTAAGACCCATTTTAGGCTAGATTAAGTGACCCAAGCCCATGTGGGCTCAAGTCACTTAAGCCCACTTAGGAACCTTATAAATACCCCCTAAGGGTTAGGGTTTCCATAGTTTTTGTCTCCCACCATCCAGAGAGATTGAGAGCTATAACATCCACCCTCTTTTCCTCCCCACCGAAAGTGTGCCAAGATGAAGTTTCGAGCCATCGGGTGGAAGACTTTGAATTTACGAGACTTCTACGCTTTCGATCTTCATCTTCACCATGTGGATTTGATTTTGGAACATTCGAATATGAGGTATGGTTTTCGTTATCACTTTTCAAATCCCTTTAAAGTATAAAAATATTATTTTTCCGCTGTGCGTAGGATTTAGAAAAAGCCTAGGATAGTTATGCATGTTCCTAGAGTTTTTCCCATCAATTGGTATCAGAGCCATAGGTTAGTAATCGTGCTAGAACCATTCTAGGGTGTGCTAACTTGTTTTTTCAAGGTTTTTGTTTATCCCATGGCCCTAGGGATAATTAATGTGCGTTCTTTATTATGATCTTGTTATAATATGATGGTTATAATTGTGATTGCTTTTTATTAGGGATGTCATAATTACTTGGATTAGTTTTTAATTTTTATAGATGGGTTGTAAGCCTCATAAAAGGCATAGGTTTTTTGTTTTTTTTTTAATAATCTCATTTTTATCTTAGAATGATATGTAAACTTCAAATCTTTGGAGTATAGGATTTGTAGTAAAAATCCATTTTCTTTTTTTATCATTCTTTGTAACCTATGGAGAGTATGGAAGAAATCCAAAGCATCAAAATGCGTTCACACACATGCCCTTGTTGGAAAAGAGAAAAGAAGGATTCTTAAAGTTTCTTTTATAAGTTCCTATGGTGATTTAAGGGAAAAGAAAGAATCTTAGAAGTTCTTGATTTGAGATCCTTGGCAGCACAATTTTATCATATTTAATTTAAAATTAGGATGAATTATTGTAATTTTATTATAGCAAGTCACCTATGGTATTGAAGCTTAGGAATTCATGAATCCAACGCTTCAAACATATCTCAATTCAGAGTTGAAATGAGGGAGTTATAACCAATTGAAGCAAGGTTGCACAAAGAGCATGGTTGCACAGTGACGTTGACTTCAAATCAAAATTGGGGCTACCTACC
This sequence comes from Vitis vinifera, assembly GCF_030704535.1. Taxonomy (NCBI): domain Eukaryota; kingdom Viridiplantae; phylum Streptophyta; class Magnoliopsida; order Vitales; family Vitaceae; genus Vitis; species Vitis vinifera. Next base: position 15,091,070 of record NC_081809.1, on the reverse strand, counting down.
TTGAGCTTTTTGGGGCAAAGAACATATGATTTTCAAGCTTAGGAAGTTAGAAATCTAAGGCTTCAAACATATCACAATTTGGAGTTCAAATGGCAGAGATATAGTTGATTGAAGCAAGGTTGTGCAAAGGGCTTACAATTACGGGATGGAGTTCAAGCCAAATTGTTTTTGGTTAATTGGGTTCAGTTTTTTTTTTTTTTTTTTGGCCTCTTTTTGGGCTCATTTTTTTGGGCCCATTGGGTTTTTTTTTTCACTAACCCTATCTTTGGTTACAGGGCTATTTTAGTAATTTGGATTTTATCCAAATTTTAATTACCAAATTTGCAATAGGATCCCTAAGGCCATGGAAATTATTTATTTAATTTCCTTTAATGTCTTTTATACTTTTTTATTTTTGGCATAGAATATATTTTGGTATTCTTAAGTTAATGAATTTTCATTTTTTTTTCCTTATTTTAGATAATTTATTAAATTGGAATGTGCTAGGAATTAGGAATTTTTTATTTTAAGTAAAGACAATTTGGAAAGAAATAAGGAACTTACTTCCTTTTCAAATTAAACTCTTAGAGATGTTTTTTTTTCAAAATTAATCTTTTTAAATTTTAGATCTCTAAGAATCTTTTTATTTTAAGGAAGATGTTTGGTTTTTCCAAGTTTTTATGAAATAAAATATTTCCTGTTTAGCACAAGATTCTAATTTAAAGAAATAAATATTTTTTGGAAAAATATATGATAGATAATTCATGATTAAGATAACTTACCAAGATATTCTTTCAAATAAAATAAATTAAAATGCTAATTTTGGATTTTCTTAAAAAAATAAATTTTCATTATTTTTATTTCTACTATTATTTATTTAAGAAATTGGTTCCTTTTGGGACTTTCCTTTATTTGGGTTATGTGGTTCTCCAGACTCCCCCCCCCCTCTCTCCCTCGAGAGAATGAGGAAACCATTTAGTCTGAAAAGGAAAGTTCAAGGATAAGGAATATGAAAAATATCCCTATTTGGCATAGGAGTCTCAATTCAAGTAATAAATAAAAGTTTGAAAATTCTCATGATAGATAATTTATTTTAAGATAGTTACCAAAATGATCTTAAAGTCTCTCTTCCAAAATATTAAGTAGGAGCGGGCCATAGGCAAGCCCATAGCCTCTAAGATCGAGCCCATCTTGATTTTGGGCCCATCACCATCCTAAAGATGGGGTGGCCCAAGGAATCAAGGGATATGGATTATCCTTTATGAACAAGACTATATATATTTGTAGTGGGAGTGGCCAATCCTAAAGATGGAACTCTTCACTTGGTAACATTGATGTCAAGTATCTTAGTTACACACTTAAAGTAGACATGAATTACTAGAATCACCTAAAGTGGTCCCACTTACATGGGCTAAGGGCTAAACATAAAGGTATGTTGATCAATTGTTTCACGTGCCCAGCTGGTGTACCTTGATTTTGGTCTTCAAACGGGAGTAATCAACAAAATTTATAACCTATATCACCATGTGCTAGGATAGCCTTAGCTAGTATAGCATAGTGGCTCTAGGATCGTTCACTAGGAAGGGTTTTCAACTTACAACTGATACTAATTCAAAGTTGAATTGATGGTTTTTCATTTCAAGGTTAGCTTCAAAAGAAAACAGAAACTTTAGTTGAAAAAGGATTGGTTTTAAGCTAACTAAAAGGAAAGTAATGGGAATTACTTATAAAGAAAAGCGTTTCTTGGAGTTTTAGGATCACTGGGGTCAGGCTCCTCATGTAAAAACAGAGTTCCGGTCACTTGAATCTTTTCCTCGCATTAGAGAATTAACATAAAGTTAATTCTCTAATCGGTGTTGTATAGATGCTTCCCTTTTATTGGATTCAAACACTAAATCCCTATCATTGATTCATCTTGCAATGGCTCGTGCTTCTCACCTAGCATTTTCCATTCAAGGTGATTCTTAACCTTGGACTTCCCTTCTCAAGCTCGCAAGAGATAACTAATGGATGTCTCCTTAGAGTACAAAAGCTTACCAAGTGTTGGCAATTCTAGAAAATCCTACCTTCAAGTCACCTCCCAAAGGCTCGCAAGAGGTAAATTAGTGCATCTCAATGGACAGAGATCACTTGCCTTACCAAGTGTTGGCCCAGGTGAATTAAAGGCGTTTTAAGTTAACTAAAAACATAGAAACCATTAACGGGTCACACTTTCTCTTCATTAACAACTGAAACAACAAAACTACCAATTCTTGCACTCGACACCTTACCTAGCTACCTTAGCTCCAAGAGACAAAAAGTCTAGCCACTCATTCTCTGAGGAAACATCCTCAGAGCTTGTTTGGCTAGTAAAAAAAATACAATCAAAGTGAGTAGGTAAGGTAGAGTAAAACTCTGTATTTTACTTCCTTCAAAACTATACAAAAAGTTGTATCTGAGAACAAGCTCTCGAGAGATATGTCTGTCTGTTGAAAAATTACAAACAATAAAAATGAGGTTATTCACCCTTTGTTCTTACTTAATAACTAAGGAATCCTATGATTGGTGGATTACAAGGAGAAAATGGGGATTTAAACATCAAATATCTGAAGAAAAAAAAAATCTAAAAGTGTCGGTAGCAAATATCTGGAAGCACTCAGGAGGATTTCACAGGCATGCAAGATGGCTGTGAAATTTTGCAAACTAAAGGTCACCATTTCGCAGCTAAAGGCTGATTTCGCAACTTGCGAAATTGGCCTTTAGCTTGGTGTGATCGGCTTCCAATGGCTCTAACTTCTTCATTTCAACTCCGATTCGCGCACCATTTGAAGCGTTGAATTGCTGACTTCCTGAGCTTTAAAACAAAATATAGTATGCATGAAATGGGCTCCAGGAAGTGCTCCAAAAGTGTCCAACAGTTGCTGTCCTCTTGAATTCTTCATGTTAGATTTCTCTCTTTGCTTTCCCTCCTTGCATTCATGATTTGCTTATGGCAAAGGACTATAAAGCTTCAAATCTTAGGTTCTTCATGTTAATGAACTTCCAATTGCTTTGCCATGGATTCCATAGAACTCTCCTCAATCTTGGATTGCTTTGGTGATCAAATTACTATCAAAAGCACCAAAACTTACACAATTTGATTAGAAACAATTGCAAAGGTACTTAATATGCTAATTGAGTTAAAAGGTAATAACTACTACTCAAAAGTGTTTAAAAGAGTTAATTACAAGCCACAAAATAATACTTTTTGAGTAGTAATCACTCCCCCCAACCGACATATTGCTAGTCTCTTAGCAATAAAGGAGAGAAAAAGTAAACTAAACAGTAATATACTTTATAAAATCATGCTGATCACTTCAAAAAATTTTAAGTGGCATGATGATCAAGCTCTCACATCGGACATTAAAGATATAGAACTCAAATTTCAGCAAGAGTTATCAAATACTTTACCTAGTCACAATTCATAAAGAGAAGGCATTATGCAAATTAAAGCTTTAAAATCATTTCCATTTCCAAAGGACCAAACCTTACTCTTCCACTAAAATCTAAGTGTTACTTGATAGCTTCCGAATATAGTATGTTAAACTAATCTCTCCCCCCAACCTAGTTCTTTTTCAACGCTTAGCAAACTAACAAAATTTAATAGGCTAAGAACGCACCCTTTTATTTCACATTTTTTTTCTTGTAGGAGTACAAGGCTTAAAGGTATTTTTTTCTAAATTGTCCATGTAACGGGGGTCCATCGATGACTCCTAACTAATTAAGGTAGAGGGCATCAAGCTTTAAGGATCTTTCAACCACTAACTCCTCGGATTTTACCCCCGACTTTTGAGAATGAATTTTAATACCCAAGCACCTACAGTATGTTAAACTCCACCTATTCACCCTTGTAACGAGCATTGAGGTCGGTGACTCCCAACCAATTAAGGCTTAGGGCACCAGGTTTTAAAGATTTTCACCATATACCCCTCAGACCTTGCTCGGGTTTCAAGGCAAGCAACATTTTTCTTTTTCTTTTTTTCAAAGGTTCATTGGCCTTTTATAAGGTGTCCCAACACTATTAAAATGAGGTCAAAGGTACCAAGTCTAAAATTTTCCTAAGTCAAGAGGGTGATAGCTTTTCATCTTATAATCGGAACCTAGTGTGCACAGTATGTGAATAGCTTAAAGTGGAAGAACTAAGGTTGAATTCAATAGAAGTTCAATAATTCATCAACTTTAGTAAGCATAATACAAACTCTAAGTCAAGTAAAAACATAAATTCGATTTCTCTCATTTTAATTTGAGAATTTTTCCTTAATAACCATGGAGAGTAGAATAAAAACTTTTAAAAAAAAAATTTAAAAATTAAGCAAAAAGCAACTAAGTTACCAAAATAACTTAGCATTAACAACAAAAACTTCCTTCCTCAACTCTCCCCCCAACCAAGCTGAACATTGTCCTCAGTGTGGCATGAGCGATTGAAATTACAGGGAGGAAGTGGTGCCTCCTGAATGGTATGAAGTTCGAGTAGAATAGGAGAAACCACATGTTTCAAAAACAATAAAAGATATGAGTAGAGGAATTAAAATAAAATAATGCCAAGAGTACTAAAAAATGATAGATTTATATTACTTCATGAAAGTACACTATAAATCAAAACAAGTAATACAACCAATCCTAATATATAAAACATCAAAAGCATGGGATTACAAGTTCTACTATAGTAAGGAAATACATAAAGGAAACTATGAAAATGATCAGATAGTGGTGGGAGGATGATGTGGAGATGATGGCTCAGCTGCAAAGGTCGGAATGCTCGAGGTGGATGCCTCTGTCTCTCCTTTAGTCGGCTCCTCAGGGGGTATAGTCTGCTCTACGAGAGGAGGGGCTTGTGATGGATCCGTGGCCTCTGATAGGATAGGAATGGGGTGCTCAGGAGTCGATAAAATAGCCAGATGGTGCTGAATCTGCCTCAAGATGGCAGTATGCTGGGTCTGAGTGGCGATAATCTGCTCTTGATGAGCATGAAGAGCTGTCATCTGCTGAGTGAGGATGCTCTGAGAAGTGGTTAATGCCTGCAAAGTGTGACATAGGCCTCTGTACTCAGAAATGGATATGGCGATCCTAGGCTCAGATGAAGGAGGGGGCTCTGATATAGATGGAATAACAGGGGGAGTCCGTGGTGTGGTAGGAGGAGCAGAGGGTGTAACCTCAAGTATAGGCTTTGTAGAGGGCACTGTAGGGGCAGGTGCTCTCATGTCAGTTGGTATCTCAACCAGCTGTGGCTCCTCTGGCTGCTCATGATGTGAAATTTCTAGATGCTCTGGTCTAGCTGGGGCTCCTAGCTCTGCACCATAGGCTATCATACTCATCCATTTTTTGAGAGTGAATATCTCTCGGCAAATGCGTCTGCGCTCAAGCTGAGGCTCAGATGGGTACCCCAAGTGCTCCAGAATCTGACATAGTAATCTGGGGAAGAGAAGTGGAATAGCATCCACTCTGAGTAGCTTCTTCCTATGGACCTTCTCTTCAAAGTACAGAAGAGCTGCCATAATGAGATGATGAGGGCCAAAGAAGAATCCCTTTGATATTCTGAACAATGCCTCTAGCAAAACTCCTCTCCTCTGCACCCAATGTTGAAGTGGAAAGATGTTATGGCGTAGGAGTGCATCTATAAAGAACATGCTGGGAGGGAGCTCCTTCCTCAACAGATACTGGTGTGTGGATGCCCCTCTGGACATAATATGAACTATGTGGCTCTGGGAAGGATGAGTCCAAACTCGATAATCCTCTGGATGTGCTGGCTCGTAGGGAATGTGATTCAACTCATGGTAGCTTAGCTTTAAAGGCGTATCAACAAAATTTATACCTTGAATACTATTACTAAAGTAGCCAAGCTACTATAGCATAGTGGTTCTAGGATCGTTCACTGGGAAGGGTTTTCGCAAACACTAGTGATATTCAAATTAGGAAAATAGGTGATTTTCTTATGGATGTTAGCTTTAAAAGAAGATGTAAATGTTTTAGAAAGATTTAAACTAATCTAAGCTAACATTAAAGACTAAAATGAAAGGGTGTAAAAACAAGTTTCTCAAAGATAGGATAGCTATGCTCTGGCTCTTATGCAAATTGGAAATCTCAGGATAGGCTCCTCGCGTTGGGGTTGCAACTATGGTGATGCTTGCTTCCCGAACCGGTATGGATTTAGCAAATCAAGTTTTAATCCTTTAAAATGACAAAACAGATGGTAGTGTATTTCATCAATGGTTATTCACCTTAGACTTCCTTTGAATGGCTCGTAAGAGATAACTAATGGTCTAAAGCCAAAAGCTTACCAAATATTGGCAACTCAAAGTCATTCTAGGTGATAAACTCACCTTTCAATGGCCATTGAAATTGGTTCTAATGGATTAATACAAAACTTGGAATTGAAAACCTCACCTTCCAATAGCTCGTAGGAGATAACTAATGGATAGAAATCCAAAAGCTTATCAAGTATTGGCCATTGGAAGTTGTCCAAAGGAAATAAAAACCAAACTTTGCATTAATGAACCATTAATGAAAAACGACTACCTTACCTTCTGGGTGCGAGAAATTTCCATGGGATTGCATCCAAGCCATCACATAACATCCATACTTTGAGAAACTAAAAGTTTTAGCCAATCATCTTTTGAGGAAAAGCCCTCAGAGGCCGTTTGGCTACTAAGAAAATAAAATAGCAAAGAGAAAAGAGAAACGAGAGAGCTCTCCCCTATTTTCTAAGTGTAAAACGTAACCTATTATTCTATATTCTATATTCTATATTTTCCAAGAGGTGATTTCCACCCCTTATAAAGTCTTTACAAAAGCAAAAGCTTGTGATTGGTTAGTTACAAGGATAAGAAAGGAAATTACATCACAAAATACAAAGGAAAATATCTAAAGTGGAGTCGGTAAAAACAGAGCAAAATTCGCAACACGCATGGGTTATGCGAATGTTATGCGAATGTTATGCGAATTTCGCATAACACCTTGTGGAATGCGAAATTTTCGCATAACCTGGAGAAGTTGGCTTCCGAAGGCCATATCTTCCTCATTTCAGCTCCAAATCGTGCATGGTTTGAAGCGTTGGATTCTTGACTTCCAGAGCTTTGAAATGGTATATAGCATGTAAAAAATGGACTTCGGAAAGTGCTCCAAAAGTGCGAAAGAAGACTGCAGCTGCTGTCCTCTTTGCTTCTCTTCACTTTGCTTGCTTTTCCTCTTTGCTTCTCTTTGCTTGTGCTCGTGTTTCCACTTGAAATTCAAGCTTGTAAATGTCCAAAATCCTTGCTTTAACTTGTCCAAGTAGCTCCTCCATCATTTGGCATGCTTGAATCGATTCATAAGCTGATAAAAACATGTAAACTTGTCACAAAATGGTTAAAACCAATTACTAAGGACCTTAATGAATTAATTGGTTTAAATGAATATGATTACTACTCAAAGGTGCTTAAAACCATTATAATTAGGTCTACAAAATAGCACTTTTTGGTAGTAATCAGAATGCGCAGGGCCTCTACTATGTGTCTAGCTCCCAGAATACAATGGTGTCCATCTATGGTGAAGTGGATAACAGTAGGATCCCGGACCTGGTGTGTAGTCGTAAACTGATAAAAGTCCAATGCTACACGGGGATAGAAAAAATCCCTGGGAGTCATCAAGTGCTCCATATGGTACCTTTGCAGTAGATGGAAGGAATCCCTGAGCTCTGGCTGAAGTTTGAAAGTAGTTGTGTCAAAGCAAAGCTCGGAGTGGAATGGCCTAGCCTGACAATCCAAGCTACCCTCAATGGGTGGCTGAGTGACCATAAGACGTTTGATAACCACCTCAGGAGTCATGCTTGAGGGAATTTGAGACTCTATGGCTGGTGGCTGAGATGGCTGAGGCTCTGATGGAGGCTCTGAAGGCTACTCTGATGGCTCAAGCGGTGCTGATACACTGGCTTTCTTCTTTGGGGGACGGCTACCTGGCTTTTTGGCTCGGGAAGAACTTGCCCCGGGTGTGGTGGGTGGCCTCCTTGTCTCATATCGCCTTGAAGGAGGACTCAAGGGTGCGTCCTCAACTGGAGGTGGGACGACCAGTGGTTGTGGAGGCTCGGGTATGGAGCCTTGAATAGGGGTCTTTCTTGGGGCTCTGAGGCGGCTTGAAGGAGACGAGGACTTAGTTCCTCGGGTTTTTGCTATGGCTATGTTAGAGAAGGTAGCCGGAGGTGCGTGTGAGGCTTGGGCTCAGATGGGGGTCAGATGGAAGGGTGGTCTGGCTTGGCTCCTCTTTGGCACCTAAGGGAAGTTCAAATGGCCGATTTAAAATGAAATGTGGAATTTATAAGGTTTAAAAATAGATGCCAAGGGACGGTTGGAGTTTTCGCAGCGAAGAGGCGATTTCGCAGCAGGGGGTCGATTTCGCAGCGGATGGGCCTTTTTGCAGCCCATTTCGCAGCTACGAAATGAAGGGGGGCTGCGAAATGGCACTCGTGTGCCAAGGGGTGGTTTCGCAGCTGCGAAATGGGGCTATGGCTGCGAAAATGAAAATTTTAAGGCATTAGGGATTTTGCAGAGCATTTCACAGCTGTGAAATGGCACTCGTGTGCCAAGGGGGTGTTTCGCAGCAGCGAAAATTTTCGCAGAGGGGGGGCATGGGGCTGCGAAATTCGTAGCGGGCTTCTTGGGGCTGCGAAATTATTTCGCAGCTAATGGCCATTTTCGCAGGGCCCTCTTTTGGGCTGCGAAATTTCGCAGACCATGAATTTTCCTTGCTTTTGAACTCCTTTTGGCTCCCTGAGACCTTCCTTCTCTTTCTTTGCAATTCCTCCTAAATTAGATCATTAAAAAAGTCTAAGTTACATATAAATAACACAACTTAAGACCTAAAATTAAAATCAAAAGAAATAATAAAGCTTTTAAATTAACAAAATTAAACAAAAGATATGGACTTTGGTGAAACCAAGTCCATTTAACCCTTTTCTGATTAGGCTTTCTGTGGCTCAAGGAGGTTGATCTCCTCATTTTCTTGCTTGAATGGCTCAATGAATGGCTTGAGACGATGACCATTGACTTTAAAAGTGTCTATGCTGTTGGAATTCAGTAATTCCACCACTCCATTGAGATGCACTTGGTGAATAATGAAAGGGCCTATCCACCTTGACTTCAACTTCCCAAGAAAGATATGGAGCCTTGAGTCATAGAGTAAGACTCTTTGTCATTTCTGGAATTCTTTGTTGGAGATTAATTGATCATGCCACCTCTTCATCCTCTGTTTTGCAACTTTGGAATTGATGTAAGCATCATTTCTTAATTCCTCCATCTCATTAAGGTCTAAGCACCTCTTTGCCCCGGCTCTGATCAAGTCCATGTTTAACTTCTTTATTGCCTACCAAGCCTTATATTCAACTTCCACAGGGAGATGACATGCTTTGCCATAGACTAGGCGATAGGGAGACATGCCAAGAATAGTCTTGTAAACTGTTCTATATGCCCATAGTGAATCATGGAGCTTAATAGACCAATCTCTTCTGCTCGTGTTCACCACCTTCATCAATATGTTCTTGATTTCCTTGTTTTCTAGCTCAACTTGCCCGGAAGTCTGAGGGTGATAAGGTGTAGCTACCTTATGCTTCACTCCATACTTGGCTAATAGGGTTTCAAAAGGTCTGTTGCAAAAATGAGTACCTCCATCACTGATTATGGCCTTGGGCACCCCAAATCTTGAGAAGATATTCTCTTTGAGAAACATGAGAACCACCCTATGATCATTGTGTTTACAAGGGATTGCCTCAACCCACTTAGAAACATAATCCACCCCCACCAAGATATAAGAGTTACCAAAAGACATTGGGAAAGGTCCCATGAAGTCAATGCCCCAAACATCAAAGAGATCAACTATTAGAATGGGGTTCATGGGCATTTCATTTCTTTTTGTTAGCTTCCCGAGCCTTTGGCATCTATCACAGCTCCTACACATGATGTGGCCATCTTTGAAGAGTGATGGCAAGTAAACCCTGATTGCAACACCTTCATGGTTGTTTTCTGAGAGGCAAAGTGGCATCCACATGCACTTTCATGGCAATGGATGAGGATTCCTTGTTGCTCTTCTTCAGGGATACACTTCCTTATTATTTGATCTACACAATACTTGAAAAGGAAAGGCTCTTCCCAATAATAAGCATGGATCTTTGCAAAGAAGTGCTTCCTGTCTTGTGCTTTCCACTCACTTGGAACTTCACCAATAATTAGATAGTTACAAATATGAGCATACCAAGGAGTTTTTGCTAGCAACATAAGTGATTCCTCAGGAAAGTCATCATTAATAGGTAAGACATGGGAATTGTGTGCTATAGCCAACCTTGAAAGGTGGTTAGCTACCACATTCTCCACTCCTTTCTTATCTCTGATTTGGAGATCGAACTCTTGTAGTAAAAGAATCCATCTAATCAACCTTGCTTTTGCATCTTGCTTTGTTAATAAATACTTCAAGGCTGAATGGTTAGTGAAAACAATGATGAAAGACCCTACTAGATAAGCACAAAACTTGTCTAAGGCAAACACTACAGCTAATAATTCTTTCTTTGTAGTTGTGTAATTCCTTTGAGCTTCGTTCAATGTCTTTCTTGCATAGTAGATCACATAGGGCTTTCCATCTTCTCTTTGGCCAAGCACAGCTCCTATAGCAAAGTCACTAGCATCACACATTACTTCAAAGGGTAGTTGCCAGTTAGGAGCCCTCACTATTGGAGCAGTTGTCAAAAATTGCTTCAATTGATCAAAACTCTTTTGACATCTTTCATTCCATATAAACTTAGCATCCTTAGCCAAAAGTTCACAAAGAGGCTTTGAAAGCTTAGAGAAGTCTTTTATAAACCTCCTATAGAACCCTGCATGGCCAAGGAATTGTCTTACTCCTTTTACAGTTGTTGGGGATGGCAATTTGACAATAAGTTCCACCTTTGCTTTATCAACTTCAATGCCTTTCTCGGAGATGATATGGCCAAGGACAATTCCTTGATGTACCATAAAATGGCATTTCTCCCAGTTGAGCACCAAGTCATTTTCAATGCATCTGTTTAGAACCGCTTCTAAATTGACTAAGCATTCTTCAAATGTACCTCCATATATGGTGATGTCATCCATGAAAACCTCCATAATTCGCTCCACCATATCACTAAAGATACTTAGCATACATCTTTGGAATGTTGCAGTTGCATTGCATAAACCAAAAGGCATTCTTTTGTAGGCGTATGTTCCAAATGGACATGTGAAAGTGGTCTTCTCCTGATCTTCAACATCAATTTCAATTTGAAAATACCCGGAGTACCCATCCAAGAAACAATAGAAAGGATGGCCAGAGACTCTCTCCAACACTTGATCAATAAATGGCAATGGAAAATGATATTTTCTTGTCACAACATTCAATTTTCTATAATCAATACACACTCTCCAACCTGAAGTGAGGCGTGTAGCAACTTCTTCTCTTTTTTCATTTTGAACCACCGTAATCCCTGACTTCTTTGGTACCACTTGAGTAGGACTCACCCAAGGGCTGTCAAATATGGGGTATATAATACCTGCTTGAAGTAGCTTCAGAACCTCCGTTCGCACCACCTCTTGCAAATGAGGATTCAATCTTCTTTGAGGTTGGCGAATTGGTTTAGCTTCTTCCTCCATGTATATATGATGTGTACAAACCAAAGGACTAATGCCTTTCAAGTCAGATATTTGCCATCCTATTGCTTTCTTACACCTCTTGAGAACTTCAAGTAGACAATTCTCCAGAGGACTAGTAAGAGATGAAGATATAACAACAAGGCATTGTTTATTCTCTTCTAGGTATGTATATTTCAACTCCGTGGGCAGAGGCTTCAGATTGAGCTTTAGGGTCTCTTCTTTAGTAGCTTCTTGTGTCTCCTCTTTATTGAACAAAGGCAGAATCTCTTCTCTCCTCCTCTAACCTTGTAGAGTAGCAAGCACATCTGAGGGTTCAGGCAGCCCTTCTTCAAGATCCCCAAGACTTTCATTCAACTTGTCTTGCATATTCTGATTATAGTGCTCCTCCATTAGAGTGTCAATAATGCCTCCCTCTTCTGGACCTTCTTCTTCTTCCGGACTGATTAGCTTTTTAGACATATAAAAGATATTGAGCTCCAGTGTCATGTTGCTAAAAGTGAGTTGCATGAGTCCATTCCTACAATTTATAATTGCATTTGAGGTAGCAAGGAATGGCCTTCCAAGGATGATAGGAACATAATTAGCTTCCTTGACAATTAGGTCCGTATAAAAAACAACGAAGTCTATTGGATAGTAGAAATTATCAACTTGAACTAAGACATCTTCAATTATCCCCCTTGGAATTTTCACTGATCTATCAGCTAGAGATAGAGTGATTGATGTTGGCTTTAATTCACCAAGTCCCAATTGCTTGTAGACAGAGTATGGTAGCAAATTCACACTTGCTCCCAAGTTTAACAAAGCTTTCTCCACTACCTTTCCTCCAATCATGACTGAAATGGTAGGACATCCCGGATCTTTGTACTTCAAAGGAGACTTACATTGTATGATAGCACTTACTTGCTCAATCAAGAAGGCTTTCTTGTTCACATTCAACCCTCTTTTGATTGTACACAAGTCCTTTAGAAATTTTGCATATGTTGGAACTTGTTTAATCATATCCAGCAATGGAATATTGACTTTCACTTGTCTCAATGCTTCAAGAATTTCTGATGCATTTCTAATTCCATTTTTCCCATGCAAAGCTTGATGAAAAGGTGGAGAGGTGTGTTTCTTCAACATTTCTTCCTTAATAAGCACTTTCTCCGGATTTGCAATCACTGTTGAATCATGGTCCTCTTTCCCTTCACTGATATCTTTCTTCTTTACCTTGATTTCCTCCCTCTTCTTTGTCTCTTCTTCTTCTTCCTCTTCAACATGTGGCTTGGGTGTTGGCAACTCAACCTTTTTACCACTCCTTAGAGTGATCAAGGCCTTTACATCTCTCACCTGTGAGGATTTTCCCTCATGAGTTTCCACTTCATGGATACCTTTGGGGTTGTGGTGAGGTTGAGAAGGAAATCTACCCTTCTCTTGCACTGTGTTCAAGTTAGTGAGCCTTGAGATTGAGTATTGGAGATTATCTATCTTTTGAGATAAGTCATTTTGCATCCCATCCATCCTTTTATTCAATGTATTCTCTACACTGTCAATTCTTTGACTGAGTTGAGCATTGATGGCTTTTTGATCTCCAACAAAATCTCCCACAACCTTGCTTAGATTCACTATTGCTTGTTCAAGGCTTGAAGCTTGTTGAGATGGTTGAGCTGGCTATTGGTACTGAGGTGCTCTTGGCTTCCAAGAAAAATTTGGATGATTCCTCCAACTTGAGTTGTAAGTATTTCCATACGAAGCATTGTTGTTGGGCTTGAATTGTCCAATGAAATTTGCTTGATCTCTAAACATTTCTCTAGCAGCTGGTATTATAGGGCACTCCTCCACCAAGTGTTCATAAGATTGACAAATAGGACATGGCTTGACTTGTACTGGTGTTTCAGCAACAGCTTGCACTTCATGTATATTTTTCAGTTCTAGCTCCTCCAATCTTCTTGTCATAACTGCAAACTTTGCTTTCATATCAACATCTTCATTCAAGGTGTACATCCCAGCCTTAGCATTGAAAGCATTCGGTTGAGACTTCATCTTCCCCACTTCTCCTTTGTTCGGTTCATCCCATCCTCTTGAAACTTCAGCCACATAACTCAAGAAATCCATGGCTTCCTCCGGATTCTTACTCATGAAATCTCCTCCACACATTGTCTCGAGGAGTTGTTTCATTGAGGAAGACATCCCATCATAAAAGTAACTCACCAATAGCCATGTATCAAAACCATGGTGAGGACAAGCATTAATGGCTTCCATGTATCTTTCCCAACACTCATAGAATTTCTCATTCTCTTTAGCTGAGAAGTTTGAAATTTGCCTTTTCAAGCCATTTGTTCTGTGAGTAAGGAAAAATTTCTTGAGGAATTCAGCTTGCAAATCAGTCCAAGTACGGATACTCCTTGGCCTTAAAGAATTAAGCCAAATCTTGGCCTTATCCTTTAAAGTAAAAGGAAATAGCTTAAGCCTCATCAAGTCGATTGAAGCTCCTCCTTCTTGGAATGTATTACAAACATCTTCAAATTCCTTGATATGTGCATAGGGATTCTCACTTTCCATCCCATGGAAAGTTGGTAGAAGTGGAACAATATGTGGTCTGATTACTAGCTGCTCTGTAGGGGGCACTATACATGATGGTGCACTCATACGAGGTGGATGCATGCGGTCCCTCATTGATCTGAATGCATTGGGATTGTCCTAATGACCATGGAAACTATGCTGATCTTCAGGTGTAGCTTCCATGATATTCAAGCTCAATTCCAATTCCTTGTTATGAGGTGTTTCACATTTCACAAACCTTCCTCCACTATCTCGTATCCAATTTGGCATACACAACTAGTATCAACTGTAACAAAAACAAAAATAGAAGAAAACCAAAGAAAACAAGACTACAAAAAGACTAAAATTAACTAAAACTGAATTAAAAGATATATTAGAATATGAACAAGTAAAAGAGTGAGTAAAATGAAATAAGAATCACCAAACTTGTGATGAAAATCACAAGTACTTTGAAATAATATCACTGTGAAGTTGGCACCTTCCCCGGCAACGGCGCCATTTGTTTCACGTGCCCAGCTGGTGTACCTTGATTTTGGTCTTCAAATGGGAGTAATCAACAAAATTTATAACCTATATCACCATGTGCTAGGATAGCCTTAGCTAGTATAGCATAGTGGCTCTAGGATCGTTCATTGGGAAGGGTTTTCAACTTACAACTGATACTAATTCAAAGTTGAATTGATGGTTTTTCATTTCAAGGTTAGCTTCAAAAGAAGACATAAACTTTAGTTGAAAAAGGATTGGTTTTAAGCTAACTAAAAGGAAAGTAATGGGAATTACTTATAAAGAAAAGCGTTTCTTGGAGTTTTAGGATCACTGGGGTCAGGCTCATGCAAAAACAGAGTTCCGGTCACTTGAATCTTTTCCTCGCATTAGAGAATTAACATATAGTTAATTCTCTAATCGGTGTTGTACAGATGCTTTCCTTTTATTCGATTCAAACACTAAATCCCTCTCACTGATTCATCTTGCAATGGCTCGTGCCTCTCACCTAGCATTTGCCATTCAAGGTGATTCTTAACCTTGGACTTCCCTTCTCAAGCTCGCAAGAGATAACTAATGGATGTCTCCTTAGAGTACAAAAGCTTACCAAGTGTTGGCAATTCTAGAAAATCCTACCTTCAAGTCACCTCCCAAAGGCTCACAAGAGGTAAATTAGTGCACCTCAATGGACAGAGATCACTTGCCTTACCAAGTGTTGGCCCAGGTGAATTAAAGGCGTTTTAAGTTAACTAAAAACATAGAAACTATTAACGGGTCACACTTTCTTCATTAACAACTGAAACAACAAAACTACCAATTCTTGCACTCGACACCTTACCCAGCTACCTTAGCTCCAAGAGACAAAAAGTCTAGCCACTCATTCTCTGAGGAAACATCCTCAGAGCTTGTTTGGCTAGTAAAAAAAATACAATCAAAGTGAGTAGGTAAGGCAGAGTAAAACTCTGTATTTTACTTCCTTCAAAACTATACTAAAAGTTGTCTCTGAGAACAAGCTCTCGAGAGATATGTCTGTCTGTTGAAAAATTACAAACAATAAAAATGAGGTTATTCACCCTTTGTTCTTACTTAATAACTAAGGAATCCTATGATTGGTGGATTACATGGAGAAAATGAGGATTTAAACATCAAATACCTGAAGAAAAAAAAAATCTAAAAGTGTCGGTCACAAATATCTGGAAGCACTCAAGAGGATTTTGCAGGCATGCAAGATGGCTGCAAAATTTTGCAAGCTGAAGGTCACCATTTCGCAGCCAAAGGCTGATTTCGCAGCCAAAGGCTGATTTTGCAGCCTGCAAAATTGGCCTTCAACTTGGTGTGATCGGCTTCCAATGGCTCTAACTTCTTCATTTCAACTCCGATTCGTGCACCGTTTGAAGCGTTGGATTTTTGACTTCCCAAGATTCGAAACGACTTATAGTATACATGAAATGGGCTCCAGGAAGTGCTCCAAAAGTGTCCAAAAGTTGCTATCCTCTTGAATTCTTCATGTTAGATTTCTCTCTTTGTTTTCCCTCCTTGCATTCATGATTTGCTTATGGAAAAGGACTATAAAGCTTCAAAGCTTAGGTTCTTCATGTTAATGAGCTTCCAATTGCTTTGCCATGGATTCCATAGAACTCTCCTCAATCTTGGATTGCTTTGGTGATCAAATTACTATCAAAAACACCAAAACTTACACAATTTGATTAGAAACGATTGCAAAGGTACTTAATATGCTAATTGAGTTAAAAGGTAATAACTACTACTCAAAAGTGTTTAAAAGAGTTAATTACAAGCTATCAAATAGCACTTTTTGAGTAGTAATCATGTATAAGAAGGTGCAGGGAAGTGTGGTGGTCTTTATGATCTTATATGCTGATGACATTCTATTTATTGGTAATGATGTAAGGTTATTATCATCTGTTAAGATCTGGTTGTCTACTCAATTCCAGATGAAAGATTAAGGAGAAACGCAGTATATTCTTGGAATAGTCCTTAGGGACCGCAAGAATAGGAAACTCGCACCATCTCAAGCTACCTACATAGATAAGCTTTTGGTCAAGTATGTGATGTAGGATTCTGAGAAAGGTTTGTTACCTTTTAAGCATGGAAATCTTTTTTCTCTAGATCAATGTCCTAAAATACCTAAGAAGAAAGAGCACATGCAGTTAGTACCCTATGTCTCTGTAGTGGATAGTCTTATGTATGCAATGCTATGTACTAGGCCAGATATTTGCTTTGTAGTGGGTATGGAGAGTAGATATCAGTCTAATCCATGTCCAAAACATTGGACAACTATAGAATATACTCAAGTATCTTAGAAGAATGAGGGATTATATGCTTATGCTCCAAAGTGTTGAGATAGTTTAGAGGGTGACATAATGGTTGACAAGATACCTTCTATGGAGAACCTGGTGGATCCCTTCACCAAGACATTGACAGAGAGAGTCTTTGTTGGTCATATGGATAACATAAGTTTCAGATGAGTATCTGGCATGCTTTAGAGGCATGATGCTTTGAGGCCTAGTGGGAGAATGTTAGGATAGAGCCCTTAAAAGCATAACATGATGTAATAAAATTAGAGTTCATTATTTATTTAATGATGTTCTAGTTTCACTTTTATGTATTCTCATTCCATGTATTATACTTTATGAGCATTATTGCTTGCATCTTTTGTATTATACATGACTTAGGTACATTAGGACTTGCATAGAAGATCTAAGTTATGGGTTCCTTAAAAATAGATGACTTGTTCACAACCGATTCATGGGTCTAGGCAACCCATTAGAGGTTGTAGTGCCCCACCTCCTAATTGGAGGCATGGCTGATCATGGCTATCGGGATGGGTTTCCCATGATGAGTGCACTAGTGTGTATGGTTACACTTTGGACAAGACCTACGGTGAGTCATGACTTAAGGCTATCAAGTAGTCATGACCTCACCAAGCTGCTTCATTGTGTTGTCTCTCAACCTTGAGAGAATATTGAGCTTGTGCTAAAGTTAGCAATGACTTTGACCTATAGGTGAGATTGTAAGTTGATCATATATTCCCTATAGATTGGGTAATTTTTTATGGAAGCCGGTAGCAATAGGTATTCTCAATAAAGGCACCATGATATCTCTTGGGATTGAGACAGTGTGTCCCCTTGGGTGATCCTAAGGAGGTGTGTTCATGGAAACTATGGAAATAGTAGTTCCTTAAGTGGAACTTGATATGGGCTCTTTTGAGAGCTAAGATATGTCAATTGAATACACAATAGGAGGATATGTAACTCAAGGATGGTAGAGGCAGTCTTAAAAGGATGATAGCTTTCACCTTGATAGACTACGGATACTAGTTCATAGGGAGGCTAAACACAATGGATAGCAGGTCACAGACCCGAGCACTTGGTGTCTCGTTATTATTTACATAGGATATTGAAGTTCAGTTGATTCTCTATAGTGGGATGTTGAATCAACTTTAGAATTGGATTATGAGGGAGCAAGTATTCCTATGGGTCCCAATGGTCCCCGCTCTAAGTTCATTTACTTTGTTAGCATGGGTTATGAGGGTCGGATTGACTCTAGGTTCACTTTTGTGCATAAGGGCATTTTGATAATTATGTAAGGTTGCACAGGAGTAAGTGAACAAGGTCTTTGGATTGGGCTAATTGACTAATTAGTAGACCCTATTGGGTTAATTAATCAATTAGGACCCGTTTTGGGCTAGATTAAGTGACCCAAGCCCATGGGGGCTCAAGTCATTTAAGCCCACTTAGGAACCCTATAAATACCCTATAGGGGTTAAGGTTTCCATGGTTTTTGTCTTCCACCATCCAGAAAGATTGAGAGCCATAGCATCCACCCTCTTTTCCTCTTCACCGGAAGTGTTCCAAAATCAAGGTTCGAGTCATCGAGCAGAAGACTTTGGGTTTAAGAAACTTCTATGATTTTGATCTTCATCTTGACCATGTGGATTTGATTCTGGAACATCCAAATATGAGGTATGGTTTTCATTAGCATTGTATGAATCCTTTTAAAGTGTAAAAATATTATTTTTCTACAGTGCATAGGATTTAGAAAAAGCTCAGGATAGTTATGCATGTTCCTAACCTGATTTGGACTTGGGAAACAGAGAGATTTGGGTTTTTCCCTTCATTATCATACATATGTGGTCTATGTCGAAAACGAAACTAACTGTCATGATCGATTGGACCAGATGCTATCTATGACTAAAACAAGACAGGACAATGATGTGACCGATCGTACAGGTGCGATCTACTGTAGACCCCCAATTTTATCCCTTGCGACTTGCATGTATCTTGGGGGTGTTGCCCGCACCCAATTTCTGAATGTCACGGCCATGGAGCCCTTGTTGGGCTTAATCGGTTTTCGGACCTCACATGAGTTCACTTATGGTTCGATTGATGGTTTTTTTAGATTAGGTGAGTTTTTAGCTTGTTTTCTATATTTGGGTTGCTTGGGAGGAACTTTCAATGTTTAATTGTGTCAATTGGATATTTTGCTTCATTTTCATTTTCATTTTCATTTTTATTTTCCATTTGTATTTTAGCTTAACATTTAGACTATTGTTACGTGCATGCGATATTTATTTATGTTTCCTACTTTATTTATTTATTCATCCACTTGTTTATTTTCATAAAATTGCATGTGCTTGGAAACCTGATTATCCTATTATTATTATTATTATTACTAGTATTGTTAATTCGTATTATCATTACCATTATTATTATTTTTCGTATTATTATTAGTATTTACTTACTACATGTGTGTTTATTATTATTTCACTCTTCTTATTTCATTTTCGGTTTTTTTTTTATTTTTGTTTGCATATCTTTGTTTTTATTTTTCATTTTCTTATCTTATTAACTAATAATAATAATAATAATAATAATAATAATAATAAGAAAAAAAATGAAAAATGAAAAAATAAACAAATGAAGAGGTGTGGGAGCCAGACAGTTGCATGAAAAAAAAGTCAAAAAGAAAATTGAGAAGTCGACAGACTGCATGGGAGGAGAGAGAGAGAAAGAGAGAGAGAGACTGGATTATTTTGCTGAAAATTAAGAGGCTTTGATGGGGAAAAGATGAGGGGGAGATTACAAGAAATGAAAAATGGGAGCCGGTTGAGAATCTTAGTAAGGAAGAAAAGGGGAAAAAAAAATCTGAGAGAAAGAGGGATTTCCGAGGAGCTGCATGGGAAAGAGAAGAGTATATTTCGAGATGGAATGGAGGGGTTTTGAGCAGAGGATAAAAAGGGAGACTTAGGGGAGAAGAAAGGAAGTTTGGAGGAGGAGGGAGGGGTTTTCAGGGAGAGCATTCAGATTTAAAGAAAGAAAAGCAGAGAGAGGGGTGAGATTTAGATTGGACGAGGAGAAAATAGAGAGACAAGAATGGGAGAAAGGCAAAGAGAGACAACACAGGAAGGAAGAAATGACTTATATAGGGAAGAGATTTTATGATTTTTGGGTAGAAAGAGAGGTTTCGATAAAGTGGGTTTTGAGAAGTAAAACAAAGAAGAAGCAAAACAGAGGAGGAGTAGAATCAAAGGAGCATCTTGAGGTATGACTATTGTAGATATCTTATTCATTTTAGTTATTACCCTATTCCTCATTCATTGCATGCTGTTCTTGGATGTTTATTTGTCAATTTGAGGTATGAGTAGCAGATGGCCTTATGTCGTTTATTAATGTCTGATACATTTGCAAGTTGGTTGCCATATTTTCCAACTACTGCTTCTTTGTTCATGCTGGATAAATAATACAGATTTGGTCTAGCATTACTACAAAAATACTAAATAATGACGCTTAATTTCTTGACGTTTTTAAAAAGTGTCAATGAATTAAACCAATAATGGTGCTTTCTAAACGATGACACTTCCTTAATATTTACATTGGCGCTTGAAGAAATTCAATTAATATTGGCATTTTCGTATATAAAATAATGACGCTTTATTGAAGATGACGCTTGAAAACGTGTCATTGTAACATATGAACATCATTGGCGCTTGTTGCAAGTGTCATTGTCTCCTGCATATACATAATGTCATTCCTTAGCACTTTTTACAAGGATCATTGTCTCTCATTATATATACACAACCCATATTTTCCCTTCTCTAAAATAGCATTTCATCTTCACAAACACCATCTCAACCCGACAAACCCCCATTTGTATAGGAAAGCTACCTGTAGACGATTTCACCGACGAACACATGGGCAACCACTAGGAACCAACTGATGACCACCAGTAAATGACTATAGACCACCAGCCATTAGTCAAAGACTTTATCGACAATATTTAGAAATGAAACCCTAATCCATTAGAGACTCCCGAAAATCCACCATCACTACCCTCGCACCAAAACTATCTTCATTCCTGACAAGGAGTGCCATAAGCTTAACCTCATCACTACCAATTTCTTACAAAGGAATTCTCTTGAACACGAGCAACCTTCTCATCGACATAGCTGTTGTCGTCGATGAAGACTTCTTTCAAAAGTAACTCAATAGTCTCCTTTGTTCTATGATTCATTCTTTTTTCATGATGAAATGCTAAGTTTTGATTTTGTTCTATTATTGATCCACTATTAATTGCATTTCTCATTATTTTATATTTGGGAGAATAAGAAAATTTTGAATCTCCATGTTTTGTGTTTTTTTATTTTTTGGATCAGGTAGTGATTTTAGATACAGTTGAAGTGAGAATAATATGCTGATGGAGAATTGTTTTCGATCCATTAATGTGGCCATCAGAAACTCTTCTAGTGGGGTAGTCAAAGAAGGTTTCCCCATATGGCCAGAAATTTGCCTGATAATCAGTGGTGGTATTGATAAAGTTATTATTTCTAGCATAAAAAAATGAATCACCAAAGATGAAAAGTTCAGCATGCTTTTGGGGCTAGCTGCTAGTTGGGATGATACTACATATACAAACAACCGAAAAATAGATTATATGAAAGCTTAGACTTGTCATTTAATGTCTGATTCACTTTTTGTAATCATTCTCCCTACTTCTATATAGCCAAGTGAAGACAATTTTGCAAGGTAGATCAAATAGTGAACAAGTTTTCTTTTTTGTTAAACTAGCAGTGCCATTGACCAATATGCAGAGATTGAATTATGTCTGATCATGACTTTGGCAGTCAGAATATGCTCAGCCATGACGTTTTTTCATTGTTCTTATTTGGTAATCAAGAATTTTCTTTTTCTTCTGTGTATATTTTTTGTCAAGATGGACCAATATTGTTACGTAAATTTTTAGTTTTAATTTGTTTCTCATTGCTGTAAGCAGAACACCTATTTGATTGAACTAAAAATAGATTTGCTGAATCTTGCCATTTGATGTCTTGTTCATTTACTGTAATCTTTCTCACTTGTTCCAACTTTTATATACATTCCCATCTGATAAAAATCTTTTATTAGTTCACCAAATGGTCAATAAAACCAGAGTCAATTCAGCCATAACTTTTCTGAATTTTGTTCTTATCTGGTAATAAAAAATTTTCATTTTTCTGTGTGTTTTTGTTTTGGGTAAAGATGATGTAATATTGTTCTATTAGGGTTTCAATTTTAATTTGTTTCTCACTGCAGCTACCAGAGCAATTATTTGATTAAACATTTTTCTGATTCAGCTGGAAACAGAGATCAACTCTACTATACTGAGAATCTACATAGCACAGGTACAATTTTTCCATCCTGAAGAACATGGAAATTGGGTTTCATTGATTTATTAGCAGGAAAAAAAATCAATGAAATTGCTTCTGTTTTTTGCTTTATTCTAATTTCTATAACAATAGCTATAAATATCGAGAAATCTATATTCTTGGGAAGAATAGGTTTTTGAGATTGTAATAGACTCTTCCACAAGATCCCTGGAAGAGTTCTAACTCTGATTTCCTTTATTGTTAAGTTGCTGAGAAAAGAAAGTTGTAAATCTTTGTGTTTCATATTTTTGTTCATGATTGAGTATTCCATAGAGTATTATAGCAGTTGGATCTGGAAAAATATGAGACTTTACATTTTATGTGGAATTTTTTAATCTATCGATGACTCTGCTACTTATTATTTATCTTTGAATCTTTGTGTTTTATGTTTTGTGTGTGTGTGTGTTTTTTATTTTATTTATTTATTTTTTCATGTAGAGATTTGACAAAGGATTGATTTTATTTTTATTAACTATATATATTTCTCACTGTTGTTATTGGTAGTGGTGGTGGCAATGTGTGTGTGTTTTTAAATTTTGAATTTTAAAAATTATTTCTATTTTAAATTTTTTTGTTGATTGGGTCATGTAGTGGAATTGGAACAGTTGGACTGAAAAATCTGGGACTAGAAATTTGATGGAGAATTGTATCTGATCTGTCAATGGTTGTATATCTCGTTTTTTTTCCTTTTTATAATTCATTTACTTTTAAAAGAAAATTTTGAATCTTTGTGTTTTGTGTTATTTGATTGATTTGAGTGACGTGGTAGTATTACAACAGTTGGAGTGGGAAATATGAGAATCAAGATTTGATGAAAGATTGTTTTTTATCCATTAATGACTGAATCCTTCATTGTGTTATTGTCTTTAAAATTAATCTTTAGATTACTTAGTGCATTTGGTTGCTGAAAAGAAAAAAGACAAGGAAATGAAGCTTTTGGATCTTTATGTCTTCTGCTTGTTTTATTAGTCTCAGTTGCAATGAAAAATCTGAGGAAGAAAAAATTTATTTATTTATTTTTCTTTTTTTTTCTCTAAATTTTCCTAGAGACAAACAGACTATTATGTCATGATTAATGTGTTTTGATGTTTGTTTTGTTTGGAAATATAAGAATTGGATGGAGTATATATAGATCTCTCAAAGTTATGATTTTCTTATAAGGCTCTGTTTTGATTGTTGAGAAATATATGCAAAGGAGTGAAATCAAAATCTTTAATTGAGTTTAATATATACACCATACACATGCTTAGCTTAGTTGGATTGATATTTCCATTTGATTGAATTTGAAAAAATAGAATTTGTGAGAATCCATTTTGTTCTTTTTTTTTATCCTCTATTTTCTTAGCAACCAAACAATGGGTAAAAAAGTAGAAAAAAGAAAAGCAATATAAGTGTTAACTTAATGACTTGAATAATTATTTTTTAAAGCCAATGTGTTGGATTGTTGAATTGCTTAATAATTTTAGCCTTTTGACATCTCTTAAGCTTATTATTCAAGTTGGGACAAAGTATTAATCTATTACACCAATCCAACCAAGAACTGAACTTGAAATTGTTATGAACCATAATAGCATGAGGAATCAATCAAGTGGACCAACCACAATGTACCATAGAAGAAATGTTTAACATGAGACTCACTGGCATAAAAACAAAATTTATTTCTTCTATGTTGTTGAATAAAAAATCAAACTTTAAAAAAAAATTTTAAGTACGTTTTTTTTCCTTATTATGGGGAAAGCATAATATGGTAGTTGAAATTGTAGTTCAGGGTATTTTGTTGATAGAGTACAAATTTATTTATTTAGTTTCAACTCATTGGTCTCCTTAATGAAATGTTTTGTATGTCTAGTTTTACTTTGATGAATTCTTTTATGAGGACTTTTTTTAAGAGCTTTTAGAGGTGACAATGGAGAGCTTTTTATCTACATTAGAATAATCTGTTATATTTTATTTCGAAAACACTTCATAATATAATTTTTTTTTTTTCGTATAATGAATTGAAAGGAGCACAATCCATGTATGTAAGAGGCTAAGGGGATTCATGTAAGCAAACTTGATAACCTAAATTAATTTTGTGAAGGTTATTATTTCATTTATGCTTATTATTTATTGTATGTATATATAATTTAGATGTTTTCTACTCTTCCTTATTTTTATTTATAGGTTGCAAAGGAAACTTGTTTGCTAAAAGAAGAGAAACCATTGTGTTAAAGAAGACGAAGTAAAAAAACTTTGAAGATTATATCAGTGAACTCATTAGGAGGTTGACCTATGCTTTTAAAGATTATGGTTTATTTTAGTAGTCTTAGTACCAATGTTTGTTGTTATGTTAGAATTAGAAATTCTTATTGAAATATTTTGATATAATTAACAAGTTTATGTGTAATTAATATATATAGGTGGTTACATTAATTGTTTAAACTAGGTTCATGTGTATCAATATTTGGATATATTTTAATTAATAAAATTTGATTTTATTTTATTGGTTGTAATTGTTTTTTTTAATTTAATTATATAAGAAATCAATTGTTTTAATAACAGAATCAAAATATTATTTTTTAATAGAAACTGTTCAAAGATGATGCTTTTATAAGCGTCATTGTTAACATGAAACAAAGAAGACATTTTTAAAAGTGTCATTAATAAGATTAAATCAAAGATGGCATTCACATAAGTGTCAAGAGTGGTAATTTTATAAAAATTATTTCTCTTAAAATGTTCGAAGATGACGTTTTCACAAGTGTCATTGTTGACATTATTCAAGGATAACACTTCTTAAAGCGCCATTGAAAGCATTAATAAAAGATGGCGCTTCTTGGAAGTGTTATTGTTAATTGTAACATTTAATGACAGGGGCAGAGATGACGCTTCAGGGAAACGTCATCTTTTACCTTTCTTAACGCTTAAAAAGCGTCATTATTTCACTTTTTTCTTGTAGTGTAGTTTCGTTGTGTGATGCTTAAAGATCATCTTTTTATTATTATCATTTATTTTTTCTTAAAATTTATGGTCTTTCTCACCTGGCCTATAAGCTCACTAATATTCCATGAGATGAAGGTTCATTTAATGGCTTAATGATTTGTGTTTATAATCTATCTCTTTTGTTGATATATTACTGTCGTTTTGATTTAGTTTTGGTGTCCATCCCATAGTGTGCATCAGGTGGTTTACCACCATGCGTTTCTTCTAGGTACAATGCCTTGGGTATGAGTGTGTTTGGATGATTTTGGTGGAAATACTTTCTGTTAATGAAGAAATGATTTTTTGGAAAGTTACAGCCGTGTGTTCTCGTGGTTGAATGCGATAGGGAAATTAAATGATTCAACAGTGTTTATTGATTCTTTAAAATAAAAAAATGAAAATGTGAATGTTGTGTGGTCAAATATTTAGAGAATTTAATGAAGATTCATAAGACAATGACATGGTGGATGGAATTAAAAATAAAATGAATGGTTGAATTTATATGTAGCAACCGTGGAGATCATGCTAGTGGCTTTGATATTTAATGCTTTTTAAAAATGAAACAATGAGGTGTTTAGTTCATGAACTGTAGTGTATTATTATTTTTATAGGATCTTGTATTTTAGGTCCTAAGCTATTGCGTGTATATTATTTTATTTAAAGTGTTCGGTTTGATCTCATGGCATAAGAATTTTTGTTTTATTCCTCATAAATTCATTTGAACATGAACACAATTAAAATAATTTTTAACATTCATTTTAATTGCTATTTCTCAATGGTCCATGGTAAATTAGTTTTCTTGAATTCTCTCTTTTAATTAATTTCAGTTTTGGTTAAATTTTGAATAATAGTGGAAAATTGGAATTTTTTTTAAAAAAGAATTAGTTTTGATTAATTTTAATAATAATGGAAAATTAGATTTTTTAAAATAATAATATAAAATAGGATTTTTTTTTTAATTTCGAATAATAGTGGAAAATTGATTTTTTTTTTAATTTTAGTTTTGTTTAATTTTAAATAATAATACAAAATATGATCTTTTATTTATTTATTTATTTTTTCATTTTTTAGTTTTGGTTAATTTCGAATAATAGTGGAAGATTGAGTATTGTTTTTTTTAATATAAAAAATTTAAAGTAAGATTGATACATATGCATATGGCCGGCCATGAGATGTTTCAAGTATGTTAGTGGTTTGTTTCATTGAATTAAAAATTAAAGTGAATGTGGTGGGTCATGGTGTTATTGGTTTACATTGTTATAAATTTAAAATGAAAGAAATGAAAACTAATATCCATGCAGCTTTATAATATTCATGAAATTTTTGTTTGTTTATTTTATTATTATTATTATTATTATTATTATTATTATTATTATTATTATTATTTTCTTCATTTTCATAAAATCTTTTGTTGTTAATTTTTAAATATCTATGTTAATTTATATTGCTCCTTAAATTTTTATTCTTATTTTTGGTCAATCCACGTTAATTTGCATTGTCATTAAAATTATTAATTGTTATTTTGGTTGATCCAGGTTAATTCTTTGTAGTCCTTTGAATTTTTAGTTTTTAATTTGATGGCCTATGATAATTTGTATATACCTGGGAGTTTTTAATTGTTGATTTTAATAACTCATGTTAGTATATATATTGCTTCTTGAATTTTAGTTTTTGGTTTGGGCTGATCCATGTTGATATATATTGCTCTTTGAATGATTAATTGATATTTCAGTTGATCCATTGTTGTTCAATAGTTTTCTTTAAATCAAGGTTTTAGTTTTTTATTTACCTCTTATTAGTTTGTGATTTAAATATCCTTAGATGCTAGTTTTTATTATTTTCCAATTATTCATTCTTATCGAACCTAAATTAGTTCATGTTTTTATTATCTCCAGCATTAGTTTGGTTGTTCCTCATTAATTTAGGTTTTTAATATCCCTAGTTGTCGATTTATTTTAATGTTTCATGTTAGTATATATTCTTAATAATTTTAGGGTTAGTTTCCCTTAATTAATTTTCTCATGTTTTGATATTCCAGTTGTCAGTTTTCAATATTTCATGAGTAAATAGTATTAAAGTATGTAAGGTTGAGATTGTTTTATTATTATTATGTTATAAGATATTCCATCCTAGGCCTACACTTTGCATGACCACCTTTGGCATGCGAGTCCCACCGACTAAGTACCATCCTTTTATTTTATTTTATTTTTATTCTCATACGTTAGAATATAATTTTCAAAAGTCCGATCTTCATGTTTCAATTTTCAAAAATAATTTTCCAAAATTTCATTTTTAAGTTTAATTTTCCGAAATTCCATTCTCGAAATCCCAATTTTCCAAATTTCCAATTTTTAAATTTAATTTTCCGAAATTCCATTTTTTTTAATTTAATTTTTTAAAATTCCATTCTTGAAATTGCCATTTTCCAAAATTCAAAATTTTATTTATTTTATTTTATTTTATTTTATTTTAATTAATTAATTATTTATTTATTTTGAAATACCATTCTCAAATAGATTTCCAAAATTTCCAAACTTATTTTTTTTTAAAAAAATTCCACTTCCAAAATATCCAAAATTTCAAATTTAATTTTCAAAATTCCTATTTTCAAAATTTTTTTATATAAAAATGAATAATTTTTCATAATTCCAAAATGATGGAATTTATGAGAATTAATTCATAGCAAAAATAAATTGGGCTTTGGTGGGGGCCCGACATTCATAACATTTCTTTCGAAAATAATTCAAGTAAGTTGTGCGCTCAATTTTGTTTGATTTTGATTTGGTTTTGTATGAGATTTTTTACACTTGTCATTGCACACTATCCTTATTTTCATGATGACGCTTTATTACCTGCTACGAAGGTACACTCTCACTCTCACTTTGTTTATTATTTCGTTATCATGAATTATTTTTTAACTATGATCATTTTAGTATCCATTGATCTCTTAGTTAACTGTCATGTTTGCTTCACCTTATTTAGTAGAGACCCTTTTTTTTAGGGGCTTAGAGGGGTGCTACGGTCTTTACCGTACCTTCCTAATAAGTAACCTGATCCTCGTACCCAGACTCAGGTTTTTTCGCAGACAGCTTTTCCAAAAAATTAGGAGTCCATTTAGGGGTTTTATTCTTACTTGTTTTCCCCTTTAAAAATAAATAAAAGTAAGTGGCGACTCCAAGTCTTTTCTAAAAATCATAATTTTTACCAAATAAACGAAAAGCGAATCTCGCCAATCAAGTGGGAACGCATCGTGCAAAAATGTGGGGTCCACATTTACAACAAAAACAATGTTGAATAATCGGGATCGATCGAATCGGGTGTCGATTATGACAAAAATTAGATATGGCAACTACATGACTGATTATACACAATGCGGTCTACGCTAAAAACAAAATTGAGCAGCTATAATGGATCGGATTGGGTACAATCAATGATGAAAACTAAAGATAAACGATGTGATTGATCATATAGGTCTAGTCTAAACCGAAACCGAAACTTAATTATCAGGACAACAACTTGAACGATCATACAAGTATGGTTTACGTCCAATCTAGTTTTCATCACAAACCACACCTGATTTGATTAGACATGATGCTCAATTTTGATTTAGGTATAGACCACATCTTATCGATCGATCATGTAGTCGTCCTCTTTTTTTTTGTGACATACTGTACATAGTCCGATTAATCATGATAACTTAGTTTCTTTTTCGGCGTAGATCATATTTGTATGATCAATCACATAGTTGTCTGATTACTACCAAAAAGTGCTATTTTGTAGACCTAATTATAATGGTTTTAAGCACCTTTGAGTAGTAATCATATTCATTTAACCCAATTAATTCATTAAGGTCCTTAGTAATTGGTTTTAACCATTTTGTGGCAAGTTTACATGTTTATATCAGCTTGTGAATCAATTCAAGCATGCCAAATGACAGAGGAGCTACTTGGACAAGTTATGGCAAAGCTTTTGGAAGCTCAAATTCATGAAGAACCAAGCTTTGGAGCTCCATAGCCCTTTGCCAAATTCGTTCAAAGTATGCAAGGAAAGAACAATGGAGAAGAGGAAAGCAAAGTAAAGAGAAGCAAGGAGGAAAACAGAGGACAGCATCTGCAGTCTTCTTTGGCACTTTTGGAGAACTTCCCGAAGTCCATTTTTTACATGCTATATACCGTTTCAAAGCTCAGGAAGTCAAGAATCCAACGCTTTAAACCGTGTACGATTTGGAGCTGAAATGAGGAAGATATGGCCTTCGTAAGACAACTGCTCCAGGGGTGTGCGAAATTTTCGCACAACACCTTCCAAATTCGCACACCCCCTTGCATGGTGCGAATTTTCCCCTGTTTCTGCCGACTCCACACGAGATCTTTTCTTTTGGATATTTTTGTATAAATTTCCATTCTTCTCCTTGTAATCCACCACTCATGTAATTTCTTAGCTAGGAAGGTTGGAAAAACTTCTCTATATATATTCCCTTGCATCCATTGTAATAGATATCGATCAATATATAGAATATACAGAGCCTTGCTCTGTTTTTCTCTCTTCTCCTGTTCTTCCCCATTTCTATTTTCTTAGTAGCCAAACAGCCTCTGAGGGCTTTTCCTCATAGGATGATTGGCTAAAACTTTTAGTTTCTCAAAGTATGGATGTTATGTGATGGCTTGGATGCAATCCCATGGAAATTTCTCGCACCCGGAAGGTAAGGTAGTCGTTTTTCATTAATGGTTCATTAATGCAAAGTTTGGTTTTTATTTCCTTTTGACAACTTCCAACGGCCAATACTTGATAAGCTTTTGGATTTCTATCCATTAGTTATCTCCTACGAGCTATTGGAAGGTGAGGTTTTCAATTCCAAGTTTTGCATTAATCCGTTAGAACCAATTTCAATGGCCATTGAAAGGTGAGTTTATCACCTGGAATGACTTTGAGTTGCCAATATTTGGTAAGCTTTTGGCTTTAGACCACTAGTTATCTCTTACGAGCCATTCAAAGGAAGTCTAAGGTGAATAACCATTGATGAAATTCACTACCATCTGTTTTGTCATTTTAAAGGATTAAAACTTGATTTGCTAAATCCATACCGGTTCGGGAAGCAAGCATCACCATAGTTGCAACCCCAACGCGAGGAGCCTATCCTGAGATTTCCAATTTGCATAAGAGCCAAAGCATAGCTATCCTATCTTTGAGAAACTTGTTTTTACACCCTTTCATTTTAGTCTTTAATGTTAGCTTAGATTAGTTTAAATCTTTCTAAAACATTTATGTCTTCTTTTAAAGCTAACCTTGAAATGAAAAAACATCAATTCATCTTTGAATTAATATCATTTGTGAAGTGAAAACCCATCCCAGTGAACGATCCTAGAACCACTATGCTATAGTAGCTTGGCTACTTTAGTAATAGTATTTAAGGTATAAATTTTGTTGATACGCCTTTAAAGCTAAGCTACCATGAGTCGAATCATTGTCCTATCTAGTTTTCATCACAATTGGCACCAGATCAGATCGGTCACGACAATTCAGTATCATTTTCAGCATAGACTACACCTGTACTATTAGTCATGTTGTTGTCCTGTCTTGTTTTCATCATAGATGGTACTCGATTCAATTAATTTAGGCAACTCAATTTAGTTTTCAACATGGACCGTACCTGTACGATCGGTCACGTCGTTGCCCTATCTGGTTTTCATTGCAAACCGCACCCGATCAGATATGTTTAAATAGTTCAGTTTTGGTTTTGACGTTAACTAGATTTATACAATCAATCACGTCATTGTCTAGCTTTGTTTTCATCACAGATCAGATCTAGTCCAATCGATCATGGTAGCTTGGGTATTATATGACCGACTATAGTTTGTAATCAAAATCAGATAGGACAACGACATGATTGATCGTACAGATGTGGTATACACTAAAAACAAAACTAAGTTGTGATCGATCGGACTGAGTATGGTCTGTGATGAAAATAACATAGGACAATGACGTGACCGATTGTATAGGTTTGGTTTTTGTCATAGGCTACACTCGGTCTGATCGATCCTGACAGTTCAGTTTTGTTTTGGATGTAGACTGCACTTGTATGATAAGTCACATCATTATCTTATTTGATTTTCGTCACAAACCGTACTTGGTCCGATCGATCAAGACAACTCATTTTCGTTTACGAAATAAGCTGCACTTGTATGATTAGTCATGTTGTTGTCTTATATGGTTTTCATCTTAGACTGCATCTGATCAGATAGGTCCCGATAATTCAGTTTCAATTTTATTGTAGACTAGACCTATAGATTGGTCACATCATTATTTTGACTAGATTTCATAATAGATCGTAGCCGATACAATTAATCGCAATAGTTTATTATCATTTTCGGTGTAGATTACACCTATATGATCGGTCATGTCATTGTACATTTTCGTTTTCATCACAAACCGCACCTGGTTAGATATGTGTCGATAGTTCAATTTCGGTTTTGAAGTAAACTGACTTATACGATCGGTCACGTTGTTCTCCTGTCTGGTTTTTGTCACATACCACACCTTGTCTAATCGGTCATAGTAGCTAAGTTGCGTTTTCGTTGTAGATCACATTTGTACCATTAGTCACATAGTTGGCCTATCTTATTTTCATAAGCATCGGCACCCGATCCGATCGATCACGATAGTTCAATATCATTTTCGGTGTAGACCGCACCTGTATGATCGGTCACGTCATTGTCCTTTCTTTTTGTTTTTGTTATAGACTGCACCTGGTCCCATCAGTCATGACAGTTCATTATTGTTTTTGGCATAGATCGCACATGTATGATTGGTCAAGTCGTTGTCGTGTTTGATTTTCATCACAAACCACACCCGATCAGATAGGTCTTGATAGTTCAGTTTCTAATTCAATGTAGACCAAACCTATAAATTGGTCTCCTCGTGGTTCTATCTGGTTTTTTTCATAGACCGTACTGATTACTACTCAAAAAGTGCTATTTGATAGCTTATAATTAATCCTTTTAAACACTTTTGAGTAGTAGTTTTGGCCTTTTAACTCAATTGGCATGTTAAGGACCCTTGAAAGCAACTTTAATCACTTTGTGTAAGTTTTGGTGTTTTTGTTAGTAATTTGATCACCAAAGCAATTCAAGATTGAGGAGAGTTATGAGGAATCTTGGGCAAAGCTTGGAAGTCATTTGCCAAGAGTAAATCCGGAATGTAAGGAGAAAAAGTAAAGAGAATCTACCATGAAGCATATTCTTGATGACAGTCATGACAGCCACTTTTGGAGCACTTTCTGAAGTCCAATTGATGCATGCTATATACCATTTCAAAGCTCAGGAAGTCAACAATCCAATGCTTCAAACGGTGCGCAATTCGAAGTTGAAACGAAGAAGTTACAGCCATTGCAAGTCAATCACTCCAAGTTGAAGGAAGCATTTTGCAAAGTGTTGCGAAATCACCCTTTTGTTGCGAAGTGATTTCGCAGCCTTTTTGTATAGTATGGTGTATTTCCTCCTGAAGTTGCCCGATATATGCTGCAAGTTGGAAGCTGGGAACCTCAAGATGGAAGCCAACTTCGCAGCCCTGCGAGAATAGCCTTTTGCTGCGAAGTGATTTCGCAGCCCTTCTTGAGTGTCTGCAAAATCTCGCAGACACCATTTTCTCTTGCGAAATGGTCCCTAGAGCATCTCGATATTTGCTACCGAAATTGGGAGATATTTTACATCAGATTTTTATTGTCTAAATCCCAAAATACTCCTTGTAAGCCACCAATTACAAGATTCCTTAGCTTTTAAGTTAGTAAAAAGAGAAAATATCTATGTAATAATTAGTTTTATATTATGTTCATATAAATACCTCTCGGGAGCCTGTTCTCAAGGAGGAGACCCTTTGTAAAGTTTTAAGAAAGCAAGTAAAGTTCAGGTCCTTTGTTTTGCCTTACCTTCTCACTTTGTATTATTTATTTCTTACTAAGTTATGCACTCTCTGAGGAATTTTCCCCAGAGAATGAGTAACTAAACCTCTAGTTCCTTGGAGCTAAGGTTGCCGGGGAAGGTTCCAAGTGCAAGAATGCAAAGCTTTGTGGTTTCAGCCATTAATGAAGAGGAAGTGAAATCCTTTAGTGATTTCTATGTTTTTAGTTAACTTAAAACACCTTAGAGTCACATGGGCCAACACTTGGTAAGGCAAGTGATTTCCAACCATGGAGATGCACTAGTTTACCCCTTGCAAGCCTTTGGGAGGTGACTTTAGGGTAGGATTTTCTGGAATTGCCAACACTTGGTAAGCTTTTGGACTCCAAGGAGACATCCATTAGTTATCTCTTGCGAGCTTGAGAAGGGTAATCCAAGGTTAAAGATCACCTTGAATGGTTAAGGCTTAGTGAGAGGCTTGAACCATTGCAAGTTGCATCAGTGAGAGAATTAAAGTTGAAATCTAATTAAAGGATGTATCTGTATAACACCGGTTAGAGAATTGACTATAAGTTGAATCTCTAACGCGAGGAAAGGAACCATTTGACCGGAGTTATGTCTTTTGCATGAGGAACCACCCCAGTGAACCTGACTCTCCAAGGAATGCTTTTCTTTCTAAGTTATTCCCATTACTTGTTTTGTTAGTTAGTTTAAATCTAAATCTTTGCCAATCAAAGTTTGTATTTTATTTCTTGAGCTAACCTTGAAATGAAACACTACCAATTCACTTTGAATTGATATCATTGATAATTTGGAAACCCTTCCCAGTGAACGATCCTAGAGCCACTATGCTATAGTAGCTTTGTCTTTGCTACCCTAGTTCATGGTGTAATAGGTTATAAATTTTGTTGATTACTCCCTCAATCAAGGAGCACCAGCTAGACACAAATCAGCTGAGACACCAATTAGGCATGAATCACGTACGTAGTCTGATCGGTCACAACAACTGAGTTTCATTTTCTTCGTAGATCGCATCTATACAATCAATCACGTCATTGTCTTGTTTGGTTTTCATAATAAACCGAACCCGATCAGATAGGTCCTAACAGTCCAATTTTGATTTTGGTGTTGACGAGACCTATATTATCGACATGTCATTATTTTCTTTGGTTTTAATCACATACCGCAATCGGTTCGATCGATCATGATACTTCATTATCATTTTCGACATAGATTGCACCTATACAATGGGTCACATCATTGTTCTGTCTAGTTTTCATCACAAACCACACCCAATTAGACAGGTCCAGATAGTTTAGTTTTGGTTTTGACGTAGACTAAACTTATATGATCAATCATGTTGTTATCCTATTTGGTTTTCATCATAGACCTCACTCGGTCCAATTGGCCATGATAACTCAGTTTCATTTTGAGCGTACATTGCACCTGTACGATTGGTCATATTGTTATCTTGACTAGCTTTATCATAGACCGCACTCGATCCGATCAATCATGAAAGCTCAATTTCATTTTCGGCTTAGATCGCACCTATATGATTGGTCATGTCATTGTTCTATTTGGTTTTCATCATAGATTGCACTCGATCCGATTGATCATGACCGTTCAATATCATTTTCGACGTAGATGACACCAATACGATCAGTCATGTCATTGTCTTTTCTAGTTTTTGTCACACACTACACCCAATCTGATTAGTTATGACAGTTCATTATCATTTGCAATGTAGATTGTACCTGTATGATCGGTCACGTCACAATCCTATCTAGTTTCATCATAGACCGCACTCAGTCAAACAGGACTCGATAGTTTATTTTCAGTTTTGGCGTAGACCAAACTTATACGATTGGTTACATTGTTGTCCTATTTGGCTTTCACCATAGACCACATCTGTATGATAAATCATGTCATTGTCCTATCTAGTTTTCGTAATAAACCGCACCTGATTCGATAGGTCCTAACAACTTAGTTTCGATTTTAGCATAGACTAGACTAGTACTATCGGTCAAGTCATTGTCTTGTCTAGTTTTGATCACAGATTGTACCCAATCAAATTAGTCAAGATAGCCCAGTTTCATTTTCGACATAGACCGCCCTCATTTTTGGCATAGATCATACCTGTACAATCAGTCATATAATTTTCTTGTCTGGTTTTTATTACAAACTGCACCCGATCAGATAGGTCCCAATAGTTCAGTTTCAATTTTACCATATACTAGACCTATAGGTCGGTCACGTCGTTGTCCTGTCGATTTTCATAATAGACAGAACCCGATTCAATATATGCTGATAGTTTAGTTTCAGTTTCAATGTAGGCCAGACCTATACGATCGACCACATCATTGTACTATCTGGTTTTAATCACAAATCGCACCCAATCCGATCCATCACGAAAGTTTAGTTTCATTTTCGACGTAGATCACGCCTATATGATTGGTCATGTCATTGTTCTGTCTATTTTTTGTCACAGACCGCACCCGATACAATTAGTCGTGATAGTTCATTATTGTTTTCAGTGTAGATTACACTTATATGATTGGTCACATCATTGTCTTGTTTGGTTTTCATCACAAACCGTAGTCGAATTTATAGGTTTCGGCAATTTAGTTTCAGTTTTAGCGTAGGCTAGACTTATACAATCTATCACGTTGTTCTCTTGTCTGGTTTTCATCATAAACCACACCCGGTCAATCGGTCACGACAACTGAGTTTCATTTTCCTCATAGATTGCATTTGTACCATTAATCATGTAGTTGGCCTATCTTGTTTTCATAATTATCAGCACCAAATCTAATTGATCACAACAATTCAATCTCTCTTTTAGTGTAGACCGCACCTGTACAATCGATGACGTTGTTGTCCTCTCTTGTTTTCATCATAAACTGGACCTGGTTCAATCAGTCACAATAGATCATTATCATTTTCAGTGTAGATTGCACCTGTATGATCGGTCACGTTGTTGTCCTATATGGTTTTCATCACAAATCACACTCAGTTAGACAGGTCAAGACAATTTAGTTTCGATTTTGGCATAGAGTAGACTTATACGTTTGGTCACATCGTTCTCCTTTATGGTTTTCGTCATATACCATAC
Source organism: Vitis vinifera (assembly GCF_030704535.1). Taxonomy (NCBI): domain Eukaryota; kingdom Viridiplantae; phylum Streptophyta; class Magnoliopsida; order Vitales; family Vitaceae; genus Vitis; species Vitis vinifera. The sequence continues at coordinate 15,054,758 of NC_081809.1, read as the reverse complement.
CCGGTCTGATCGAACACAACAATTGAGTTTTTTTTCTTCGTAGATCACATTTGTACCATCAATCATGTAGTTGGCCTATCTTGTTTTTGTAACCATCGACACCTGATCCGATTAGTCACAACAGTTCAGTATCATTTTCGATGTAGATCGCATTTATATGATCGATCACATCATTGTTCTCTCTTGTTTTCATCATAAACTACACCCAGTCACATCGATCATGACAATTCATTATCATTATTTGCATAGATCACACTAGTACAATTGGTTATGTCGTTATCCTGTCTGGTTTTCATCACAAATCGCACCTAATCAAATAGGTCCAGATAGTTCAATTTTTATTTCAGTGTAGACTAGACCTATAGATTGGTCTCATCGTTGTCCTGTTTGATTTTTGTCATAGACCGTACTCGGTTTGAATGATTATGACAATTGAGTTTCATTTTCTTCATAGATCGCATCTATACCATCAGTCACATTGTTGCTTGTTTAGTTTTCATCATAAATCGCACCTAGTTAGATATGTCCCGATTGTTCAGTTTCAGTTTTGGCGTTGACTAGACCTATACGATCGACCACGTCATTGTCTTGTCTGGTTTTAATCATAAACCACACCACACCTAGTCTGATAGATCATGATAGTTCTTTATTTTTTTGGCATATATTGCACCTATATGATAGGTCATGTCATTGTCTTGTCTGGTTTACATCACATACCACACTTAGTTAAATAGGTCCTAATAGTTTAGTTTCGGTTTCAGAGTAGACTGGACTGATATGATTGGACATATCATTGTCTTGTTTAGTTTTCATCACAAACCTTACCTGATCCAATTGGACATGACAACTCAATTTCATTTTAGGCATACACCGTATGTGTATGATTGGTCATGTCGTTGTCCTGTTTGATCTTTGTAACAAACAACACCTTGTTCGATAGCTCCTGATAGTTTAGTTTTGGTTTCAGTATAGACCAGACCTATACGATTGATCACATTGTTGTCCTGATTAGTTTTTATTATATACTGCACCTAGTTCGATCAACCACAAAAGCTCAATTTCGTTTTCAGTGTAGATCACACATATACGATCGATCTATCTAGTTTTTGTCACAGATCACACCCGATTTGATTGGTCATGACAGTTCAATATCATTTTCGACATAAACGATACCTATACGATCAATCACGTCATTGTCATTTTTGGTTTTTGTCATAAACTAACCTGGTTTGATATCATTTTCAGCATAGATCGCACTTGTATGATCAATCACGTTATAGTCCTATTTGGTTTCATCACAAACTGCACTTGCTCATATAGGACTTAACAGTTTAGTTTCGGTTTCGATGTAGACCAGACTTATACAATTGGTCACATCGTTGTCCTATTTGGATTTTGCGATAGACCGCAATGTATGATCAATCATGTCATTATCCTATTTGGTTTTTGGAACAAACTGCACCCAGTTCGATAAGTTTTGACAACTTAGTTTCAGTTTTGGTGTAGACCAGACTAGTACGATCGATCACGTAATTATCCTATTTGGTTTTAATCAGAGACCGCACCCAAACTGATCGATCATAATAGCTCGGTATCATTTTTTACATAGACCACACCTATATGATTAATCACGTCGTTGTCTTATCTGGTTTTCATTACAGACTGCACCCGATCCGATTAGTCATGATAGTTCATTATCGTTTATGGTGTAGATTGCACTTGTATGATGATCACATCATTGTCCTATTTAGTTTTCATTAGAAACCATATCCGATCAAATTGGTCCCAACAGTTTAGTTATGGTTTTCAACATATACCAGACCTATATGATCTATCATATGGTTTAGTTCGTAACATATCATGCCTGGTCTGATTAACCACATCGTTGTCATGTCTAGTTTTTATCATAGAGTACACCCAATTTGATTGGTCACGAAAGTTCAATATCCTTTTCATAATAGAACGCACCTCTATGATTAGCCAGGTCATTGTCCTATCTAGTTTTCATCACAGACGACACCCGGTCTGATCGGTTATGACAATTCAATATCGTTTTTGGAGTAAAACTGATTCGTGCCCAGTCGGTGTATCAGCTGATTCATGTCCAGCTGGTGTCCCTTGATTTTGGTCCTCAGGGAGTAATCAACAAAATTTATAACCTATTACACCATGAACTAGGGTAGCAAAGACAAAGCTACTATAGCATAGTGGCTCTAGGATCGTTCACTGGGATGGGTTTTCACTCCACAATTGATATTACTTCAAAGATGAATTGGTGCCTTTTCATTTCAAGGTTAGCTTTAAAAGAAAACATAATTTTTGGTGGAAAAAGGTTTTGGTTTTAAACTAACAAAAAATAGTAATTGATTTTACTTACAAAGAAAAGTGTTTCTTGGAGTTTAGATCACGGGGCTCATATTCCTTGAACAAAAAGGAGAGTTCCGGTCACTTGTTTATTTTCCTCACATTAGAAATTAACATATAGTTAATTCTCTAACCGGTTTTGTACAGATGCTTCCCATTAATGGGTTCAAACACTAAATCCCTCTCACTGATGCACCTTGCAATGGCTCATACCTCTCACCTAGCACTTGCCATTCAAGGTGATCTTTAACCTTGGATTACCCGTCAAAAGCTCGCAAGAGATAACTAATGAATGTCTCCGTGGAGTCCAAAAGCTTACCAAGTGTTGGCTATTCTAGAAAATCCTACCTTCAAACCACTTCCCAAAGGCTCACAAGAGATAAACTAGTGCATCTCAATGGATGGAGATCACTTGCCTTACCAAGTGTTGGCCTAGGTGATTTAAGGGCGTTTTAAGTTAACTAAAAAGATAAAAACCATTAACGGGTCACACTTTCTCTTCATTAAAAACTAAAACAACAAAACTTCCAATTTATTCATGAGGAAATTTACCCGGCTTTCTTCACTCCAAGAGACAAAGAGCCTAGCCTCTCATCCTCTGAGGAAAAATCCTCAGAGTTTGATTGGCTAGAAAGAAAAATAACGAGAAAACAAAAATATATAAGAAAAACAGAGCAAGTGCTCCGTATTTTTCTTCATTCCCAAAACTGTACAAAGGATTACTATATGATCGATATATGTTCGATATCTTCTGTAAAGGAAATTACAAACTATTTATAAGAGGTTATTCACCCCTTTGTACTTACTTAAAGACTAAGGAATCCTATGGTAGGTGGGTTACAAGGAGACTTTGGGGATTTAGACATCAAATATCTAAAGCAAAATATCTAAAGAAAAATATCTAAAGATGTCGGTCGCACATATCGGGAAGCTTCAGGAGAACACCGCGGCACTGTGAGAAAAATATCTCAAAATGTCGGTCGCACATATCGGGAAGCTTTAGGAGAACACCGTGGCACTGTGCAAAATGGGCTGCGAAACTCTCCGGGTGAGCGCTATCAGCACTGTGCAAAATGGCTGCGAAACTCTCCGGGTGAACACTATCAGAGGATCCGGATATGTATATCCAGAGAAGTTGAAACGCCCTCCTCTCCCATCCGGCGTCAGGCGCCGGATGCGAAATATCCGGAGAATGTTGAACGTCACCCGACCAGAATTCCAAATGTGAGACATCTGGGTGGAATGGCGGCGGAGTAGAATTCTGGATGTGATATATCCGAGTGAAGTGGCGGCAGCCGGATGGAATTCCTACCCGGGTGGAATGAGCAGGATCCCATACTCCTTCCATTTCGGATTTGCTTATGGCAAAGGACTTCAAAGCTTCGGTTCTTCATGTTTTTGAGCTTTCCATTGCCTTGCCATAGATTCCAAAGGACTCTCCTCAATCTAGGATTGCTTTGGTGATAAATTTACTAACAAAAACACCAAAACTTACACAATTTGATTAGAATTGATGGCAAGGGTCCTTAATATGTTAATTGGGTTAAAAGGTGATAACTACTACTCAAAAGTGTTTAAAAGAGTTAATTACAAGCTATGAAATAACACTTTTTGAGTAGTAATCACTCCCCCCAACTGACATATTGCTAGTCCCTTAGCAATGAAGGAGAGAAAAATAAAAATAAACAGTACTATAATTTACAACATCATGCTGATCAAAAAACAATTTTCAAGCGGCATGATGATCTAACTCTCACATGGAACATTAAAGAAATAAAACTCAAACTTCAACAAGAGTTATCAAATAATTTGTCTAATCACAATTCTTAAAGAGAAGGCATTATGCAAATTTAAGCTTTAAAATCATTTCCACTCCCAAAGAGTCAAACCTTACTCTTCCACAAAAATCTAAGTGTTATTTATTAGCTTCTGAATATAGTATGTTGAACTAATCTCTCCCCCAAACCTAATTTTTTTTCAAAGCTTAGCAAACTGGTCAACCTCCAATAGGCTAAGAACACACCTCTTTTTTCACAATTTTTTTTTCATTGTAGGAGTACAAGGCTTAAAGGTATTTTTTCTAAATTGTCCATGTAACGGGGGTCCATCGATGACTCCCAACCAATTAAGGTTTAGGGTATCAAGTTTTAAGGATCTTTCAACCACTAACTCCTCGGATTTTACCTCGGACTTTTGAGAATGAATTTTAATACCCAAGCACCTACAGTATGTTAAACTCCACCTATCCACCCTTGTAACGAGCATTGAGGTCGGTGACTCCCAACCAATGAAGGCTTAGGGCACTAGGTTTTAAAGATTTTCACCATATACCCCTCGGACCTTGCTCGGGTTTCAAGGCAAGCAAACATTTTTCTTTATTTTCTTTTTTTTTTCAAAGACTCATTGGCCTTTTATAAGGTGTCACAACACTATTAAATGAGGTCAAAGGTACCAAGTCTAAAATTTTCCTAAGTCAAGAGGGAAATAATTTTTCATCTTATACTCGGAACCTATTGTGCACAGTGTGTGAATAGCTTAAAGTGGAAGAACTGAGGTTGAATTCACTAGAAGTTTCAACAATTCATCAACTTTAATAAACATAATACAAACTCTAAGTCAAGTAAAAAGACAAAAATTCGTTTTCTCCCATTTCATTTTGAAAATTTTTCCTTAATAACCATGGAGAGTAGAATAATAAAAAAACTTTAAAATTTTTAAAAATTAAGCAAAAAACAACTAAATTACCAAAATAACTTAGCATTAATAACAAAAACTTCCTTCCTCAACTCTCCCCCCAACCAAGCTGAACATTGTCCTCAATGTGACAACAACGATTGAAAAATAAGGAGGAAGTGGTACCTCCTGAGTGACATGGAGTCTGAGTCATGTAGGAGAAACCACATGTTTTTTTTTTAAAAAAACAACTGAGTTAGTGAGTAGAGGAAATAGAAAAATGCCAAGTTTAAACAAAAATGATGTCTATATGTGATGTATCATCAGTAATACATCCAATCCCAAAATATAAGACATCAAAACATGGAATTATGTATACTAATATAATATGTAAAGACAAAAGTAAAGAGATGATCAAGCAATAGTAGTGTCCTGTGGAGCTGATGCATCTATGGTGGCCTCCTGAGTGGGGCACTGCAGTGGTAGGGGTGAGGTGCTCAGCAGCTGATGGAAGACCCAGATGGTGTTGAAGCTGCCTCAGAATGGCAGTGTGCTGAGTCTGGGTGGCCAAAATCTGCTCTTGGTGAGCACGAATAGCTGACATCTCCTGATTTTGATCATCCAAAAACTTATATTACATCAAAACAAATTAAAATTAAAGCATTGAAATCAAAATTAAAACAAGTAATAAAATAAAACAAAAAGCTATGGACTAGCTAGCCTTTAGAAAGACTAAGTCCATCAAAAAATTTGATCCTGATTTAGCTTTGCCTGGATCCCATATGAAGTTTGCATCCCTCACTTGAGACTTTGTTTGTATGATTTTGCCATACAAAGCTTGGGGGAAAAGTGGATGCATGTGTTTCTTCATCATTTCTTCCTTGATGACTATCCTTTGTGATTTTTTATCTATACTAACATCATAGCCATCTTTCTCTGTACTTTTCCCCTTTCTCTTTCCTTTGATTTCCTCTATCTTTTCTTTCTCTGTTTCACTCTCTTCATTATGCTCTAGCTTGGATGTGGGCAGATCAACCTCTTGAAACTTCAGCCACATAACTCATGAAGTTCATGGCTTCCTCTGCTATCTCGTATTCTATATGGCATGCACAACTAGCAATTTGTGAATTAAAAACAGAGAAAATAAAAGAAAAAAAAAATAATTCTAAGAAAAAATAAATTAAAGTAAACTAAAAACTAAATAAAAGGTATACTAAAATATGAACAAAGAAAAAAAACAAATAAAAGGAGTTAGTAAAAGGAAAAGAAAATTCACCAAACTTGTGATGAAGATCACAAGTACTCTGAAAAGGTCATATCACTGTAAAGTGGCACCATCCCCGGCAACGGCGCCATTTGATTCGTGCCCAGTCGGTGTATCAGCTGATTCATGTCCAACTGGTGTCCCTTGATTTTGGTCCTCAGGGAGTAATCAACAAAATTTATAACCTATTACACCATGAACTAGGGTAGCAAAGACAAAGCTACTATAACATAGTGGCTCTAGGATCGTTCACTGGGATGGGTTTTCACTCCACAATTGATATTACTTCAAAGATGAATTGGTGCCTTTTCATTTCAAGGTTAGCTTTAAAAGAAATAATAATTTTTGGTGGAAAAAGGTTTTGGTTTTAAACTAACAAAAAATAGTAACTGATTTTACTTACAAAGAAAAGTGTTTCTTGGAGTTTAGATCACTGGGCTCATATTCCTTAAACAAAAAGAAGAGTTCCGGTCACTTGTTTATTTTCCTCGCATTAGAGAATTAACATATAGTTAATTCTCTAATCGGTTTTGTACAAATGCTTCCCATTAATGGGTTCAAACACTAAATCCCTCTCACTGATGCACCTTGTAATGGCTCATACCTCTCACCTAGCACTTGCCATTCAAGGTGATCTTTAACCTTGGATTACCCGTCAAAAGCTCGCAAGAGATAACTAATGGATGTCTTTGTGGAGTCTAAAAGCTTACCAAGTGTTGGCTATTCTAGAAAATCCTACCTTCAAACCACCTTCCAGAGGCTCGCAAGAGATAAACTAGTGCATCTCAATGGATGGAGATCACTTGCCTTACCAAGTGTTGGCCCAGGTGATTTAAAGGCGTTTTAAGTTAACTAAAAAGATAAAAACCATTAACGGGTCACACTTTCTCTTCGTTAAAAACTAAAACAACAAAACTTCCAATTTATGCATGAGGAAATTTACCCGGCTTTCTTCATTCCAAGAGACAAAGAACCTAGCCTCTCATCCTCTGAGGAAAAATCCTCAGAGTTTGATTGGCTAGAAAGAAAAATAACGAGAAAACAAAAATATATAAGAAAAACATAGCAAGTGCTCTGTATTTTACTTCCTTCCCAAAACTGTACAAAGGATTACTATATGATCGATATATGTTCGATATCTTCTGTAAAGGAAATTACAAACTATTTATAAGAGGTTATTCACCCTTTTGTACTTACTTAAAGACTAAGGAATCCTATGATAGGTGGGTTACAAGGAGACTTTGGGGATTTAGACATCAAATATCTAAAGCAAAATATCTAAAGAAAAATATTTAAAGAAAAATATCTAAAGATAAATATCTAAAGAAAAATATCTAAAGATGTCGGTCGCATATATCAGGAAGCTTCAGGAGAACACCGCGGCACTGTGAGAAAAATATCTCAAATGTCGGTCGCACATATCGGGAAGCTTCAGGAAAACACCGTGGCACTGTGCAAAATGGGCTGCGAAACTCTCCGGGTGAGTGCTATCAGCATTGTGCAAAATGGCTGCGAAACTCTCCGGGTGAACGCTATCAGAGGATCCGGATATGTATATCCGGAGAAGTTGAAACGCCCTCCTCTCCCATCCTGCGTCAGGCGCCGGATGCGAAATATCCGGAGAATGTTGAACGTCACCCGGCCAGAATTCTAGATGTGAGACATCCGGGTGGAATGGCGGCGGAGCAGAATTCCGGATGTGAGACATCCGGGTGGAATGGCGGTGGAGCAGAATTTCGGATGTGATACATCCAAGTGAAGTGGCGGCAGTCGGATGGAATTCCTACCCAGGTGGAATGAGCAGGATCCGATACTCCTTGCATTTCGGATTTGCTTATGGCAAAGGACTTCAAAGCTTTGGTTCTTCATGTTTCTGAGCTTTCCATTGCCTTGCCATGGATTCCAAAGGACGCTCCTCAATCTAGGATTGCTTTGGTGATAAATTTACTAACAAAAACACCAAAACTTACACAATTTGATTAGAATTGATTGCAAGGGTCCTTAATATGTTAATTGGGTTAAAAGGTGATAACTACTACTCAAAAGTGTTTAAAAGAGTTAAATACAAGCTATGAAATAACACTTTTTGAGTAGTAATAAAAAACGTACATGTACAATCGATCATGTTGTTGTCTTGCCTAGTTTTCATCATAGACCACATTTGGATTGATAGGCCTTGACAATTCAATTTCAATTTTGGCATAGACCAAAGCTATACAATCAATCACGTTGTTGTCTTGTTTGGTTTTCGTCACAAATCATACCTAGTCCAATCGACCATGGTAGCTCAGTTTCGCTTTTGGCATAGACAATATATATACCAGCGATCACGTCGTTGTCATGTCTAGTTTTCATCATAGACCGCACTTGGTTAGTGATTACTACCCAAAAAGTGCTATTTTGCGCCTTTAATTCATTATGTTTTAAGCACTTTTGTGTAGTAGTTCTCCATCTTTATTCCAATTGGCATGTTAAGGACCTAGCAATGACTTCTAATCATATTTGTGGCTAGTTTTAGTGTTTTGACAGCTTTTTGGATCATTAAGACAAGCCAAGTAAAGGAAGGAAGCAAAGAGGAAAACAAAGTGAAGAAAATAGAGGACAGCAGCTGCAGTCTTCCTTCACACTTTTTGAGCACTTCCCGAAGTCCATTTTCTATATGCTATATACCATTTCAAATCTCAGGAAGTCAAGAATCCAACCCTTCAAACCGTGTACGATTTGGAGCTGAAATGAGGAAGATATGGCCTTCGGAAGACAACTGCTCCAAGCTTGTGCGAAATTCGCACAACACCTTCAGCTTGTGCGAAATTCGCACAACCCATGCGTCTTTGGTGCGAAATCTCCTCTATTTTTCCGACTGCACATGAGATATTTTCTTATGTATTTTTGATGTAAATTCCTTTCTTATCCCTATAATTAGCCAATCACAGGCTTTGCTTTGTAAAGACTATAAGAGGGGTGGAAATCATCTCTCGAACAGATGTTACGTTTTACACTTAGTAAAATACAGGGTGTCGTTGCTTTCTCTTTCTCTCTACTATTTTCTTTTTCTTGGAAGCCAAACAACCTCTGAGGATGTTTTCCTAGAGGATGAGAGGCTAAACTTTTAGTTTCTTGGAGTGAAGGAAGCTAGGTGAAAAGTCCAGATGCAAAGGTGGAAAACTCTCGTGCATTAAATACAGGTAGTTGGAGTTCATAAATGGCTTTTAAATCTAAAGTTTTGCTTTAAATCCCTTAGAATCACTTTGAATGGCCAATACATGGTAAGCTTTAGGTCTCTGTGGATGCTTATTGCTAGATCCATATCATTCCATTAGTTATCATGTACGAGCCATTGGAAAGTGGCTCAAGTTGAAGACCCACAGTGTCTAAAGCCATTAATGGAACTTGACTACCATCTCTATTGACTTTTTATGGATTAAATTTTCATTGTTAAACCTATACTGGTTCAGGAAACAACCATCCTTTATGTTGTTGTCCCCAATACGAGAAGAAGAATCCAGAATTTTCACTTTGCATTCTGAATTTGATCCTAGCAACCCTTAGCTTTCGGAAACTTTCTTTCTTCCATTTTTATCTATTTCTATATTAGTTTAATTTCAAACACCACTTTCAAAACAAATTTTATTTTCTTTTAAACTTTAAGTTTTTAACAAAGGAAATCACCAAATTCAATTTCTAATCTTGAGTCTATCACTGGTAGAGTGAAAACCCATCCCAGAGTTCGACCCTAGAGCTGCTATACTATAGTAGCTTTGCTACGCTAGTATGAGGTCATAGGTTTTATAAATGTTTTTGATTAAAAGACCTGACTGGACCAAACGAATCAAAATGGCGCCGTTGCCGGGGATGGTGCCACGACTACAGTGATACAACCTTTTAGAGGCTACTTGTGATTTCCATCACAAGTTTGGTGAATTCCTTTTTCACTAACTTCATTTCCTTTCTTTTAATTGTAGAATTCCTTTTGTTAAGTTTATTTTCATTTTCTTTCTAACCTTAACTTTTTTCTAGTTTTCTTTTGTTTCTGGTGTCTTTGTTTTGTTTTCAGGTAAGTTGTAACTTGTGCATGCCCTACTGGATTCGGGACCAAGAGGGAAGATTAGTAAGGATTGAGAATCCTCAAGACACAGAGTTGGATATCTGTGTAAACATCATGGACCCTCCACAAGAGGATCAGAATTCTCAACACGGTCAAGGGGATAATCCAAATGCATATCTATCCATGAGGGATAGAATGCACCCACCAAGGATGAGTGCACCCTCATGCATCGTACCTCCTCTTGAGCAGCTGATTATAAGGCCTCATATTGTGCCCCTCCTACCAAATTTCCATGGAATGGAGAGTGAGAATCCATATGCCCACATCAAGGAGTTTGAGGAGGTGTGTAATACTTTTAGAGAGGGAGGAGCTTCAATAGACTTGATGAGACTCAAGCTATTCCCTTTTACTTTGAAGGACAAGGCAAAAATATGGCTTAATTCTTTAAGGCTAAGGAGCATAAGGAATTGGGTTGATCTTTAGGCCGAATTTTTGAAGAAATTTTTCCCCACCCATAGGACCAATGGATTGAAGAGACAAATCTCAAACTTTTCTGCAAAAGAAAATGAGAAGTTCCATGAATGTTGGGAAAGGTATATGGAGGCCATCAATGCTTGTTGATTACTGCCAAAAAGTGCTATTTTGTAGACCTAATTATAATGGTTTTAAGCACCTTTGAGTAGTAATCATATTCATTTAACCCAATTAATTCATTAAGGTCCTTAGTAATTGGTTTTAACCATTTTGTGGCAAGTTTACATGTTTATATCAGCTTATGAATCAATTCAAGCATGCCAAATGATGGAGGAGCTTCTTGGACAAGTTAAAGCATGCTTTTAGCTACACCAAAGCAAGCCAACAAAAGGAGAAAAGCAAAGAGAAGCAAAGAGAAGCAAAAAGAAGCAAGGAGGAAAACAGAGGACAGAAGCTGCAGTCTTCTTTGGCACTTTTGGAGCACTTCCCGAAGTCCATTTTTTACATGCTATATACCGTTTCAAAGCTCAGGAAGTCAAGAATCCAACGCTTCAAACCGTGTATGATTTGGAGCTGAAATGAGGAAGATATGGCCTTCGGAAGACAACTGCTCCAGGGGTGTGCGAAATTTTCGCACAACACCTTCCAAATTCGCACACCCCCTTGCATGGTGCGAATTTTCCCCTGTTTCTGCCGACTCCACACGAGATCTTTTCTTTTGGATATTTTTGTATAAATTTCCATTCTTCTCCTTGTAATCCACCACTCATGTAATTTCTTAGCTAGGAAGGTTGGAAAAACTTCTCTATATATATTCCCTTGCATCCATTGTAATAGATATCGATCAATATATAGAATATACAGAGCCTTGCTCTGTTTTTCTCTCTTCTCCTGTTCTTCCCCATTTCTATTTTCTTAGTAGCCAAACAGCCTCTGAGGGCTTTTCCTCAAAGGATGATTGGCTAAAACTTTTAGTTTCTCAAAGTATGGATGTTATGTGATGGCTTGGATGCAATCCCATGGAAATTTCTCGCACCCGGAAGGTAAGGTAGTCGTTTTTCATTAAAGGTTCATTAATGCAAAGTTTGGTTTTTATTTCCTTTGGACAACTTCCAACGGCCAATACTTGATAAGCTTTTGGATTTCTATCCATTAGTTATCTCCTACGAGCTATTGGAAGGTGAGGTTTTCAATTCCAAGTTTTGCATTAATCCGTTAGAACCAATTTCAATGGCCATTGAAAGGTGAGTTTATCACCTGGAATGACTTTGAGTTGCCAATATTTGGTAAGCTTTTGGCTTTAGACCATTAGTTATCTCTTACGAGCCATTCAAAGGAAGTCTAAGGTGAATAACCATTGATGAAATTCACTACCATCTGTTTTGCCATTTTAAAGGATTAAAACTTGATTTGCTAAATCCATACCGGTTCGGGAAGCAAGCATCACCATAGTTGCAACCCCAACGCGAGGAGCCTATCCTGAGATTTCCAATTTGCATAAGAGCCAGAGCATAGCTATCCTATCTTTGAGAAACTTGTTTTTACACCCTTTCATTTTAGTCTTTAATGTTAGCTTAGATTAGTTTAAATCTTTCTAAAACATTTGCATCTTCTTTTAAAACTAACATCCATAAGAAAATCACCTATTTTCCTAATTTGAATATCACTTGTGTTTGCGAAAACCCTTCCGAGTGAACGATCCTAGAACCACTATGCTATAGTAGCTTGGCTACTTTAGTAATAGTATTCAAGGTATAAATTTTGTTGATACGCCTTTAAAGCTAAGCTACCATGAGTCGAATCAAATGGCGCCGTTGCCGGGGAAGGTGCCACAAGCACAGTGAAACAACCATTAAGGGTAACTTGTGATCTTCATCACAAGTTTGGTGAGTTTTCTTATAATTTTTTTTAGTTTAGTTTTTATTTAGTTAATTTTTTTTTTTATTATTATTCTCTTTTCTTTTATTTTTGTTTTAATTTCAATTTGTGCATTCCTTGTTGGATTCGAGACCAAGAGGGAACCCTGGTACAAGTTGAAGAAAAGAGCCTTATTTGAATATCATTTTTTTTTTTTATAAATGGAAATTCCACATGAAGATCAAAGCTCTCATTATGATCATGAGAAGGACAAATTTGCATACTTATCCATGAGGGATCGGATTGAGTTAGGGAAAAGGCAAGTTCAACAAAGCCAATGGGGTAGTAAGTATGTTTTGAATGAAGACATGAGCATGAAGGCAAAGCTAGCATCTATGGCTAGAAGGATAGAGGAGTTTGAATTGAGGAATATGCATACTGAAGCACAACCACAAGCCATGCCAACTTCATTTGAGTATATAAACCATCCCAACTTTACAACCCAACCTCAACCTCAACCATCAATGAGTACATCTTCATTGGAGCAAGCCATTTTAAAGATAAGCAAAGTCATGGAGGACTTTGTAGGTGAGCAACAAAAGATCAACTCTCATCTTAATGAAAAGATTGATAATATGGAGAGTTCAATAAATGTAAGAATGGAGGGGATTTATAATGATCTATCACTAAGGATAGAAAAAGTTCAAGACTCCATTGAAAAGCTCACCAATCTCGACATAGCAAGAGGGAAAAGGAAGCTTCCTCCTCAACCCCACCATAACCTTCAAGGAACCAATGCAAAAAGATCAAGAAAAGTGTTGAAGATCAACACTTTGGTGGGGGATTGCTATGACAACTCTATGGACCAACCTTCCATTGAAAATCATAAGGTTCAAGATGACAAAGGGTTACTTGAACCCTTTAAAGCATCCACTTCTCCAGGGAAGAGAAGAGAAACGAATTCCCTTGGATCAAATGGGAAGGATGCCAATTTTGTTTGGGATCCAGGGGGAATTCAGCATGAAGTGGGTGTGTGAGTTAGGATGAGCTAAATAGTTCATCTTCTTTTTGGGGTACATGCTATCAGCTTCATTTAAATTCTATGCTTTATTTAAATTTATGCATGTTTTAGTTTGAATTCTTAGCTTTAATTTAGTTTAATATGTTTTTAAGATGAGTTTTGAAGTGTTCATGCAGGTATGATGCTTGCAAAAATCGAAGTTATGATGATCAACACAGGGGAAGCCAAAAACAGGGGAAAACAGGGGAGAAAAGCCAAGCACCACCCCATTTTGGCAACTGTTGGACCCATTTCGATTACTTCCTGAAGTCCATTTTCTACATACTATATACCGTTTCGAAGCTCGGGAAGTCAGGAGTCCAACGCTTCAAACGGTGTCCAAATCGGAGTTGAAACGAAAAAGTTATGGTCATTGCAAGAAAACTGGACCGAGCTGAGCGGGAATTTCGCACACCTCAATCCAAGGTGCGAAAAATTTCGCACCGTGCGAAACACCTCCTGGCACACAAGTGCCATTTCGCACACCTCAAGCCCATTTTCGCACCGTGTGAAACAAGGTGCGAAAATTTCGCACACCACTATTCAAGGTGCGAAATTCATTCCAAGGTGCGAAAATCTCAGTTCAAGGTGCATCAATTTCGCACACCTCAATCCAAGGTGCGAAACACTCTCCTGGCACACGAGTGCCATTTTGCACACCTCAAGCCCATTTTCGCACCGTGCGAAACAAGGTGCGAATTCCTCAGTCCAAAGTATGGAAATTTCGCACGATGCAATTCAAGGTGCGAAATTCTCATTTTAAGGTGCGAAAATTTTTGCTAGTGTTGGACACGTTTTTGGAGCACTTCCTGGAGCTCAAATTATCCATATGATATATCATTTTAAAGCTTAGGAAGTCAGGAATCCATAGCTTCAAACGGTGAATGATTTGGATTTGAAACAAAGAAGTTATGGCCGTTTGAAGACGACTATGCAAAGCTGAACGAAATGTTGCAGCCGCACCAAATTTTGCTACTGTTAGATACGTTTTTGGAGTGCTTCCTGGAGGTCAAATTATGCATACCATATATCATTTTGAAGCTTGGGAAGTCAGGAATCCAGTTCTTCAAACGGTGCATGATTTGGATTTGAAACGAAGAAGTTATGGCCGTTTTAAGACAGATGGTGCAGGGTGCGAAAATTTTTTTTAAGTGCGAAAATGCTCCAAGCTTCAAGAATGGGTTGCGAAATTCCCATTTTGATTGCAAAATGATTTTCCAACCTTCAAAATGGCTACAAAATGATTTCCAAGCTTCAAAAATGGGCTGCTAAAATGTTTCTATTTTTCCATGGTCTGCAAAAATGTTTTTTCTTTTCCCTTTGACTGCAAGACATGGCCTCCAAGCTATGACATGGCCTCCAAGCTATGAAATGGCCTCCAAGCTACAAAATGATGTGCAAAAACACTTTTCAAAGCCAAGGGAAATTGTAAAAATGCCAATAGAGCCTCACAACCATGCATCTAAAGAAGAGAGCCCTCTCACTGAAATCACACACACCAAGCCTCTCACTCCATTTTTAAACCTCCTAAAACCATCAAAGCCCATAGCTCCAACTGAGAGCTCCATCAGAGGAGAGTATGCCACCTAAGGAGACTACCAGAGCAGAGGTCAATGTCCTGATCCAACCCACTCAGAAGGCCACCATAGAGCCATTATCTCCACAGGACCCTACCACTACTTGCTCATCTCTTTAATTTTTGTATTTACTTATTATATTAATATAGATAATTCCATGTTTTGATGTCTTATATTCTGGGATTGGATGTATTACTGATGATACATCATATATAGACATCATTTTTGTTTAAACTTGGCATTTTTCTATTTCCTCTACTCACTAACTCTTATGTTTTCTTTGAAACATGTGGTTTCTCCTACATGACTCAGACTCCATGTCACTCAGGAGGTACCACTTCCTCCCTATTTTTCAATCACTTTTGAAACATTGAGGACAATGTTCAGCTTGGTTGGGGGGAGAGTTGAGGAAGGAAGTTTTTGTTATTAATGCTAAGTTATTTTGGTAATTTAGTTGCTTTTTGCTTAATTTTTAAAATTTTTTAAAAGTTTTTTTTGAATACTCTCCATGGTTATTAAGGAAAAAATTTCAAAATGAAATGAGAGAAATTAAATTTTTGTCTTTTTACTTGAAACTTAGAGTTTGTATTATGTTTATTAAAGTTGATGAATTATTGAACTCCTATTGATTTCAACCTTATTTCTTCCACTTTAAGCTTATCACACACCGTGCACACTAGGTTCCGTTTATAAGATGAAAAACTATTTTCCCCCTTGACTTAAGAAAATTTAGACTTGGTACCTTTGACCTCATTTTAATAGTGTTGAGACACCTTATAAAAGGCCAATGAGCCTTTGGAAAAAGAAAGAAAAAGAAAAATATTTTACTTGCCTTGAAACCCGAGCAAGGTCTGAGGGGTATATGGTGAAAATCTTTAAAACCTGGTGCCCTAAGCCTTCATTGGTTGGGAGTCACCGACCTCAATGCTCGTTACAAGGGTGAATAGGTGGAGTTTAACATATTGTAGGTGCTTGGGTATTAAAAATTCATTCTCAAAAGTCCGGGGTGAAATTTGAGGAGTTAGTGGTTGAAAAATCCTTAAAGCTTGATGCCCTAAACCTTGATTGGTTGGGAGTCATCAATGGACCCCCGTTACATGGACAATTTAGAAAAGAATGCCTTTAAGCTTTGCACTCCTACAAGAAAAAATTGTGAAAGAAAAGAGGTGCGTTCTTAGCCTATTGGAGGTTGATTAGTTTGCTAAGCTTTGAAAAGAACTAGGTTGAGGGGAGAGATTAGTTTGACATACTATATTCGGAAACTAATAAATAACACATAGATTTTTGTGGAAGAGTAAGGATTGGACCTTTGGGAGTGGAAATTATTTTGAAGCTTAAATTTGCATAATGCCTACTCTTTATGAATTGTGACTAGACAAAATTATTTGATAGCTCCTATTGAAGTTTGAGTTTTATTTCTTTCATGTGCCATGTGAGAGTTTGATCCATGGATGTCCATCATGCCACTCATATCATTTTTTGGAGTGATTTGCATGATCCCTTTTATGTATATTATTATAGTTTACTTAGTTTTTATCTCCTCCATTGCTAAGGGACTAGCAATGAGTCGGTTGGGGGGTGTGATTACTGCCAAAAAGTGCTATTTTGTAGACCTAATTATAATGGTTTTAAGCACCTTTGAGTAGTAATCATATTCATTTAACCCAATTAATTCATTAAGGTCCTTAGTAATTGGTTTTAACCATTTTGTGGCAAGTTTACATGTTTATATCAGCTTATGAATCAATTCAAGCGTGCCAAATGATGGAGGAGCTTCTTGGACAAGTTAAAGCATGCTTTTAGCTACACCAAAGCAAGCTAACAAAAGGAGAAAAGCAAAGAGAAGCAAAGAGAAGCAAAAAGAAGCAAGG
Source organism: Vitis vinifera (assembly GCF_030704535.1). NCBI lineage: Eukaryota > Viridiplantae > Streptophyta > Magnoliopsida > Vitales > Vitaceae > Vitis > Vitis vinifera. The sequence continues at coordinate 15,037,573 of NC_081809.1, read as the reverse complement.
AGGAAAACAGAGGACAGCAGCTGCAGTCTTCTTTGGCACTTTTGGAGCACTTCCCGAAGTCCATTTTTTACATGCTATATACCGTTTCAAAGCTCAGGAAGTCAAGAATCCAACGCTTCAAACCGTGTATGATTTGGAGCTGAAATGAGGAAGATATGGCCTTCGGAAGACAACTGCTCTAGGGGTGTGCGAAATTTTCGCACAACACCTTCCAAATTCGCACACCCCCTTGCATGGTGCGAATTTTCCCCTGTTTCTGCCGACTCCACACGAGATCTTTTCTTTTGGATATTTTTGTATAAATTTCCATTCTTCTCCTTGTAATCCACCACTCATGTAATTTCTTAGCTAGGAAGGTTGGAAAAACTTCTCTATATATATTCCCTTGCATCCATTGTAATAGATATCGATCAATATATAGAATATACAGAGCCTTGCTCTGTTTTTCTCTCTTCTCCTGTTCTTCCCCATTTCTATTTTCTTAGTAGCCAAACAGCCTCTGAGGGCTTTTCCTCAAAGGATGATTGGCTAAAACTTTTAGTTTCTCAAAGTATGGATGTTATGTGATGGCTTGGATGCAATCCCATGGAAATTTCTCGCACCCGGAAGGTAAGGTAGTCGTTTTTCATTAAAGGTTCATTAATGCAAAGTTTGGTTTTTATTTCCTTTGGACAACTTCCAACGACCAATACTTGATAAGCTTTTGGATTTCTATCCATTAGTTATCTCCTACGAGCTATTGGAAGGTGAGGTTTTCAATTCCAAGTTTTGCATTAATCCGTTAGAACCAATTTCAATGGCCATTGAAAGGTGAGTTTATCACCTGGAATGACTTTGAGTTGCCAATATTTGGTAAGCTTTTGGCTTTAGACCATTAGTTATCTCTTACGAGCCATTCAAAGGAAGTCTAAGGTGAATAACCATTGATGAAATTCACTACCATCTGTTTTGCCATTTTAAAGGATTAAAACTTGATTTGCTAAATCCATACCGGTTCGGGAAGCAAGCATCACCATAGTTGCAACCCCAACGCGAGGAGCCTATCCTGAGATTTTCAATTTGCATAAGAGCCAGAGCATAGCTATCCTATCTTTGAGAAACTTGTTTTTACACCCTTTCATTTTAGTCTTTAATGTTAGCTTAGATTAGTTTAAATCTTTCTAAAACATTTGCATCTTCTTTTAAAACTAACATCCATAAGAAAATCACCTATTTTCCTAATTTGAATATCACTTGTGTTTGCGAAAACCCTTCCCAGTGAACGATCCTAGAACCACTATGCTATAGTAGCTTGGCTACTTTAGTAATAGTATTCAAGGTATAAATTTTGTTGATACGCCTTTAAAGCTAAGCTACCATGAGTCGAATCACTTGTCCTCATCATGGATTTGATACATGGCTCTTGGTGAGCTATTTTTATGATGGGATGTCTTCCTCCATGAAGCAAATTCTTGAAACCATGTGTAGGGGAGATTTTATGAGTAAGAATCCAGAAGAAGCCATGGACTTTTTAAGTTATGTATCTGAAGTAACAAGAGGATGGGATGAGCCCAACTCAAGAGAAATGGGAAGGATGAAAGCTCCTGTAAATCCAAAGGGTGGAATGTACATGTTAAGTGAGGACATGGACATGAAAGCTAAGGTGGCAACAATAGCAAGGAGGTTGGAAGAACTTGAGTTGAAAAAGATGCATGAAGTCCAAGCCATTTCCGAGACACAAGCCCATGTCATGCCATGCACCATTTTCCAATCATGTGATCATGTGGTAGATGAGTGCCCAACCATGCCAGCTGTGAGGGAGATGTTAGGTGATCAAGCCAATGTTGTGGGGCAGTTTAAGCCCAACAACAATGCACCTTATGGAAACACCTATAATTCAAGCTGGAGAAACCATCCAAATTTTTCTTGGAAACCAAGGCCACCTCCATACCAACCACAAGCCCAAACCTAAGCACCTCAACAAACCTCTTCAGTGGAGCAAGCCATTGTGAACCTAAGTAAAGTCATGGGTGACTTTATGGGTGAACAAAAGGCAATCAACTCCCAATTGCACCAAAAGATTGAAAATGTTGAGAGTTCTCAAATTAAGAGAATGGAGGGGATGTAAAATGATCTGTCTCAGAAGATAGATAAGATTCAGTAATCCATCTCTAGGCTTACCAACCTCAACACAGTGAATGAGAAAGGAAAGTTTCCCTCTCAACCAAGCCAAAATCCAAAGGGTGTTCATGAAGTTGAAACCCAAGAGGGGGAGTCTTCAAAGTTGAGGGAGGTCAAAGCTGTGATCACCTTGAGGAGTGGGAAGGAGGTTGATCAACCCTTGCCTAAGGTGAGGCAAGATGAAGAACTCATGTCAAAGAGAACCATGGTTAAAGAGAGCAATAACTAAGAAGAGAAGAGTGGGAAGAAAAGTGCATCCAAATCAAGCATTGAAGAAGAGCCAAGGATAGTGATTAAAGAGGATATGATGAAGAAACATATGCCTCCCCCTTTTCCTCAAGCTTTACATGGAAAGAAGGAAATTAAGAATTCATCAGAAATTCTTGAAGTTTTGAGACAAGTGAAGGTGAGCATACCCTTACTTGATATGATCAAGCAAGTCCCCACATATGCAAAATTTTTAAAGGACTTGTGCACGGTCAAAAGAGGGTTACATGTGACCAAGAAGGCATTCCTCACTGAGCAAGTAAGTGCCATCATTCAGAGTAAGTCTCCAGTTAAGTATAAAGATCCGGGATGTCCCACCATTTCAGTCAACATTGGAGGGACACATGTGGAGAAGGCTTTACTAGACTTGGGGGCAAGTGTGAATTTGCTCCCATACTCTGTGTACAAGCAACTGGGACTTGGAGGATTGAAGCCCACAACCATCACTCTCTTCTTAGCTGATAGGTCGGTCAAAATCCCAAGGGGGGTGATAGAGGATGTTCTAGTTCAAGTGGACAAATTCTACTATCCTGTGGATTTTGTGGTGCTTGATACTGATCCCACTGTTAAGGAAGCAAACTATGTGCCAATCATCCTTGGGAGACCTTTCCTAGCTACCTCCAATGCCATCATCAATTGTAGGAATGGGGCGATGCAGCTCACATTTGGAAACATGACCTTGGAATTAAACATATTCCACTTATGCAAGAGGCATCTTCACCCAAAAGAGGAGAAAGGATTGGAGGAGGTGTGCTTGATCAACACCTTGGTTGAAGAGCATTGTGACAAGAATTTAGAAGAGAGCTTGAACGAACGCCTTGAAGTGCTTGAAGAAGGGTTACCTGAACCCTCTGATGTGCTAGCCATCATGTCTCCTTGGAGGAGACGGAAAGAGATCTTACCACTGTTCAATAAGGAGGACTCACAAGGAGCAGCTATGGAGGACCCTCCAAAGCTTGTTTTGAAGCCACTTCCTGTTGATTTGAAGTATGCATATTTGGAGGAAGATGAGAAATGTCCAATGGTGGTTTCTTCAACTCTCACTAGTGATCAAGAGGATAGTCTTTTGGGAGTCCTTAGAAAATGCAAGAAAGCCATTGGATGGCAAATTTCTGATCTGAAAGGGATTAGCCCTTTGGTGTGCACCCACCATATCTACATGGAGGAGGATGCAAAACCAGTGAGGCAGCCCGAGAGGAGGTTGAATCCTCACATGCAAGAGGTGGTAAGGGGTGAAGTTCTGAAGCTACTTCAAGCAGGGATCATATATCCCATTTCAGATAGCTTGTGGGTGAGCCCCACCCAAGTAGTCCCAAAGAAATCTGGAATTACTGTGATCCAGAATGAGAAAGGGGAGGAAGTCTCTACACGTCCTACCTCAGGATGGAGGGTGTGTATAGACTACAGGAGGTTGAATTCAGTGACTAGGAAGGACCATTTCCCATTACCCTTCATGGACCAAGTCTTGGAGAGAGTCTCAGGACATCCTTTCTATTGTTTTCTGGATGGTTAGTCGGGGTACTTCCAAATAGAGATTGATTTGGAAGATCAAGAAAAGACAACCTTCACTTGACCCTTTGGTACTTTTGCGTATAGGAGAATGCCCTTTGGTCTATGTAATGCTCCTGCAACTTTCCAAAGATGTATGCTAAGCATCTTCAGTGATATGGTGGAGCGCATCATGGAAGTCTTCATGGATGACATCACTGTATATGGAAGTTCTTATGAGGAGTGTTTGTTGCATTTAGAAGCTGTTCTCCAAAGATGTATTGAGAAAGACCTAGTGCTAAATTGGGAGAAGTGTCATTTTATGGTACAACAAGGAATTGTCTTAGGACATATAATCTCCAAGAATGGCATTGAGGTAGATAAGGCAAAGGTGGAGCTAATTGTTAAGTTGCCACCTCCCACAAATGTTAAAGGAATTAGGCAATTCCTAGGACATGCCGGGTTCTATAGGAGGTTCATTAAGGATTTCTCAAAAATCTCAAAACCTTTTTGTGAACTCTTGGTAAGGGATGCCAAGTTTGTGTGGAATGAGAAATGTCAGAAGAGTTTTGAGGAACTGAAGCAATTCCTCACAACTGCACCAATAGTGAGAGCCCCAAATTGGAAATTACCTTTTGAGGTAATGTGTGATGCAAGTGATCTTGCTATGGGGGCTGTTTTGGGGCAAAGAGAAGATGGAAAGCCCTATGTGATTTATTATGCAAGCAAAACTTTGAATGAGGCTCAAAGGAACTACACAACTACTGAGAAGGAGTTGTTGGCAGTAGTTTTTGCCTTGGATAAGTTTCGTACCTATTTGGTAGGGTCCTCTATAGTGGTGTTCACTGACCATTCCGCTTTGAAGTACTTGCTAACCAAGCAAGATGCCAAGGCAAGATTGATAAGATGGATCCTTTTGCTTCAAGAATTCAATCTCCAAATCCAGGATAAAAAGGGAGTAGAAAATGTGGTAGCTGACCACTTGTCAAGACTTGTGATAGCACATGACTCACATGGTCTACCTATCAATGATGACTTCCCTGAGGAGTCTCTCATGTCAATAGAGGTAGCTCCATGGTATTCTCACATTGCAAATTACTTGGTTATTGGAGAAGTTCCAAGTGAGTGGAGTGCCCAAGACAAGAGGCATTTCTTTTCTAAGATCCATGCCTATTATTGGGAGGAGCCTTTTCTCTTCAAATATTGTGTGGATCAAATCATAAGGAAATGTGTTCCTGAACAAGAGCAATCAAGAATTCTATCCCATTGTCATGATAGTGCATGTGGAGGTCATTTTGCCTCCCAGAAAACAGCTATGAAAGTGATCCAATCAGGTTTTTGGTGGCCCTCTCTTTTCAAGGATGCCCACTCTATGTGCAAGGGATGTGATCGGTGTCAAAGGCTTGGGAAGCTAACACGCCGAAATATGATGCCCTTGAACCCCATCTTGATAGTGGATGTCTTTGATGTTTGGGGGGGATAGACTTCATGGGACCATTTCCAATGTCGTTTGGACACTCCTACATTTTGGTGGGAGTGGATTATGTCTCTAAGTGGGTAGAAGCAATCCCATGTAGGAGCAATAATCATAAGGTGGTTCTTAAATTCCTCAAGGAGAACATCTTTACAAGATTTGGAGTGCCTAAGGCCATTATCAGTGATGGAGGAACCCACTTTTGCAATAAGCCTTTTGAGACTCTTCTAGCCAAATATGGGGTCAAGCACAAGGTAGCTACACCTTATCACCCTCAAACAAGTGGCCAAGTTGAGTTAGCCAACCGGGAAATTAAGAATATACTGATGAAGGTGGTGAATGTGAATAGGAAGGATTAGTCTATTAAGCTCCTGGATTCATTATGAGCTTATAGGACCGCTTATAAGACAATTCTTGGAATGTCTCCTTATCGCCCTGTTTATGGCAAAGCGTGCCATCTTCCAGTAGAGGTTGAATATAAAGCATAGTGGGCAATCAAGAAGCTTAACATGGATTTGACAAGAGCCGGGTTAAAGAGATGTTTGGATTTGAATGAATTGGAGGAAATGAGGAATGATGCTTACCTCAATTCAAAAATTGCAAAAGAGAGGTTGAAGAAATGGCATGATCAGTTGGTAAATCAGAAGAATTTTGCAAAGGGGCAAAGAGTCTTGCTTTATGACTCTAAGCTTCATCTTTTTCCGAGAAAATTGAAATCAAGGTGGACGAGTCCTTTCATAATTCATGATGTGCAATCAAATGGAGTAGTGGAACTACTCAACTTCAATAGCACTCGAACTTTCAAAGTGAATGGGCATCGTCTCAAGCCCTATATGGAATCATTTTCCCTAGACAAGGAGGAATTCATCCTCCTTGATCCACCTCCAACATGAAAAACACTCAGTTCATGGTTGAACTTAGTCTCTTCAAAGACTAAAAAGTTCATCCTCTTTTTGTTTTCTTTTTAGTTGATTTTAGTTTAATCTAGTGTTTTTTCTTGTGTTTATGCATGTTTTGATTTTTATTTTTGACTTTAATTTCATTCTAATGTGGTTTGAATTGGTTTTTTGTGTTAACATGTAGGTAGGAAAGCTTGAAGAATGAAAACAAGGGAAAACATGGGAGAAAAGCCAAGACACAGCAAAATTCGCACCACCCATTCCCCTTGTGCGAAATTTTCGCACAACACATTCTCTTGTGCGAATTCTCTTTTGTGACAAATTTTCAAAAGCATGCTCTCGGTCCCTCCCCAAAATCTCAGTGCGAAAATCACAGGAATGCGAACCTTGTGCGAACCTTGTGCGAATTCACTTTTGTGACCAATTTTCAAAACTATGCTCTCTGTCTTGGAGAACCACAGGAATGCGAAATTTTCGCACTACCCATCACCTTGTGCGAAATTCGCACTTTCTCTTTAAAAGTCGTTTTCTCCTCTTCAATTCTAATCTTGTTCTTCTTCAATTCTCTCAACATCTCTCTTCCGATCCTCCTTTTCCATCCACAACGTCCTCTCCTTCATCATCCCTCATCATGAACCCCACCATGGCAGCCAATCTCCATAGCTTCACTCCATAACCGCGGCCAGCACTATTCACAACAGTCCGCACCTTCAAATTTCAGCTCTTTCTCCTCCTTCCACCATAAAAAAACCTTCATTTCTTCACTCAACACTCCAAATTCATCCCTAAACCAAACCCAACCTTCATTTTTCAAAATCACAACCTCAAGCATAGCCATCAAAGCCACGGTTTCTTCATAAGAAACCCATTGCCGCTGGTTATGGGAGCTTCCAAATTCTCCATTCTCTTCTTGTAAACTCCCAATTCCAAGCTTAGCCGCCATGAAAAACTCCTTTCCTACCTCAGCCAGCATTTCCCACCCTCAAAAACCAAGAATTTTTGCCATTTGAAAGCCACAAATTTTCACATTTGGGCGGGTGAATAGTGTCTTGTGCGAAATTCGCACAACACATCGCCTTGTGCGAAATTCGCACAACACATCGCCTTGTGCGAAATTCGCACAACACATCGCCTTGTGCGAAATTCGCACAACACATCCCCTTGTGCGAAATTTTCGCACAACACCCTCCTTTTTGCGAATTTTTTAGCTTCTCCATCCCTACCCTCCCCAATCCCAAGCCTCTAAGCCTCATTTCTTTGCTTCCTCATGCCTAAGACCAGAGGCGGCTATGCCTCAGCTCCCCAGAGCAGTCAGAGAGCTGCCCCTGTGCGGGCCCCACTAGATGCACCCCCACATTTACCTGATTCTGCCCCTCAGCGCAGATACCATACGAGGAGAGCATCTGCCACGCTTGTGGCCCCTACTCAGATTCCACCTAGAAGTCCTCCTACAAAGAAGGCCAAGACTTCAGAGCCCGGAGAGTCCTCCAAAGCACCTCGCGATTCACAGTCTCAGCCTCCTCCCACCAGGCGTCCTATCTCCAGCTCGCCCATTGAGGGCAACTCTGATTGCCGATCGAGAGCATTTCATGTCGAGGCATATTTTGATCACTCTATTTTGCGACAGCAGCCTGAGTTGCGGGATTCATACCGCCTACTTGAGAGGTACCATCTTGTACCCTTTATGACTCCGCCCCAGTTCTTTTATCCTCGAGTAGCTTTAGACTTTTACCAATCTATGACTACTCGTGGCGTCCCGGTACCCGCCTCGATCCTTTTTACCATTGATGGACGCCAGGGTATATTGGACGCTAGGCAGATTGCCGAGGCTTTTCATATTCCTTATGCACCAGCAGACCCCGCTGCATTTAGACGCTGGGCCCCACTTTCTGAGTGGGACATGGTTTGTATACTATCTCGAGGGACATCTTCAGCGAGGATCATTATGAGGAACGAGCTTCCCCTAGGGATGCTCCTAGTTGATGTGGTGCTTCGCGCCAATCTTTTTCCTCTTTAGCATAGAGTGCAGAGGCGAGGGGCCATTCTAGAGGCATTATTTCGTATCTCTAAGGGCTACTACTTTGGCCCCCACCATTTGATTATGGCCGCCCTCCTCCATTTTGAGGAGAAAGTGCAAAGCGGCGTCTCACGAGGGCAGACACTATTCTTTTACTTTTCCCTCGGCTGCTATGCCATGTTCTGGCACATATGGGTTTCCCTGCAGACCCTCATTCTGAGCACCGCCGCCATTGTAGAGAGAGCTTCTCTCTTGACCAATGGAATCAGGTATGGCTTCATCAGCATTCCTCGAAACTTCCCGAGCCAAGGGAAGTCCCTCCACAGCCTTTACCATCTATATCTGCTCTGTCCACTTCAGCTCCCTCGGAGCCCGTACTAGAGGCAGCATTGTCTGATGCTCCACCTGCTATTCCTCCTACCTTAGAGCCGCCCATTACTATCCCTGGTGTAGAGTATCGTGCCTTGCTCGCTTCTTTCCAAACTCTGACCACTACTCAGACGACTATTATGGAGCGGATGGACCACTTCCAGCTTCGACAGGACCAGCAGACTCTCATTCTCCATGAGATTCAGCAGCACCTCGGTCTTTTACCACCAGCTCCACCTGTAGCGGTACCTTCCACAGTTGCAGTTGAGGACCCCTCCTATCCACCAGAGGAGCCTACTGCTTGATCATACGATCACTCCTCTCTTTTTTTGTATCTATATTCTATGTTTTTGGATGTGATATATATTTTGGACTACTTTTATACTAGGATTGGATGTATTCCATGTTTATCTTGTATATTGTACTCTCTCAGTTTATATAGACATCGTCCTTTTTGTGTATATTAGCTATTCCTTTTTATTTCCTCTACTCATCACTCTTATGATTTTTTTTTTCTTTCTTCTTTTGCAACATGTGGTTTCTCCTGTCCATTCAGAGTCCCTTACTATCAGGAGGTATCACTTCCTCCCTTTTATTATCACTTGCTTTTGGAACATTGGGGACAATGTTCATCTTAGTTAGGGGGAGAGTTGAGGAAGTAATTTTTTGAATTTTTTGTTAAGTTATTTTGCTAACAAATTTTTTTGCAAACTCTCTTTGTTTTCTCAAAGATAATTCTCAAAAGTAAATGGGAGAAATTAAATTCTTATCTTATTGCCATAGTCTCAGAGTTTGTATTATGCTTATTAAAGTTGATAAATTGTTGAAGCTCCTTTTGATTTCAATCTTACGTCTTCCACTCTAATCTTTTCACACACTAAACACATTAGATTCCAGTTATAAGATGGAAAACTTTTCTCACCCCCTAAACTTAGGAAATTTTCGACTTGGTGCTATTGACCTCATTCTATTAGTGTTGGGACACCTTATAAAAGGCCAATGTGTCTTATGAAAATTTTTTTTTGCTTCACTTGCTTTGAAACCCGAGCAAGGTCCGAGGGATATATGGTGAAAATCTTTAAAGCCTAGTGCCTTAAGCCTTTACTGGTTGGGAGTCACCGACCTCACTGCTCGTTACATGGGTGGATGGGTGGAGTATTTATATAAAAAAAAAAAAAAAAAAGAAAAAGAGGTGCGTTCTTAGCCTTTTATATGTGAGTTAGTGTTGCTAAAGTTAGAGAAAAACCTTAGTTGGGGGGAGAATATAGTTTGACATACTATAACTGGAAACTAAGCGCCTTAACACTTAGACTTTTGTGGAAGATTAAGAGTTGGTCCTTTGGGAGTGGAAATTATTTTGATACTCAAATTTGCATAATGCCTGCTCTTTGCATGTTGTGACAGGTAAGTTATTTGATGACTCTTGTTGATGATTGAGTTTTATAACCTTAACTTGCCATGTGAGAGTTTGATCCAATCATGCCACTTGATTATTTTTTGGAGTGATCAGCATGATTTTATAAAATATTATATTATCTATTTTTCTTTATTTTTCTCTCCTTCATTGCTCAGGGACTAGCAATGTGTCAGTTAGGGGGAGTGATTACTACCCAAAAAGTGCTATTTTGCGCCTTTAATTCATTATGTTTTAAGCACTTTTGTGTAGTAGTTCTCCATCTTTATTCCAATTGGCATGTTAAGGACCTAGCAATGACTTCTAATCATATTTGTGGCTAGTTTTAGTGTTTTGACAGCTTTTTGGATCATTAAGACAAGCCAAGTAAAGGAGGGAAGCAAAGAGGAAAACAAAGTGAAGAAAACAGAGGACAGCAGCTGCAGTCTTCCTTCGCACTTTTGGAGCACTTTCCAAAGTCGATTTTCTACATGCTATATACCATTTCAAAGCTCAGGAAGTCAATAATCCAACGCTTCAAACCGTGTATGATTTGGAGCTGAAATGAGGAAGATATGGCCTTCGGAAGACAACTGCTCCAAGCTTGTGCGAAATTCGCACAACACCTTCAGCTTGTGCGAAATTCGCACAGCCCATGCGTCTTTGGTGCGAAATCTCCTCTGTTTTTCCGACTCCACATGAGATCTTTTCTTATGTATTTTTTATGTAAATTCCTTTCTTATCCCTGTAATTAGCCAATCACAGGCTATGCTTTGTAAAGACTATAAGAGGGGTGGAAATCATCTCTCGAACAGATGTTACGTTTTACACTTAGTAAAATACAGGGTGTCGTTGCTTTCTCTTTCTCTCTACTATTTTCTTTTTCTTGTAAGCCAAAAAACCTCTGAGGATGTTTTCCTAGAGGATGAGAGGCTAAACTTTTAGTTTCTTGGAGTGAAGGAAGCTAGGTGAAAAGTCCAGATGCAAAGGTGGAAAACTCTCGTGCATTAAATACAGGTAGTTGGAGTTCATAAATGGCTTTTAAATCTAATGTTTTGCTTTAAATCCCTTAGAATCACTTTGAATGGCCAATACATGGTAAGCTTTAGGTCTCTGTGGATGCTTATTGCTAGATCCATATCAGTCCATTAGTTATCATGTACGAGCCATTGGAAAGTGGCTCAAGGTGAAGAGCCACAGTGTCTAAAGCCATTAACGGAACTTGACTACCATCTCTATTGACTTTTTATGGATTAAATCTTCATTGTTAAACCGATACCTGTTCGGGAAACAACCATCCTTTATGTTGTTGTCCCCAATACGAGAAGAAGAATCCGGAATTTCCACTTTGCATTCTGAATTTGATCCTAGCAACCCTTAGCTCCGGGAAACTTTCTTTCTTCCATTTTTATCTATTTCTATATTAGTTTAATTTCAAACACCACTTTCAAAACAAATTTTATTTTCTTTTAAACTTTAAGTTTTTAACAAAGGAAATCACCAGATTCAATTTCTAATCTTGAGTCTATCACTAGTAGAGTGAAAACCCATCCTAGAGTTCGACCCTAGAGTTGCTATACTATAGTAGCTTTGCTACGCTAGTATGAGGTCATAGGTTTTATAAATGTTTTTGATTAAAAGACCCGACTGGACCAAACGAATCAGTTAGATAGGTCCCTACAATTCAGTTTCAATTTTGATGCAGACCAGACCTATACCACCGGTCACGTAATTTACCTGTCTAGTTTTCGTCATGGATCAAACTCAGTCCGATCAGTCACAACAACTTAGTTTCATTTTTTAGGGTAAATCGCATATGTACAATCAGTCACATAGTTGTCTTATCTAGATTTTGTTAGAGTCGACACCTGAGACGATCGGTCACAATAGTTTATTATCGTGAAAATTTATACCTTACCTGTACAATCTGTCACGTCATTTTCCTGTCTGGTTTTCGACATAGACTGTACTCAGTCTGATTGGTCACAATAGTTTAGTATTATTTTCCGTGAAGAATACCCCTGCATGATTGATCACATTCTTGTTTGGTTTTCATCAAAGACCAGACCTAGTCCAATCGATCAAGACAACTAAGTTTCGTTTTCGACATAGAGTGCATCTGTATGATTAATCACATCTTGTCCTATCTGGTTTTCATTATAGTCGGCACCTGATCTAATCGGTTTTGACAATTCAATATCATTTTTGACGTAAACCATACCTATACGATTGATCACGTCGTTGTCCTATTTGGTTTTCATCACATATTACACCCGATCAGATAGGTCCCAATATTTCAATTTCTATTTCAACGTAGACCAAACCTATACGATTGGTCACATCGTTGTAATGTCTGATTTTCATTACAGACCGTACCTAGTCCTATCGGTCATGACAACTCATTTTCATTTTTGATGTAGACTACATCTGTATGATTGACCAGATCGTTGTCCTGTCTAGTTTTCATCACGGACCATACCTAATCAAATAGGTCTCAACAATTCAGTTTCAGTTTCGATGTAGACCAAACCTATATGATCGGTCACATCATTGTCCTATCTGGTTTTCGTCACAGACCAGAGACGGTCTGATCGTTCATGACAACTAAGTTTCCTTTTCTGCATAGATCACACTTGTATAATTGGTCACATCATTGTCCTATTTGGTTAACATCGTAAACCCTACTCGATCAAATAGTCCCTGATTACTACTCAAAAAGTGCTCTTTCATAGCTTCTTATAAACTCTTTTAAACACTTTTGAGTAGTATTTATTACCTTTTAACTCAATTGGCACATTAAGGACCCTTGCAAGTGTTACTAATAAGTTTTTGGTAAGTTTTGATGTTTTTGATAGTTTTTTTTATCATTAAAATAAGCCAAAAATGAGGGAGAACTTGGTATAATCCATGGCAAAGCAAGATTGAAGCTAAATTACATGAAGAATCCAAGTTTTGGAGAGCTTCAAAGCCTTTTCCAAATCAATCAAGTGTGCAAGGAAGAGAATTAGAGGAGGAATCTAACACTGAAGAATTTCGCAACCACTTGCGAAATTTTCGCAACCACTTGCGAAATTTTCGCAAGACAGAAGGAAATTTCGCAGCTAGCTTTCACCACTTGCAAAATTTTCGCAACTCCTATTTCACTTGCAAAAATTTCACATCTCCTTTACAGCATTGCGAAAATTTAGCAACTCCTTTTCCTCTTGAGAAATTTTTGCAACTCCATATTTGACTTGTGAAATCTTCATGTAATCTTCAAATATTTTGCACCGACTCCGTTAGATTTTTACCTTAAGATATTTTGTGTAATTATCTATTCTCTTCTTGTAATCAGCTAAAGATCTTTTAAGATATCTAATTGAGGGGTTGAAAATATCTCTCTATATATATCTTAACATATCTCTTTTTGTAATATCTATCTCAGAATCTCGGAAGACATTCTTGGGGATCACTTGTACATTTTTAGTAAGAAATATACAGAGCTTTGCTCTGCCTTACCTACTCACTTTGATTGTATTTTATTTCTAGCTAAACAACCTCTGAGGATGTTTTCTCAGAGGATGAGTGGCTAGACTTTTTGTTTCTTGGACGAAAGGAAGCTAGGTAAGGGACCCGGGTACAAAAGTGGAAGTTTTCCTTGTTTCAGTTTTTAATGAAGAGGAAGTTGTGACCCGTGAATGGTTTTTATATTTTTAGTTAACTTAAAATCCATTATAATCACCTGGGCCAACACTTGGTAAGCTTTTCGAACTCAATCCATAGAGATCCATTAGTTATCGCTTGCGAGCCTCTGGGAGGTGGTTTAAAGGTAGGATTGCCTAGAATAGCCAACACTTGGTAAGCTTTTGGACTCCCTAGAGACATCCATTAGTTATCTCCTGTGAGCTTTTGAAGGGTAATCCAAGGTTAAGGATCACCTTGAATGGCAAATACTAGGTGAGAGGTACGAGCCATTGCAAGATGCATCGGTGAGAGGGATTTAGCTTTGAAACCATTAATGGGAAGCAGTTGTAACACACCGATTGGGAGGATAACTATAGGTTAAATCCCCAATGTGAGGAAAAGATCTGGAATCTCCCCTTTTGTATAAGAAGCCTGAACCTAGTGACCTGAAAATCCAAGAAACCTTTTCTTTGTAATTAAAATCAATTACTATTTTTTGGTTAGCTTAAAACCAACCCCTTTTTCAACCAACTTTATGTTTTCTTTTAAAACTAACTTGTAAAAGAAAAAACACCAATCTAATTCTTTAAACTAATATCAGGTGTGAAATGAAAACCCATCTATGTGGACGATCCTAGAACCACTATGCTATGCTAGCTATGCTACCCTAGTACATGGTGAATTAGGTTTATAAATATTGTTGATAACTCCTGTTTGAGGACTAAATCAAAGGTACACCAATTGGGGACGTTGTTGCCGGGGATGGTGCCACTTCATAGTGATATAATCTTTCCAGAACACTTGTGATCCTCATCACAAGTTTGGTGAATTTTCTTTTCTTTTACTAACTCTTTTTATTTGTTTCTTTTTATTTATTTGTTTCTATCTTTAGTTTATCTTTTATCTAGTCTTAAGTTAATTTTAATTTTCTTTTTTCTTCTAGAATTGTTTTTCTTTTGTTTTCTTTGTTTTTATTTTTTGTTTAAGATATTGTTAGTTGTGTATGCCATATTGGATACGAGACAGTGAGGGAAGACTTGTGAAAATCAACAATCCTCACGAAACTGAGTTAGAATTGGAAGTGGAAGTCATGGAAACTATACCTGAAGATCAACATAGTCAACATGCTCCAGAAGAAAATCTCAACGCATACCGATCCATGAGGGACAGCATGCATCCACCTCATATGAGTGCACCATCATGTATAGTGCCACCTACAGAGTAGCTAGTGATTCGACCACATATTTTTCCACTTCTACCTACTTTTCATGGGATGGAACGTGAGAATCCCTACCAGCATATCAAGGAATTTGAAGACGTTTGTAATACTTTCTGAGAAGGGGGAGCTTCAATCAACTTGATGAGGCTTAAGCTATTTCCTTTCACTTTAAAGGACAAGGCCAAGGTTTGGCTTAATTCTTTAAGGCCAAGGAGTATCCGATCTTGGACTGATTTGCAAGATGAATTTCTCAAGAAATTTTTCTCGACTCACAGGATTAATGGCTTGAAAAGGCAAATCTCAAACTTCTCAGCTAAGGAGAATGAGAAATTCTATGAATGTTGGGAGAGATACATGGAAGCTATCAATGCTTGTCCTCGCCATGGCTTTGATACATGGCTATTGGTGAGTTATTTTTACGACGGTATATCTTCCTCAATGAAGCAACTCTTAGAAACGATGTGCGGAGGAGACTTCATGAGTAAGAATCCAGAGGAAGCCATGGATTTCTTAAGTTATTGTTAGGAATTTGAGGGTAATCCAAACTATGGTAATCACCCTAGAGGGGGGTGGGGGTGGTAAATAGGGTGGTGGTCTCTTTTTCACAAATTTAAACTATGCAAAAATAAGAGACAATTATATGCAAGTATATAATAAAAAAAATAATGACAATTGCATATAATTTAAAAGAGTTAGGGAAGAGAGAGTGCAAACACGAGAGTTTATAGTGGTTCGGCACTTCTTTGCCTACGTCCACTCTCCTCAACCTCCTAACCGAGTGAGGGTTCCACTATCTTGAAGCTTCAACCAAGCTTCCAATCTCTTTACAATTGGATTATGGTTCCGATTCACCCTCTTGGACTTTTGGCTCCAAGCACCCTTTACACTTCTTCAAGAGATATCCCTCTCTTGAACAACCTCTCAAGTGATACCCCTCACTTGAGAAAATTCCTCACAAAGATATACAAATAATGATCTCACAAAAATCCTAATAATAGAACTTTAGGCTCAAAGATACAAGAAAAACTAGGATTGAATGGTGCACTAAAGATATGCAAGTTATGAAACAATGGTGCACTAAAAAACACTCTTCCAAGGCTCAAATATAATAAAGAATGATTTGGGAAGGTTAAGCTTATGAAACAATGAAGATTTGAGCATTTTTATAGAAAAAAAGAGTCAAACTAGCCGTTAGGGGTTTGACCGGTCGAGCTAGGGGTCGACCGGTTGACTAGCCGTTAGGAAAAGTACCGTTGGGCCTCAACCAGACCTCAACCGGTTGAGGTTCAACCTTGACCAGGAAGAGAAGGCCAATGGGAGAGAGAGAAACTTTTTGGCCTCCCTCAACCGGTCCTCGACCGGACGAGCACAACAGGTCCTCGATCGGACGAGCACAACCGGTCGACCGGTTGAACCAGTTGAGCCATTTTTTTGGCTCAACACTCAACCTTTTTCAACTTAAAACCTTTTAACATAAGTTTGAAAATCATTTAACACAAGGTTTTAGTTGAAAACATGAAATCATCCAATTCTTAAGATATTTAAAACAATATTACTCTTGGATGATTTTGGTGCATAAATAAAGAATGAAATGTATGAAAGTCCTAGTGCACCAACAACCTTACAAAGAGATCTTAAGAAGCTTTGGTTTTGAAAAACTCTTCTCTTTGAGGTGGTCTTCTTCTTCATGATTTCTCCTTGGCTTGATTTGTCTTTGTGATTGCCACTTTGGAAATCATCTTGCCTAATCACACTTGAAATATGATCATTAGTTCTAAACCTTGTTTTGTTATCATCAAAATCAAGATTAACCAAACCTTGGTTTCACAGTTATGTAGCTGAAGTTTCAAGAGGATGGGATGAGCCCAATGCCAGAGAAGTGGGAAGAATGAATTCTCAACCAAATGCTTCTAGTGTTAAGGCTAGGATGTATACTTTGAATGAAGATACCGATACGAAAGCAAAATTTGCAGTTATGGCTAGAAGATTGGAGGAGCTTGAAATGACAAAGATACGCAAAGTGCAGGCCATTTCAGACACACCAGTGCAAGCTAAGCCGTGTTCAATTTGTCAATCTTTTGAGAACTTGGTGAAGGAGTGTCCTACGATGCCAGTTGTGAGAGAAATGTTTGGGGATCAAGCAAATGTTATTGGAAAATTTAAGCCCAATAATTCATATGGCAACACCTACAATTCAAATTGGAGGAACCATCCGAATTTCTCTTGGAAGCCAAGGACATCTCAGCACACACAACCTGGCCAAGTACCCTCGCAAGCCTCAAGTCTTGAACAAGCCATTGTGAATCTTAGCAAGGTCGTGGGAGATTTTGTTGTAGACCAAAAATCCATCAATGATCAATTTAGGCAAGAAAATGCTCAGATCAGGTAAGAGAATGCTTAGATCAGGCAAGAAATTGCAAATCGAGATAGAAAAATGGATGGAAGGGTGAATGATCTATCTCAGAAGATAGATAATCTCCGGTACCAGATCTCAAGGCTTACTAATCTCAACACAGTGCAAGAGAAAGGAAAATTTCCTTCTCAACCTCATCAAAACCCTAAGGGTATCCATGAAGTGGAGGCTTAGGAGGGAGAATCTTCTTAGATGAGGGAAGTCGAAGTAGTGATCACTCTAAGGAGTGGTAAAGAGGTTGATCTGCCTACATCCAAGCCAGAGCATGAACTAGAGACTGAAGCAGAGAAAGAGAAGAAGGAGGAAATCAAAGGAAAGAGAAAAGAGAACAGTACAAAGAAGGAGGACCTTGAAGCTAAGGTGAATGAAAAACCGGAGAGGACCATCAACCAAGGAGAAATGATAAAGAAGCACATGCCTCCACCTTTCCCACAAGCTTTGCATGGCAAAAAGGGAATCAAAAATGCATCATAAATTCTTAAAGTGTTGAGGTAAGTAAAAGTTAATATCCCTTTGCTAGACATGATCAAACAAGTTCCGACTTATGTAAAATTCCTGAAGGACTCATGCACTATAAAAAGAGGGTTGAATGTGAGTAAGAAAGCCTTCTTAACTGAGCAAGTAAGTTCCATTATATAGTGCAAGTCTTTAGTGAAATACAAAGATCCAGGCTGTCCTACCATATCAGTGATGATTGGAGAGACGTGTTTGGAAAAAGCTTTGTTGGACTTAGGAGCAAGTGTGAATTTGCTACCCTACTCTGTCTATAATCAACTGGGACTGGGAGAGTTGAAGCCAACATCAATCACTCTATCTCTAGCAGATAGATCAATGAAAATTCCAAGAGGTATGATTGAAGATGTCCTAGTTCAAGTTGACCAATTCTACTACCCAATGGATTTTGTTGTTCTTGATATGGACTCGGTTGCCAAAGGAACTAATTGTATTCCTATCATACTTGGAAGACCATTCCTAGCTACTTCAAATGCTATCATCAATTGTATGAATGAAGTCATACAACTTACATTTGGCAACATGACGTTGGAGCTCAATATCTTCTATATGTGCAATAAACAATTCCATTCAGGAGAAGAATGACCAGAGGAGGTGTGCATGATTGATAATTTAGTGGAGGAGCATTGTGATTAGAAGATGCTAGAAGACTTGAACGAGAGTTTTGGGGATCTCGATGAAGGGTTACCTGAACCCTTTGATTTGCTTGCTACTCTGCCTCCTTTAAAGTTAAGGGAAGAAATTCTCCCTTTATTCAATTAGGAGGAGACACAAGAAGCCATTAAGGAAGAGCCCCCAAAGCTCATTCTTAAGCCGTTGCCCATGGAGTTGAAGTATGCATACCTGGAGGAGAATAAGCAGAGCCCTATTGTTACTTCTTCATCTCTTACCACTACTCAGGAGGATTGTCTACTTGAAATCCTCAGGAGATGCAAGAAGGCGATAGAGTGGAAAATTTCTGATCTGAAAGGGATCAGCCCTTTAGTCTATACTCATCATATATATATGGAAGAAGAAGCTAAGCCAGTTCGTCAACCCCAACGAAGGTTGAACCCTCACATCCAAGAGGTGGTGCGAGCTGAAGTGCTTAAGCTACTTCAGGCCAGTATTATCTACCCCATATCAGATAACCCATGGGTGAGTCCTACATAAGTCATGCCAAAGAAATCAGGGATCATAGTGGTGCAAAATGATAAGGGAGAGGAAGTTTCTACATGCCTCACTTTAAGTTGGAGGGTGTGTATTGATTATAGAAAGCTGAATGTTGTAACAAGGAAGAACCACTTCCTGTTACCGTTTATTGATGAAGTGCTTGAGAGGGTCTCAGGCCATCCATTCTACTGTTTCTTGGATGGCTACTCCGGGTATTTTCAAATAGAAATTGCTGTTGAAGATTAGGAGAATACCACTTTCACTTGTCCCTTCGGAACTTATGCATACAGAAGAAGGCCTTTCGGCTTATGCAATGCACCGACAACATTCCAAAGATGCATGTTAATTATTTTTAGTGATATGGTGGAGCGTATTATGGAAGTCTTTATGGACGATATCATTGTATATGGAAGTGCGTTTGATGAATGCTTAGTCAATTTGGAAACTGTGTTGAACTGATGCATTAAGAAAGACTTGGTGCTTAACTGGGAGAAATGCCATTTCATGGTACCCTAAAGGATCGTCCTTGGGCATATTATCTCCAGCCAAGGCATTGAGGTGGACAAAGAAAAAGTTAAACTGATTGTCAAGTTGCCATCGCCAACAACTGTCAAAGGAGTAAGGCAATTCCTTGGCCACGCTGGGTTTTATAGGAGGTTTATCAAAGATTTCTCTATACTTGCAAGACCTCTTTGTGAGCTATTGGTAAAGGATGCTAAATTTGTATGGGATGATCGCTGTCAATGGAGTTTTGAAGAATTAAAGTTATTGCTGACAACTGCTCCAATAGTGAGAGATCCCAACTAGCAATTACCCTTTGAAGTGATGTGCGATGCCAGTGACTTTGCTATAGGATTTGTTCTTGGGCAAAGAGAAGATGGAAAGCCCTATGTGATCTACTATGCAAGCAAAATGTTGAATGAAGCGCAAAGAAACTACACAACCACAGAGAAAGAATTGTTAGCTGTAGTTTTTGCCTTAGACAAATTCCGCGTTTACTTGGTAGGGTCTTTCATTGTGGTTTTCACTGACCCCTTGGCTTTGAAATATTTGTTGACTAAACAAGATGCGAAAGCGAGGCTGATAAGATGGATTCTCTTGCTTTAAGAATTCAATCTTCAGATCAAAGATAAGAAAAGAGTGGAGAATGTGGTAGCCGACCATCAGTCGAGGCTAGCCATTGCACATAATTCCCACAGTTTGCCAATTAATGATGATTTTCCAAAGGAGTCACTCATGTTGATAGAAGTTGCTCCTTGGTATGCTCATATTGCTAACTATCTAGTTACCGGAGAAGTTCTAAGTGAGTGGAAAACACAAGATAAGAAGCACTTCTTTTCAAAAATTCATGCTTACTATTGGGAAGAGCCATTCCTATTCAAATATTGTGCGAATCAAATAATACGGAAGTGCGTCCCTGAGCAAGAGCAACAGGGGATCCTCAGTCATTGCCATGAAAGCGCATGTGGAGGCCACTTTGCTTCTCAGAAGACAACTATGAAGGTGTTGCAATCAGGTTTTTGCTGGCCATCACTTTTCAAAGACGCCCTTGGATTTTTCTCATGAAGTCAGGTTCCGAACTACTTTCTATTTTTTGATAAATTAACCAAAATACCTATTTATTTAAAGGGCTCCTTTTTATAAATAGATTCGGTCCTGGGAAAGGTGGCGACCATTCTCAAGAACCAAAAAGACTAAGTTGAGGGAAGCCCTATGAGTCACTGAAACGACGACGGCAGGAGGGCCTTTAATCTATCAATAGAGGGAGCAAAAAACGGGCTTTGCTCCCCTTTACAATATGAAGACAAAAATAAGGGTCGAAGTTTAGACCGCTCACAGTGGTTCTACCTATAGAAAAGATCATGAAAGAGGCGATTAGAATGGTACCCGAATCCATTTATGATCCCGAGTTTCCAGACACATCGCACTTCCGCTCGGGTTGAGGCTACCACTCGGCCCTAAGACGGATCAAAGAAGAGTAGGGAACCTCTCGTAGGTTTTTGGAATTCGACATCAGGAAGTGTTTTCACACCATCGACCGACATCGACTCATCCCATTCTTTAAGGAAGAGATCGACGATCCCAAGTTCTTTTACTCCATTCATAAAGTCTTTTTCGTCGGACGACTCGTAGGAGGTGAGAAGGGTCCTTACTCCGTCCCACACAGTATACTACTATCGGCCCTACCAGGCAACATCTACCTACACAAGCTCGATCAGGAGATAGGGAGGATCCGGCAGAAGTACGAAATTCCGATTGTTCAGAGAATTAGATCAGTTCTATTAAGGGCAGGTCGTATTGATGACCAAGAAAACTCTGGAAAAGAAGCAAGCTTCAACACTCCCCAAGACAAGAGAGTCATCATTGTGGGAAGGGTAAAGAGCATCCAACGCAAAGCGGCCTTTCATTCCCTTGTTTCATCTTGGCACAACCCCCCCTCCCCCCCCCCCCCCCCCCCAACAAGTACCCCCCGGCTCAGGGGGGACCAGAAAACGCCTTTCTTAACAAGCCCTCAAGCCTCCTTTACGTCGCCTTCCTCATAGAAGCCGCCAAGTTGACCCCGAAGGTTGAATTCTATGGTAGAGAACGCTGTAATAAGAATTGGGCCATGAGAGACCTTATTAGGTATTGCAAAAGAATGGGCCTGTTGATAAAGCTGGGCGGGGAGGCGATATGGTGGGGCTATTTGGGAAGGCCCCGCTTGCTCCATGACCCTAGTTGGTTGACTGGTAACCCCCTCTCCTTACGGTTGCCCCCCCCTCCTTTAGGGCAGATGAAGAGACTTCTGGAAAAAGCCATCTTTCAATCTAAGAGCCACTCCAAGAGGATGAACTGGATGGTTCGGGGGCGAAATCTCCTAAAAGGTTTATATATTGCCTCAAATTTCCAAAGCCAAAGGTAGAAGATGTGCCTTCTTTTGAAGGATTTTCCCCCATAAAGTTACGAAAGTCTTCTTGATCCAAGAAAGCACAAATGACTCCTATACACCAGAGACCCCCGAACCCGAGCCGACTAAAAAGGAGACGACATTGGTTAGGCATGGCATTAAATTAGGAAGGGGCCTAAGCTAAGCCTTGAAATTTGAATGCTTTACTCTTACTCTTTGGGTTTAGGAAAAGAAAAGCATTGTTTAGCTTAGTTAGCTTAGATCCTCTTTGAGATGAAATGCGAAGAACAGGGATTCTAAACAAGGCAAATTCACTATCTCTTGCACCTCAAGCGCTTTTTTTTAGAGAGAGGGGGCTTCCAATTCTTAGGAAAAGCCGTACAAGGCAGCTCACTTACGGTTCGGGAGCCGAGCCCCAGCACAGGGGCTTAGGTCAACACTTATATAATAGCTAGTCATCAATTGGAAGCGGGCAAGATGGTGATGAATTGCGATTGGTCTAAACCTTCGACCAACGACTTATTGCGACCTACCCGGAATGCCCATACATACTAAGACCTTGTTCACACAGTGAAAAAAGGCCGAGTGGAAGGAGACAGTCGTCAACTGGCTGCTTCTTGGCCACGCCCTCCTGCTTATAAATACGAGATACTTGATCTAAATTCTAAAATAGGAAATTGCATACCATTAGCTGATATACGTATAGGAACATGGGTACATGATATTGAATGTCATCCAGGTCAAGGGTGGGCTCCACGATCAGGCTCGAGTCGTAAGAACTTTTGTTAAAAAAATGATGGAACTAGCACCCCCTACACTCTCTCTTAGGCGTCTTTTTTATAAAAGCCCATTTCCTTTAGTTTAGAGTAGTTCCATTAATAGTTACATTTGTAGGTTTTTTTTTTTTTAGGCATGCAATAAGGAATATGAATATTGAAGGGCTAGAGCTGGGGTAATAATAGCCATTCTCTTTCCTTTGGAAAGCAAGAGCAAATTCAATCTCTTTTTTTATGTAAGCCATTGATTTAGTACTTTATTTTATAGTCCCTTCTTCTTATAGAGAAGGAGATGCCTTGAACAACCAAACTTCGTTCCTAGAATATTATTTACGTCCTAGAATCGTTGCGACCATTTGCTTTGCTTTTGTTAGCATTCTCACATAGAAACATAAAATCGAATGCACAAAACAGAGATGTATGAAACATATTTGTTGTGTCCTTAATAAGACTTTTCATCCTTATGGTGCAGTGCCACCTTGTTATGGGTCCCAGGTCCTGCATCCACCAAGAACATTTCTTCCCTTAAGCGTAAAACTTCAGATTATGAGGCGTTTCCACTATATATATATAAAAAAACTTGAATTAGATCTTGGAAATGATCGACTCAAATAGATGCTCATCATAAGCTTTTTTATTTTTTTCCCCCTCTTCCAATTGATCAGAAGCATGCAGCAGCGCTATGCTAGTAGAAAGAATTAAGCTACTAAGCTAAGCTGTTGGAAGCGAGCAAGTGGGTGATCGAATCACCAACCAAACTAGACATTTGGTACCACCCTTTACCTTTCTTCGTTGGTTCACGCACGGGTGGTTGGTTATGAATCACATCACAAAATGGGAATCAAGGTCTGGGGAAGTCAGGTAGCGGCCTATAACCCTTTTTATACTATGCTCGGGGCCCCATCTTGGGATAATAATCCAAGGTTCGTGGGTGATTGCCTACCCAGATGGTGTACCTTGATTTTAGTCCTCAAACGGGAGTAATCAACAAAATTTATAACCTATATCACCATGTGCTAGGATAGCCTCAGCTAGTATAGCATAGTGGCTCTAAGATCGTTCACTGGGAAGGGTTTTCAACTTACTATTGACATTAATTCAAAGTTGAATTGATGCTTTTTCATTTCAAGGTTAGCTTCAAAAGAAAACATAAACTTTGGTTTAAAGAGGATTGGTTTTAAGCTAACTAAAATAAGGTAATGGGAATTACTTAGAAAGAAAAGCATTTCTTGGAGTTTTAGGATCACTAGGGTTAGGCTCCTCCTACAAAAATAGAGCTCCGGTCACTTGAGTCTTTTCCTCGCATTAGAGAATTAACATAGAGTTGATTCTTTAACCGGTGTGGTACAGATGCTTCCCTTTTATGGATTTCAACACTAAATCCCTCTCACTGATTCATCTTGCAATGGCTCGTGCCTCTCACCTAGCATTTGCCATTCAAGGTGATCATTAACCTTGGATTTCCCTTCTCAAGCTCGCAAGAGATAACTAATGGATGTCTCCTTAAAGTCCAAAAGCTTACCAAGTCTTGGCAATTCTAGAAAATCCTGCCTTCAAGTCACCTCCCAAAAGCTCGCAAGAGGTAAACTAATGTATCTCAATGGACGGAGATCACTTGCCTTACCAAGTGTTGGCCCAGGTGATTTAAAGGCGTTTTAAGTTAACTAAAAACATAGAAACCATTAATGGGTCACACTTGCTCTTCATTAATAGCTGAAACAACAAAACTACCAATTCTTGCACTCGGCACCTTACCCAGCTACCTTAGCTCCAAGAAACAAAAAGTCTAGCCACTCATTCTTTGAGGAAACATCCTCAGAGCTTGTTTGGCTAGTAAGAAAAATACAATCAAAGTGAGTAGGTAAGGCAGAGCAAAGCTATGTACATTACTTCCTTCAAAACTATACAAAAAGTTGTCTTTGAGAACAAGCTCCCGAGAGATATCTATGTAATAAAAATTACAAGCTATATATATATGAGGTTATTCACCCTTTTTTCTTACTTAATAACTAAGGAATCCTATGATTGGTGGATTACAAGGAGAAAATGGGGATTTAAACATCAAATATCTGAAGAAAAAAATCTAAAAGTGTCGGTCACAAATATCTGGAAGCACTCAGGAGGATTTCGCAGGCATGCAAGATGGCTGCGAAATTTCGCAAGCTGAAGGTCTCCATTTCGCAGCCATCACCTTGTGATTTCACAGCCAAAGGCTGATTTTGCAGCCTGTGAAATTGGCCTTCAGCTTGGTGTGATTGGCTTCCAATGGCTTTAACTTCTTCATTTCAACTCTGATTTGTGCACCGTTTAAAGCGTTGGATTGCTGACTTCCCGAACTTCAAAAAGAAATATAGTATGCATCAAATGCACTCCAGGAAGTGCTCCAAAAGTGTCCAACAGTTGCTGTCCTCTTGAATTCTTCATGTTAGGTTTCTCTCTTTGCTTTCCCTCCTTGCATTCATGATTTTCTTTTGGCAAATGATTATAAAGCTTCAAATCTTAGGTTCTTCATGTTAATGAGCTTCCAATTGCTTTGCCATGGATTCCATAGAACTCTCCTCAATCTTGGATTGCTTTGGTGATCAAAATACTATCAAAAACACCAAAACTTACACAATTTGATTAGAAACGATTGCAAAGGTACTTAATATGCTAATTGAGTTAAAAGGTAATAACTACTACTCAAAAGTGTTTAAAAGAGTTAATTACAAGCTAAAAAATAACACTTTTTGAGTAGTAATCAGTGGGGAAGGAATAGGTTGGCTCTCAACTGAGTTGTTTAGGTTATGGAATTCCATCTCTAGTTGGGGGTTTCAGTTCGAAGGTTCTAAAATGTGGTGCGGGTTCATCTCTCTCTACCAGTTCAGGTTCAAGGGAAGGGTGATCGAGGGGACCCAGACTTTAGATCTCTTCTCTATTGCGGGAAGTTGATTTCCTATCAAGAGTGTGTTGGGGAGGTCAGGGAAGACGGATTGGATCGAGAGGCGATGCCTATGCTTTTTATCGAGATGATTCCCATCATTTTCAGTCTCCGGTGAAGGAGACAAGGGCGAGGCACTGAATATGTTCTATCCCGAACCTCCATCCATCATTAGTAATCTCAATCTGCTTTTCCTATTCACTAGTACACTACACGCTACAACTAGCAGCCCCTTGTATAGTAAGGGAAAATGCTAGCGTGCTAGCTAGCTACAACTAGTTAGAACTCCTACTTTATGGGATATTTGAAGAAGCCTGTTGAAAAATAGAAGCGTGTTACCGCGCAACGGCTGAAAAGCCAGCAACTTGTTAGGAGTAGGTTTTGGCTTTCCCTTTTCAACTTATTAGTAAGATAGGTGCTTAACGCCCTATACAAGACAAGTGAAATCCTTCTTTTGTGAGTTTTTGTCACCATGTGTAGGAGTTGTGACAGATGCAAGAGGCCTAGGAAATTAACACGTAAGAACATGATGCCTTTGAACCCCATTTTAATAGTTGATCTTTTTTATGTATGGGGCATTGACTTTATGGGACCTTTTCCTATGTCCTTTGGCTATTCCTACATCTTGGTGGGAGTGGATTATGTTTTTAAATGGGTTGAAGCAATCCCATGCAAGTGAAATGATCACAGAGTTGTTCTCAAATTTCTCAAAGAGAATATCTTCTCCAGATTTGGAGTACCCAAAGCCATAATCAGTGATGGGGATACTCATTTTTGTAATAAGTCGTTCGAATGAAGCATAGGGTAGCTACACCTTACCACCCTCAGACTTCTGGGCAAGTTGAGTTAGCCAACTAGGAGATCAAGAACATATTGATGAAGGTGGTGAATACGAGCAGAAGAGATTGGTCTGTTAAGCTTCATGATTCACTATGGGCTTGCAGAATAGCTTACAAGACCATTCTTGGAATGTCTCCTTATCACCTAGTCTATGGCAAAGCGTGTCATCTCCCCATTGAAGTGCAATACAAAGCTTGGTGGGCAATCAAGACACTCAACATGGACTTGAATAGAGCCGACATGAAGAGATTTCTAGACCTTAATGAGATAGAGGAATTGAGAAATGAGGCCTATATCAATTCAAACATTGCAAAACAGAGATTGAAAAGGTGGCATGATCAGTTAGTCTCCCGCAAAGAATTCCAGAAGGGACAAAGAGTCTTGCTTTATGACTTTAAGCTCCACATCTTCCCTAGAAAGTTGAAGTCAAGGTGGATAGGTCCGTTTACTATCCAAGAAGTGTATTCAAATGGAGTAGTAGAGCTACTCAACAGTACCGAGACTTTCAAAGTCAATGGCCAACGTCTCAAGCCATTCTTGGAGCCATTTTCTAAAGACAAGGAGGAAATCAACCTCCTTCAACCACATCAAGCCTGAAAGACAAATGGTTAGATGGACTTAGTCTGTCGGAAGACACAAAGTCCATATTTTTTGTTTTTGTTTTAAATTTTAAATTCAAGTTTTATTGATTTAGTATATGTTTTAAATTGAAATTTCTCGCTTTAATTTTGTTTTATTATGACTTAATTTAATTTTTGATGATCAAATACAGGGGAATTCCAAAGCAGAGGAAAAACAGAGCATTTCGCAACACCACAAATCCAAATGTGAAAATTTCACACCAGCCAAAACCACTTGCGAAAATTTTCGCAAGGGCTACCAGTAGTTTCG
This sequence comes from Vitis vinifera, assembly GCF_030704535.1. Classification (NCBI taxonomy): domain Eukaryota; kingdom Viridiplantae; phylum Streptophyta; class Magnoliopsida; order Vitales; family Vitaceae; genus Vitis; species Vitis vinifera. The sequence continues at coordinate 15,010,232 of NC_081809.1, read as the reverse complement.
CAACCCATTTTTGCCTTACGAAACTCATGTGAAATGCCAACGGTCACTTGTCCGAACTTCCAACAGTCAGGAGGGAAGCTAAAGGTCACTTAAAATTCCTATTTAAAGACCTCCAAAGCCTCTAATTATTTCGCACGACCCATCCTCTATTGCAAAAAGCTCACCGCTACCTTGCGAAGCCATTTCCTCGCCATTCCATGCCCTGTGGCCACCAAGAAAAAGAAGAAACCTCAGTCTCTCACCCATTACAGCTATGGCGTGCATCAAAGGGGGCCATACAAACCCATCAGCATCTCGCGAGGCTCGATCAAGTGCCTTCGCTCCTCAGGATTCATCTCAGGCCTCTTAGGCCCCGACCATTCCATCTTCTAAGGGTGGGGTGCCCTCTAGCCTTCCTTAGCACCAATACTCGACATGGAGACCGCCGACTTCTCCACCCCTAGAGCCATCAGTACACCGCATTCCGCCAAAGAGAGCCAGGGCTTCAGGCCCTGGAGAGACATCTAAGCATGCGCAACCTGATTCTCAAGGCCAAGCATATTCTCATCATCCTTCTGGCATGGCTCCAGAAGCCATCATCAAGAGGCCTATGGTTACCGCACTACCCATTGAGGGCAATTCAAATTGTAGAGCTAGGTCATTTCATTATAAGATCTACTTCAACACTAAGGCTATGCGACAACAACCAGACCTTCGGGATTCATTGGATTGCTCCAGATGTACCATCTCGAGATCTTGATGACTCCCAGGGAGTTTTTCTACCCCAGAGTGGCGATGGATTTCTATCAGTCCATGACTACTCAGGGCACGCAGAGTCCCACAACCATTCGTTTTAGCATTGACGGGTGTCAGGGTATCTTAGAGGCTAGGCACATTGCTGAGGCTCTCCATATTCCATTTCAGCTAGAGGATCCAGCACATTTCAGATAGTGGTCCCCTATATCTCAGCGAGACATTGTCCGCATTCTATCAAGAGGGACTTCTAGAGATTCTTTCCTTTTACGTAAGGTGCTTCCATCTGGGATGCTCCTAGTAGATGTATTGTTGTAGTCCAACATTTTCCTTCTTCAGCATTCAGTGCAGAGGTGAGGACCCATCCTGGACGTGTGATTCAGGATATCTGAGGGCTTCTATTTTGGGCCACATCACCTGATTATGGCCGCTCTCCTATACTTCGAGGAGAAAGTTCATAGGAAGAAGCTACAGTGAGCTAACACGATCCCATTGCTATTTTCGAGGCTGCTTTGCCATATATTGGAGCATATGAGCTACCCTACTGAGCCCCATCTTGAGCGCCGCCACCATAGCCGAGAGCATTTCACTCTCGACCAATGGACACAGTTGGCAGGTAAGAATCCAATGGAATCAACACTTGAAGCAGCCCCACCCAAGCCAGAACCTCTAGTGCCAACATAGGTTGACCAGGCACAGCAGGACGAGCGTCCCGTAGATTCTATTCCATCCACCCCAGTTACACCTTCTATGCCTCAGGTCACCTCTACTGATCCTCCTGCTACACCCCCTATTCCATCAGCTGCACCTTCTACATCGGAGGACTTTATCACTGTATCTAGCATGGAGTTTCGTGCCATGATTCAGTTTTTTAAGACTCTAACCGCTACGCACAATGCTCTATTTCGGCTGATAGCAAACATTCGTGCTCAGCAAGACCAGCATACTGCTATCCTTCATCAGATTCAGCAACATCTGGGACTGCCACCACCTCACACTGATATTCCTAGACCATTAGAGCTTATAGCTCCAGTTGAGGAGACCATCAGAGCTGATGTCCTGCCACAGGCCTGTGGACTCGCATTTTTCACATGCTTCCTCACTCGATCGACGAGACTCGCTTTTTTATTTGTGAAAAATTAATTTTTTGGAAAAAAGTTGGAGTCGCCACTTATTTTATTTTTATTTTAAAGGGAAAATGAAATAAGAAATAAAACCCTAAAAAATGACTCCATAATTTTTGGAAAAGCGTGTCTTTGAAAAACCCGAGTCTAAGTCCGGGGATCAGGTTACTTATTGGGAAGGTACCTTTAAAAGGTAGCACCCCTCTAAGCCCTACAAAGGTCTCTACTGACAAAGTTAAGGGAAGTGTGGCCATTAATCAGTTAATTATGGATACCTAAGTAGACTAGATGATTTCGAATATTGCATGCCTAACAAGATCGAATAACAATGAAGGAAAGTTAAGGATGCGTACTTGGACGGCTTCCCAAGCGCTATCATAAAACATGAGAGATTAGTTTGGAAATATGACACATAATATGTGTTTTGTCAAAGATGATCAAACAAGCATCAAGCCAATCAATCATGCCATCAAACAGGATCATGGCTCATGATAACGTACACATTCATAGAATTTTAGAGTTGTAAGGTGAGAAGAGCATACCTGATTAGCAAGCATCCACATCTCTATGGGAAGCAAGGATATCTCAACAATAAATATGAAACAAATTCACGTATATCATCAAGAATAATAAAAAATCAACATATCAAGCAAACAATATTGAAGAGAGTATCATGAATGTCGGGCCCCCACCAAAGCCCTAATTGATTTTGCATGAGTTGGTTCTATGAATTCCATTGTTTGGAATCATGAAGTTTATTCATGCTTGAGAAAATTGAGAAAAATCAAGAAAATCGGTTGAAAATCAAATAAAATAATGAAAATGCATGCCGGAAGGAAAATGGCAGTAAAATGGTGTTGAAATTTGGATTTTAATTACCTAAAGAAGGTCTAAAAATGATTCTCTAAAATCAGGATTATTTGGACGAAAACGATTTTGAAAACACAATTCAAGACACGTAGAATCATGAGGAAAACAAGAGGGGTGCGAAAGGAAGAGAGTAGTATGCACCAGACTGGCCATGGCGAGTGGGGTTTGGGGGTTTGGCTGTGACTGCGTTGCTGGTGGTTGTGTGAAGAGATCTCCATATATTGCTGGCATGACTAGAAAAGAACTGTCCATATTCATTTCAGAGTCAAAGCTCATAGGGTTTGATGCATAATTTCATCAGCAATGTCGCCTGGATTCAACTTTAGTTTCTCGAGATCACAATTTGAATCATCAACTAGAGTTTATAGTGTGCCAGTAGGTCTCAATTGCAGATCAGATTTCCTGCGTTGCTGCTTAGTTCCATAAGTTGGAGGTACATTCTCAGATTTGTCAACATACTCAACTTCAGTTACTGAGTTGTTTTTCTGTATGACGATCATAAAAAGTCTAAAAACAATGCTACTCTGCTCCTTCCACTTTTAGTTTCTGCAACCATTATTCCTTCCACATTGCCGAAATTTCACCATAGAATTAATTCAGCACTTCGGCTAGACATGTCCTTCAAATGGAGGGCTCTCTTCTGAGTTTCGGTATCTTTTTTCCTCATTATGGAAGCAGAGGGATTGATAAAAGAGACCGTACCAATTATACTCACAACACTGTTATTCCTCATGCTTTCAATGTCATTGTCGGGCAATTAGAATTATTCTGGCGGGAGCTTCATTCCTGGCTATAAGTCCTCTATTTGTGCACATTGAAGGTGGCTACTGGTATGTGGATTGAGAGAGAAATAGGATTTCTGCTGGAGGCAATGGAAGCTTTTCTGATAATTCTTCCAGAGATTCTACTGCAAATGAAACCAGTGCAGCATCTAGAACTGACAATCCCAAGCTCAACAGCAAATCTAATCTGAAGCCAGTGCCCAGTTTAAATACTATGGAAAAGTCAAAGTTGGGCAGCGAGTAAAACAAGAGGGGGGGAAGAATCAGAAGATTGATCTTCAGATCCTCTTTCTTTCACGAGATATTCAATCCAGACAATTTATCCTGGTGACAGTGGAAGAGGTAACAAAACATCCAATGCTGATAGTTCTGGTGGATAACAGAGATCACTACAAGGAAATGAGAGGATGCTGATGTTACTTTTCTGAGGGGATTGAACCGAATGACGCACCAATATACCATTATTGCTCGAGAGCATTAGAAGAACATGAACTCATACCATCTAATCATGGAGCAGCCTCTATGCTCTCTACAGGTTCTTATTTGATACAAATCTGAAATATCACCTCCTGACACATCTAATTTACCTTCTTACTGCCAATGCAACTTGGTTATCAAATGATGTGGCTATGCTGTCAACAAAAACACGGGAGTTACCTTTGCTGAACCAAAAGCAACTACCATTGCTAAATAAAACAATTATGAATTGGAAGTATTAGCCAACAGGTTTCCTTCTAATTATTCTGCCTTCAGCATGTGCCTTGCATCTATTGTAAGAAACATCAGTTCAGACAACTTGGCCGTCGCTTCTGTCCGTCTGTCGGACTACCGGTGCTTTAAACATGGCTTGTATCATCTTCATTGGGGCCATTCTCAGCCTTACTTCCTGATTTTGTACCACCATCTGGACAGAAGACAACATTTGCACTGTTGATTGGGGACTAAAAAAAAGAAATAAAACCAAGAAGAGCAACACAGATTTGCTTCTGGTTCATTGAGGCACTCGATGCTACTCCCAAAAGGTCCCTTAGAGAACATTCATCCTGATCAATATCACCATTGTGCATGGTCTGACTATACATCGCAGCACCTCCATTGCAAATGGCCAGATTACCGGAGCCAACACTCCCATTTCTGATGAGCGGACTGTAGGTTTCAGAACTGCCATTAACAAAGGCTTGACTGTAGGAGCTAATGCTGAATTCAGTTGGTGCTATCCACCAAATGAGCAGCCCTACCAAAGAAGGCGTGCACACCTGTCATGATTGCAACTGCATCAATTTCACCCTATTTATAAGTGAACTAAAAAAAATACTTCAGCTGAAGGATTCTTTGTGATAGGGAGAGATTTCCCCAGTAAGAGCAGATTGATCAATCTTAAAGGGATCACCCTCAATAAGACGAGCATTAACAAGGATGATATCACCCGATTTAATGTTAATTGTGTTTCCTGGAATGAGAATAGTTGCATCCTGCTCAATCTACTGGAAAATCCACCATTATCTGTCAATAAACGTGTTTCAAGAGGATCATCTCTCTCATCAACACGTTTATCATCAGCATCAAACTTCAAAAGACCTCAGTGTTAAAAGGATGCAGCAATTTCAACATGTTCCTGACTAATTTTAAGAGTATTTTTACTACTCTTTGAGGTCAATAGTCTGACCAATAAAAATCTCAGCACTTGTATCAACTAGAAAGTTCATCAACTGATGGCCAAAAGAACCCCAAGAAATGTCTCTAGCCTATCTCTAAACTGCAATAACTGTAATTTTACTTTACTCCCAAATTTGGCCATTCCCATGATCATCTGATTCAGAAAACATATATCGACTAGTGAGACGGAGCCCATAGGCAAACAGAGCCTTCACAACATCTTCCTTTGGTCCAACTTCATTAACACATTAGGGCAATACAAGATCTTGAAGGAGTATAGATTTAACACCTCTAGAATCTTCAACACCATTTCTCTTAGTAAATCAACCCATTCATTCTGAATAGAAATTTCCTTGCCCATTGCATCTGCCATATGCTTCAAATAGAATTTGTTTCCCTTTTTCATCTTCATGGAGTTGTTTCCCTTGTTCATCATCACTGCCTTTTTCTTTTGTGTTCATAGGGGACGCAGTCACAGTAGCACCAAACGCTGTTTCATCTGATTTTCTGTCGATTTCTGAGCACAGCTCTGAAGTTCTTACTAAATCGATACGGGTAGAATTAGTATGTTCATTGTTCTCTCTGTTAGTTCTTTAAGAAAATATTGTGCAACTTTATACAGCCAAATGTCTTTAAGAGAAAGCATGTCTGTTAAACACTGGAAAAGTTCGTAAGAAAGAACCATTGGGATGAAAGATGCAGGCAACCTTGATAAGAGAAGAAGCAGAACATCAGATGCCGAGTGCTTACTGTCGTAATATGTTGATTTTGAATCAGATATAGAGCTTGTGTTGCTGTCTCTCAATCTCTGTACCAAAGGATCAGTGTATGCGCGAGGCAATTCTTTCTGACACATAAAACAGTATTCCAACCTTGTGGTTGTCTCTGGAAGAATTACTTGTTAATGAGCCCATCCATCATATAAGACTACATGGTCCTATACTGAGACTTGATGCCAGTCATAACCTAGGTATGGTCTCTGCTGAAAATTGCCAAAAAGTCTTGGTATCCATCTTCATTTGCATAAAGGACCCGTTTTGTCCATCCATAGTCCCGCGAGCATGAGAATTACAAGAAATCATGTCAAAGAACTTCTCCTTATTATAAGCGGGTTTAGCATCTGATTGGGTACTAGTCCATAACTCTCTCTGTCACCCGAGCCTTGACTGAGTGCATTGTCTTGATCACTTGGTTTGTTGTGAAAACTGCTCGTTTCTATGAGAGGAGCAAATATTGATTCTACACTCTGACATATAGGTGGCTACCAGAAACTCCACTCTTTCATCACAAACTGAGTCTTCATTATGGGCTGAGTGTTATTGAAGCATTAGAAATCCTCCAATTAAAATATTTGAGTGTTCCAGAACCTCTTGGCAGAGTATCATCCAGAACTATGGGAAACAAAGGCGAAATGCTTGGCTGGATTTAGGGCAATGTAACCCTCCAGTAGTGCAGGGATTTTGATGTGTCTCTGGCTGATTTCAAAAGCATTCGATTGTTCTTCGAGGTTCATAGTCTAACCAATAAAAATTTCAGCACTTGTATCAACTAGGACGTTCGTTAGCTGATGGCCAAGAGAATCCCAAGATCTGCCTCGCAATGGGTTCAGTTCTGATGTGAATGCTGCCCTCTTTATTCCTAGGTAATCTGTTGATACAGTTTACCATCTTTTCACATTCAACCTAATCTTTTTCCCTCAAAGTAAGACTGGTAGGAGGAGACCTCCTCGGAGGGAGTTGCCTATATGTTTGAACTTGAATTATTTCAGGGATAACAGCTAAAATTTCCAACATGGAAGGAGTGGGTGTAAAAAGGTTGACCTTGAAAAGGGGGGTTTAAGGCCCCAATTTTTCCACTCTTAGCAAGTGGAGCAGCAACTTCATTGATAAGCAATATGTGAAACTTGTTGTATTCCTTCACTATTAGAAAACCCACCAAATAATGATGACCTACAACCTGTTTTCTTTATGACTTCTCATCGACATATTGACCATGCTGTTTAGAGACGAATGAACTCATATCTGTCCCCTGTTTCCCACTCTGCTCAACATGACGCTCAGTCTTTAAGTTGTCAGCTTTCTCAGTTTTAGACTCTACACCCAAAACGTTACCAGAAGGCAAATGGTAACACAACATCCTCACTTTTTCTGCTATAGACCCTGAGCAAACCTTTCCAAGAAGAGGTGACCTTTGCTCAGACAAGACAACATTAACTGAATCTTTATCCACAAAATCCATATTTTTCCCCGCTCTCTCTGATAAGCAAGGTATTTCTTCATTATTTACTTTGCAGATTTTCTTTTCCCTCTGAACCTGTAACTTCACAGCCCCAAAGGATGTTGATTCTGCTTTTAAAGAATGATGGATCAGTGCAGCGCTTCAAACATGCTCCAATACCGGCAGAATCAAACTTGTCCAGAAGGAATAACCGTGGTGGACCGCTAAAAAGGAAAAAAAACAGGGGAAGGTGCAGAAATGAGAAAGGAATGAAACAGAGAGGGGAGAAAGAAAAGAACAAGTAAAACAGGAATACAATAATGCCACATTTCATGCTTATTCAATGGGCTTGGAATGGTGAGATAGACAAACAATCACAAGCAATCAGATTCAGCAAACAAACGAGTTAGTGATCATGATGTTCATGCTGATATAAATGGCGTCTTGGAATCAGTAAGAGATTAAAGAAGAAAGGAATATGAATGAGAGCATAATGAATAACAGGAATCAACTTCAACACAGCAATCTTAGTAGCCCTTTCCGTCCACACCAATCAACAATATAAAAAATATTAAAACGAAAAGACGACCAAGTGGAGAAATTGAATAGGGATAGGAACATTGAGAGTAACAAGGAGCATACCTGGACGGTCTTTTGCTGCAATCACTCTCTTCTCGTTGCTGCGTGCTTTTCCTCAAAGCCAAATCCTCCCACAATCCAAAAAGCCCCCCCTTTTTCTCCTTCTTCTCTCACGTATATATATGCCTTTTCCTAAAACCTAAATCTCCCTAAAAAAAAGGCCAAATCTCCTATTTTCTCTCTTCTTTTCTCCTTATCCTTTTTTAAATCTTCCAATTCAAAAGCAATCTTCCCAACTTCAAATTCTCCTCCAAAACCTTCCAAGGAGAGTCCTAATTTCCTTAAACTCCAATGGTAAGTTTCCTTGCAAAAACATGAAATTTTAGAAGTTAAATAATTGCATGAATAGATAAATAAGTAAATAAATTAGAAAATGGTAAAAATAATAAATAAATAAATAAGTTAAGGAAAATAATATAAAGAGGAAAATAAAATAAAATAAAATAAAAATAAACAAATTAACAAAAAAAATGGGCCCTATGAGCCATGCAAGTCATGCAAGCCATACAAAAAAAAAAAAAAAAATGCAATCATGCAAACATGCAAAAAAAAATACTTAAAAGGTGATCTAAGTGGGCCTAAGTGAGCCTAAGTGGGCCAAGTGTATCTAAATAGACTTAGGGTGCCTAAATGGGTCAAGGGTGCCTAATGAACTAAGTGTCCTAAAGTGATCGGGACATTGTCTAAATGACCTAAACATGCATAAGAAATATCCTAGAAAAATAAAGAAAAGCTTAAGTCTAAATCAAAACTGCCAGGGATCATAATAAAGGGTCAGATAATCCCTTAACCAAAGTCTCCGAGGTGGCTCAAAGAAGGTAAGTAGTATGAGTAGCTATGGGCCACCAAGGAACTACTGTAAAGTATCGAATAAGTATCTAATAAGACATGTGCTAGGAGGACAAAATTGAGGGTCTACAAGGCCACTCACGAGGTAGCCATTGAGCCATCATCTCCACCAGAGAACCCCGCTCCTTGATCATTTCTTTATTTTGTATTTACTTAGTATATTAGTAAACATTATTACTTGTGTTGATATTTTATATTCTGGGATTGGATGTATTACATGATCATCTCATTGTACTTTCTCAGAGTAATATATACATATCATTTTGGTTTATACTTGGCATTTTCTTTTTTATCTCCCTTACTCATTAATCTTTTGTTTTTTTTTTTGAATCATGTGGTTTCTCCCATACGACTCAGACTCCATGTCACTCAGGAGGTACCACTTCTTCTCTTTATTTACAATCATTTTTGCCACATTGAGGGAAATGTTGACCTTGGTTGGGGGGAGAGTAAAGGAAGAAAGTTGTTAATAATGCTAAGTTATTTTGTTAATTTAGTAATCGCTTAATTTTAAAATTTTTTGTTTTTTACTTTACTCTCCATGGTTATTAAGGAAAAATTCTCAAAATGAAATGGGAAAAATTGAATTCTTACCTTTTTATTTGAATATTATAGTCATATTATGCTTATTGAGGTTGATGAATTATTGAAACTCCTATTGAATTCAACCTTATTTCTTCCACTTTAATCTTACCACACACTGTACACATTAGGTTCCGATTAGAAGATGAAAAACTATCTCACCTCCTGAACTTAGGAAAATGTAGACTTGGTACTTTTGACCTCATTTTAATAGTGTTGAGACACCTGATAAAAGGCTAATGAGCCTTTGAAAAAAAATGAAAGAGAAAAAGAACAAAGTGTTATACTTGCTTTGAAAACCGAGCAAGGTCCAAGGGGTATATGGTGAAAATCTTTAAAGCCCGGTACCCTAAGCCTTTATTGGTTGGGAGTCACTGACCTCAATGCTCGTTAAAAGGGTGAATAGGTGGAGTTTAACATATTGTAGGTGCTTGGGTATTAAATTCCAATCTCAAAAGTCCAGGGCAAAAATCCGAGGAGTTAGTGGTCAAAAGATCCTTAAAGCTTGATGCCCTAAACCTTTTTTGGTTGGGAGTCATCAATGGATCCCCATTACATGGACACTTTAGAAAACAATACCTTAAAGCATTCCACACCTACAAGAAAAAAAAATGTGAAAAAAAAAGGTGTGTTCTTATCCTAGTGGAAGTGGTCAGTTTGCTAAAGTTTGAGTAAGAACTAGGTTGGGGGGAGAGATTAGTTCAGAGTACTTTATTCGGAAACTAATAAGCCTAACATATAGATTTTTGTGGAAGAGTAATGATTGAGCCTAAGAGATTGGAAATCCTATCATTACTTAAATTTGCATAATGCCTACTTTGGATGAATTATGATTAGGTAAGATTTTTGATATCCTCTTGTTGAAGGATGGGTTTCGCTTCTTTAATATTCCATGTGAGAGTATGCTTTAAAATCATGCCACTTATGATTTTTTGGAGTGATCAGCATGATTTTGTAAATTATATTACTGTCTTCATTTTTGTTTTTCGTTTCTTCATTGCTAAGGGACTAGCAATATGTCGGTTGGGGGGAGTGATTACTACTCAAAAAGTGCTCTTTCATAGCTTCTTATAAACTCTTTTAAACACTTTTAAGTAGTATTTATTACCTTTTAACTCAATTGGCACATTAAGGACCCTTGCAAGTGTTACTAATCAATATTTGGCAAGTTTTGATTTTTTGATAGCTTTTTGATCATTAAAACAAGCCAAGAATGAGGGAGAACTTGGTATAATCCATGGCAAAGAAAGATTGAAGCTAAATTACATGAAGAATCCAAGTTTTGGAGAGCTTCAAAGCCTTTGCCAAATCAATCAAGTATGCAAGGAAGAGAATTAGAGGATGAATCTAACACTAAAGAATTTCGCAACCACTTGCGAAATTTTCGCAAGACAGAAGGAAATTTCGTAGCCAGCTTTCACCACTTGCGAAATTTTTGCAACTCCTATTTCACTTGTGAAAATTTTGCATCTCCTTTACAGCATTGCGAAAATTTTGCAACTCCTTTTCCTTTTGCGAAATTTTTGCAACTCCATATCTGATTTGCGAAATCTTCATGTAATCTTAAGATATTTTGCACCGACTCCGTTAGATTTTTACCTTAAGATATTTTGTGTAATTATCTATTCTCTCCTTGTAATCAGCTAAAGATCTTTTAAGATATTTAAGATATCTAATTGAGGGGTTGAAAATATCTCTCTATATATATCTTAGCATATCTCTTTTTGTAATATCTATCTCAGAATCTTGGAAGACATTCTTGGGAATCACTTGTACATTTTTAGTAAGAAATATACAGAGCTTTGCTCTGATTTACCTGCTCACTTTGATTGTATTTTCTTTCTAGCCAAACAACCTCTGCGGATGTTTTCTCAAAGGATGAGTGGCTAGACTTTTTGTTTCTTGGATAGAAGGAAGCTAGGTAAGGGACCCGGATACAAAAGTGGAAGTTTTCCTTGTTTCAGTTTTTAATGAAGAGGAAGTTATGACCCGTGAATGGTTTTTATATTTTTAGTTAACTTAAAATCCCTTATAATCACCTGGGCCAACACTTGGTAAGCTTTTGGACTCCCTGGAGACATCCATTAGTTATCTCCTGCGAGATTTTGAAGGGTAATCCAAGGTTAAGGATCACCTTGAATGGCAAATACTAGGTGAGAGGTACGAGCCATTGCAAGATGCATCGGTGAGAGGGATTTAGGATTGAAACCATTAATGGGAAGCAACTGTAACAAACCGGTTGGGAGGATAACTATAGGTTAAATCCCCAATGCCAGGAAAAGATCCAGAATCTCCCCTTTTGTATAAGGAGCCTGAACCTAGTGACCTGAAAATTCAAGAAACCTTTTCTTTGTAATTAAAATCAATTACTATTTTTTTGGTTAGCTTAAAACCAACCCCCTTTTCAACCAACTTTATGCTTTCTTTTAAAACTAGCTTGTAAAAGAAAAAACACCAATTCAATTCTTTAAACTAATATCAGGTGTGAAATGAAAAACCATCTCTGTGGATGATCCTAGAACCACTATGCTATGCTAGCTATGCTACCCTAGTATATGGTGAATTAGGTCTATAAATTTTGTTGATAACTCCCGTTTGAGGACTAAATCAAAGGTACACCAATTAGGGATGAATCAGTCCCGACAGTTGAATTTTGATTTCGAGGTTGAATGGACCTATAGGACCAGTCACGTCATTGTCCTATTTGGTTTCTATCACTAATTAGACCCAGTTCAATTGATCACGACACCTCAATTTCAATTTTTGTGTAAATCGTATCTGTACGATCAGTCATGTCGTTATCTTATCTGGTTTTCGTCACAATCAATACCCGGTCCGATCAGTCACAAAAGTTTAGTATCATTTTTAGCATAGACCTCACTTGTACGATCAGTCATGTCATTATCTTACATGGTTTTCATCATATATGGCACCCAATCCAATCTATCACAATAACTAAGTTTTGTATTCAGCGTAGACCACACCTGTAAGATCAATTATGTCTTTGTCTAGTATGGTTTTCATCACAAACAACACTCAGCCAAATAGGTCTTGATAGTTTAATTTTGGTTTTGATGTAGACAAGACCTATACGATTAATCACGTCTTTGTCCAATCTAATTTTCATCACAAATTGTACTTGGTCCTATCGGTCATAATAGCTTAGTTTCGTTTCCAGTGTAGACTGCATCTATACAGTCAATGACGTAGTTGTCCTATTTGGTCTTTGTCATAGTCGGCACACAATCCAATTAGTCACGATAGTTCAGTATCATTTTCAGTATACATTGCACCTTATGAGCAGTCACGTCATTGTCCTGTCCGATTTTCATCACAAATGGCACTCGGTCTGATCAGTCAAGAAAACTAAGTTTCATTTTCGGCATAGGCCGTAGTTGTACAATCGCTCACGTCACTGTCATGTCTGGTTTTCATCACAGATTGTACCTAATCACTTAGGTCTCGATAATTCAGTTTCGATTTTGGCATAGACCAGACTTATATGATCGGTCACATTGTTGTTGTCTCTTGTTTTCATCACAGACTAAACCCAGTCTAATTGGTCACGACAATCACTTTCGTTTTTTATGTAGACCACATTTTTTTGATCAATCATATACTTTTCCTATCTCATTTTTGTCACAGTTGACACTTAATCCGATCAATCATGACAATTCAATATCGTTTTTGGTGTAGATTGCACCTATACAATCGATCACGTCGTTATCCTATCTGGTTTTCATCACAAATGACACTCAGTTCGATCAGTCATGAGAACTCAATTTCTTTTTCGATGTAGACCGCACCTATATGATCGGTCACGTCGTTGTCCTGTATGGTTTTCATCACAGATGGCACATGTTTAGATAGGTCCTAATAATTGAGTTTTGATTTCGGTGTAGAGCAAACCTATATGATAGGTCACATTATTGTCTTGTCTTGCATTTGTCACAGACCGGATTTAGTTCAATAGGTCACTATAGCTTAGTTTCGTTTTTAATGTAGAACACATTTATACGGTTACTCATGTAGTTGTTTTATCTAGTTTTCATCACAATCAGCACCTAATCTGATCGATCACAAAAGTTCGGTATCGTTTTCGACATAGACTGCACCTTTATGATCTATCACATCAATATCGTCACAGACGACACTCGACCTGATCGGTTATGACAATTCAGTATCGTTTTTGGTGTAGAACGCACGTATACGATCGATCATGTCATTGTCTTGTCTAGTTTTCATCATAGAGCGTAGTCGATCAGATAGGTGCTGATAGTTCAGTTTTGATTTCGGTGTAGACCAAACTTACAGATTGATCACATCATTGTTCCATCCGATTTTCTCCACAAACGACACTAGATCCAATCGGTCACAATAGTTTAGTATCATTTTCCATGTAAACTGTACCTATACGATCGATCACATTGTTGTCTTATTTGGTTTTCATGATAAACAACACCCAGTCCGATCAGTCATGGCTTCTTAGTTTCATTTTAGGCATAGACTGCATCTTTATGATTAGTCACATAGTTCTACATACTGCACCTGGTTGGTTGATATCGATAACTTAGTTTTGTTTTTTAAGTAGATCACACTTGTATGATCGGTCACGTCGCTATCCTATTTAGTTTTCCTCATAGACCGCACCGGGTCAAATAGGTCCAAACAATTCAGTTTCGATTTCGATGTAGACTAGACCTCTACTATTGGTCACAATAGTTTAGTTTTGCTTTTGACATACCCCGCATCTATATGATTAGTCACACTGTTTTCCTATTTGGATTTCATCATAGTCGACACCCATTTGATCGGTCACGACAGTTTAGTATTGTTTTGACATAGGCCACACCTATACTATCGATCATATCATTGACCTATATGGCTTTTGTCACAAATGGCACCCAGTCCAATAGACCATGATTTGTTTTCGATGTAGATTGTACTTGTACGATCAATCACGTTATTTTCCTGTATAGTTTTTTCTCACAGATCGCACCCAACCAAATAGGTCTTAGTAGTTCAGTTTTGGTTTCACGCGTAGACTAAATCTATTTAATCGGTCATATCATCATCTTATTTGGTTTTCATCACAGACTTAACCCGATTCGATTGATCATGAGAGCTCAGTTTCGTTTTTGACATAGATTGCATATGTAAAATCAGTCACATAGTTGTCCTATCTAGTTTTTGTCATAGTCGACACCCGATCCAATCGATCATGATAGTTCAATATCATTTTCGGCGTAGACTGCACTATACGATTGATCACGACAACTCAATTTAGTTTTTAGCATAGATCACATTTTTAAAATCAATCACGTAGCTCTCCTAGATGGTTTTCGTCATAGTTGGCACTCGATTCGATCGATCACGATAGTTCAATATTGTGTTCAATATAGATTGCACTAGTATGATTGACCATGTTGTTGTCCTATTTGGTTTTTTGTAACAAATGGCACCCAGTCCGATTGGTCATGATAACTCAATTTTATTTTGAGCGTAGATCACACTTACATGATGGGCCACATCGTTGTCCTTTCTCATTTTCATCATAGATCACACCCAATTAGATAGGTATTGAGAGTTCAATTTTGATTTCGATATAAACCACATCTATATGATCAGTCACGTTATTGTCTTGTCTGGTTTACATCATAGACCGACCTGGTCCAATCAATCTCTACAACTCAGTTTCGTTTTCAACATAGATTGCATTTATCTAATCAGTCATGTAGTTATCTTATCTAGTATTCATCACAGTTGGGACTCGATCCATTTGGTTACGATAGTTTAGTATCATTTTCAACATAAATTGCACTTGTACGATAGGTCACATCATTGTCTTGTTTAGTTTTCATCACAGAAGACAACAAGTCTGATCAGTCATGACAACTTAGTTTCGTTTTCAACGTAGACCCTATCTGTGCAATTAGTCATGTAGTTGTCCTATCTTGTTTTCGTCATAGTTAGCACCCGATTCGATCTGTCACGAAAGTTTAATATCATTTTTGAAGGAGATCGCACCTTTACGATAAGTCACGTCATTTTCTTGTTAGTTTTTGTCATAAATGGCGCCTGATTTGATCAATCATGATAGTTAAATATCATTTTCAATGTAGACTGCACTAGTCCATTCAATCACGTCAATGTTCTATCTTGTTTTCATCATATACCGCACCGGGTCGGTCGGTCATAAGGGCTTAGTTTTGTTTTCAGCGTAGACCGCACTTGTACAATCGATAACGTCATTGTCCTATCTAGTTTTATTATTACATAGAATAAGGATAGATAAAAGTGAAACTGGAACATCATTAAATAAATAATGAATTCCAAATTTATTATTACATCATGTCATGCTCTTAAGGGCTCTATCCTAACATTCTCCCACTAGCCCTCAAAGCATCATGCCTATAAAGCATGATATATACTCATTTGAAACCCATGTTATTCCTATGACCAACAAAGACACTCCCTATCAATGTCTTAGTGAAGGAATCCATTAGGTTCTCTATAGAATGTATCCTCTTAACCATCATGTCACCCTCTAAATATCTCAACACATTGGTGCACAAGCACATAATCCTTTGTTCTCCTAAGATACTTGAGTATAGGCTTGATAGTTTTCCAATGTTTTGGGCCTAGATTAGACTGATATCTACTCACCAGACCCACTTCAAAGCAAATATCTAGCCTAGTACATAACGTCGCATACTTAAGACTACCTATTGCAGAGGCATAGGGTACTAGCTGCATGCACTCTTTCTCCTCAGGTGTTTTAGGACACTAATACTTAGAAAGAGGAATTCCATGCCTAAAAGGTAATAAAAATTTCTTGGAATCTTGCATCACATACTTGACCAAAAGCTTATTTATGTAGGTAGCTTAAGATAGTGCTAGTTTCTTATTCTTATAGTCCTTAAAGACCTTAATCCTAAGAATATACTACGCTTCTCTTAGATCCTTCATCTGGAATTGAGTAGACAACCCAATCTTGACTAATGACAATAACCTTACATCATTACCAATGAGTAGAATGTTATTGACATACAAGATCATAAAGACCACCATGCTTCCCTGCACCTTCTTGTACACACAAGACCCTTTGCTATGAAAGTATCTAGTTACATCATATAGATGTTAATATCAAGATAATAGTTTAAGAACACTATCTTGAAATCCTATTGCAATATCTCATAAATAAGATACACCGCAATAGGTAGAAGTACTCTGATGGATTTGAATATGGCTACTAGTGAAAAGGTTTCCTATATTCGAAACAATGTTTTGAACTATAACCTTTAGCTAAAACCTAGCCACATGAATCTCAACTTTTTCTATCTACTTCTTTGTTCCTCTTATAGACCAACTTACACTTATGATTTTTATCTCTTCAGGTGCTTCTACAGGAACCTAGACTACATTAGAATCACAAGGATTCTAACTCTGCCTCCATAGCTTTTTGCTAAAGATATGCATCCACATCGCTCATTGTTTTGTCGTAATTTATGAGATCGATCTCATGTTCCTTTATAATAGCCTCGAAAGACTTTCCCAAATACTTAAATCGGTTTGGTTGTTTAACAACCCTCCCACTATAACAAGCATTTATGTACTAGAAATGGGAATGGTTGGTACTAGATCTATAGTATCTTGTGTATAGTGGGACTATCTTCTAGTATTCTCCAATGTATATCATTGTTTGCCTTATTACATATCATATAGTCTACATAAAAAATCTAGTATTTGTAACTACAAACACCTTTTGATAATCCTGACCATAAAGTAATAATCCCTAAATCCTCTTGAATATCTTATAAATTGATACATCTCTTTAGAAAAAGAGGTATTGTACAACCTTTAAGATATATCCCCAAAGAATATGGGAAGTAATGAGAAACCAATCACCAATCTCATTATGTCTATCAAAGTTCAATATCTGTCTATCAAAGTTCAATATCTTCTTTCCATTACTCCATTTTGTAATGGAGTTCTTGGTGCACACAACTAGGATATCATCTCATGCTCCATATGGAAATGATAGCACCTACTAGATACATTACCTTTATCAAATTGAAGTGTCTTGACATGTTTACCCAATAGGTTATCCACTTCTGCCTTAAATTCAATGAATTTATCAAAGGCATCAAATTTCCTATCTACATATCCAAAACTAGATTATTTATCAATAAAATGATCAAATACCCATACTTCTCATATATAAACACAAAAAGGTTCATATACTTGAGTATGCACTGACTCTAAACATTCCTTGGTTCCAAGTCCTTTAAAAATAAAGGGGCCTCTTGGTCATTTTACCATTTATATAGGATTCATAGACTGAAAGATCTTCTAGATTAAGAAGGTCCAGAACTAATTAGTCTTTGGATCCTATATAGATTAATATGACATAGGATTTAGAAGCCAAGTGTTTGATTAGTGCTAGGTTCTTTCTTTTAGCGAGATTTGACTATTCTCATTACTTGGCAAAGTGATAATGGAGTCTCATATAAAAAAGGTAATACCTCCCACTAACTTGCACAACTAATCTTGCAACTGAAGCTAAGGTAAGTACAATCCCATCATGCGACCTTCTCACTTATTGAAAACCTTGTAAAGAGCTACAAATAGTGGGTTTGGACTCTATCCACCACAATTGGTGAAATCCACTACTATATATTCAACAACAAGAACATGATGTGTACTTGCCCATCCTTAGGCACTTTAAGCATTCCTTTTTTAAGTGTTCTAAAAGGTAAAAAAGGAATCATTGCCCATGAGTTTGTTCTTTCATTCATTTTCTTGAACTTTCCTTATTTAGTGTTGTTGTTCTTCTTGGCAGAAAAGTCTGAAGAACCTTGACTTCCATATGTACACTCTTTTACTCTTTGAGAATCTTCTTACCCATCTGAAAGGAATATGGTAAGATCTCTAAGATAACGTGAATCCTAGTGTTCATAATAGTCTTAAGAGAAACTTGTCTAGTTGACTTACCCTTATCACTAAATAACCCTTGCAACTTTAAAGAGAATATCATAGACTATGGCAATAGACATGTGTTGCTTTTACAACACATTATCTAAAGATCCAAGTATGAGAAACTTAGTCTTTTGATGTGTCTTATGCCACCTTGGATATGCTTCTCTTACTTTATGATAGGTTTGTTCAAAGGAAATAACAAACTCTACCAAAATCGGCTTCTATGCAATTAATACTATATCCAGATTATTTTAAGTATATAATTAGGCCTAATTTAAACAAAAGATAAAAGGTGTTAGGTTAAAGAGATGATATCTATAATAAATATAATAATTCCATGCATTAATAAAAAGAAATTGAGCATTCAAGGCATGTTAGTAATTAATTTAGCAAAAATGTAGTGTTCTCAAATTACATATATCCATGCAAGGTATCATAGTATCATAAAAATCAAGCCTACTTTAGGCAGGTCATGACTCTTATTACTAGGTAGAGACCCTCTTTAATTAATCAACTCACCTTAATTAAACCTTCAAAGTTTATCCTAAGGCATTGATCAACATACCTTTATGTTTAGCCCTTAGCCCATGCAAGTGGGACCACTTTAGGTGATTCTACCACTTCATGTCTAAGTTAAGTGTGTAACCAAGAGCCTTGACATCAATGTTACCAAGTGAAGAGTTTCATCTTTAGGATTGACCACTCCCACTACAAACATATAGTCTTGTCCATAAAGGATAGTCCATATCCCTTCATTCCTTGGGTCATCCCATCTTTAGAATGGTGATGGGCCCAAAATCAAGATGGGCTCAATCTTGGAGGCTATGGGCTTGCTTATGGCTCGTTCCCACTTAATGTTTTGGAAGAGTGACTTTTAGATAATTTTGATAACTATCTTAAAATAAATTATCTATCATGAGAATTTTCAAAACTTTTATTTATTACTTGAATTAAGACTCTTGTGCCAAATAGAGATATCTTTCATATTCCTTATCCTTGGACTTTCTTTTCAAACTAAACGGTTTCCTCCTTCTCTTAGGGGAGGAGATCTTAGAGGACCAATTTAGATGCCATTCTCCTTCTCTTTGAGGGCAAAAAGGAAAGTCCCAAAAGGAATTTGAAATTCCAAATGACAACAACCAATTCCTTAAATAAATAATAATGGAAATAAAACTCATGAAAATTTATTATTTTAAGAAAATCTAAAATTACCATTTTAATTTATTTTATTTGAAACAATATCTTGGTAAGCTATCTTAATCATGAATTATCTATCATATATTTTTCCAAAAATAATTTATTTCTTTAAATTAGAATCTTATATTAAATAGGAAAGATTTTATTTCATAAAGACTTGGAAAAATAAAACTTCTTCCTTAAAAGAAAATGATCCTTAGAGATCTAAAATCTTAAGAGTTTAATTTTGAAAAGGAAGTAAGTTCCTTATTTCTTTCCGAATTATCTTTACCTAAAATAAAAAATTTTCCTAATTCTTAGCACATTCCAATTTAATAAATTATCTAAAACAAGGAAAAATATGAAAATTCATCAACTTAAGAATACCGAAATATATTCTATGCCAAAAATAAAAAATCATAAAAGACATAAAATGAAATTAAATAAATAATTCTCATGGCCTTAGGGATCCTACTGCAAATTTGGTAACTAAAACTTGGATAAAATCCAAATTACCAAAAAAGCCATGCAACTAAATATAGGGTTAGTGAAAAAAGAAAACCCCAACTGTCCCAATTGCCCCAAAAAGAGACCCAAAAATTGAGCCCAAACAACCAAAAACAATTTGACCAAAACTCAATCCCGTAATTGCATGCCCTTTGCACAACCTTGCTTCAATCAACCATATCTCCCTTGTTTGAACTCCGGATTGAAATTCGTTTGAAGCATTGGATTCCTGACTTCCTAAGCTTCAAAACCATATGAAAAAATAAAAACTCAATGGTCCCAATTGCCACAAAAAGAGCTCAAAAATAGACCTAAAAATTGAGCACAAACAATAAAAAACAATTTGACCCAAACTCAATCCCGTAATTGCATGCCCTTTGTGCAACCTTGCTTCAATAAATCATATCTCCCTTGTTTCAACTCCAAATTGAAATATGTTTGAAGCAATGGATTTCTAACTTACTAAGATTCAAAACAATATGTGGTTTGCCCTTAAAATCTCATAGGAGGTAGCTTTGGTTTTGAGTTGAAGTCAGTGTTACTATGCTGCCATGCTCTCTACGCAGCCTTGATTCAATCGGCTATAACTCTCTTGTTTCAACTCTGAACTGTGATCCGTTTGAAGCCTTGGATTTTTGAATTCCTAATCTTAAAAACCATAGGTGGGTTGCTTCAAGAAACTCATGAAAAGTCATCTTGATTTTAAGTTAAAAATGACAAAATTGTGTTATCAAGGATCTCAAATCAAGAACTTTCAAGATTCTTTCTTTTCCCTTAAATCACCATTGGAACTCATGAAAGAAAGTTCAAGAAGCCTTTTTTTTCTCTTTTCCAGAAAGGGAAGGTGTGCGAACACTTTGTGATGCTTCAAATTTCTTCCATACCCGCCATAGGTTACAAAGAATGATAAAAAAAAAAAGAGGATTTTTACAACAAAATCCTATACTCCAAAGATTTGGAGTTTACAAATCATTCTAAGGTAAAAAAAAAAAAAAAAAAGATTTTTAAAAAAGAACAAAAACCCTATGCCTCTTATGAGGCTTACAACCCATCTAGGAAAAGTAAAAACCAATCCAAGTAATTATTACATCCCCAATTAAAAACAATCACAATTATAATCATCATATTATAACAAGATCATAATAAAGAACACACATTAATTATTCCTAGGGCCATGGGATAAACAAAAACCCTGCAAAAACAAGTTAGCACAGCCTAGAATGGTTCTAGCACAATTTCTAACTTATGGATTTGATACCAGTTAAAGGGAAAAGCTCGGATCTCTCCGTTTCCCAAGTCTGGATAAAGTTAGGAACATGCATAACTATCTTAGGCCTTTTCTAAATCCTATGCACAATGGTAAAATAATATTTTTATACTTTAAAAGGATTCAGAAAGTGCTAATGAAAACCATACCTCGGATTTGGATGTTCCCAAATCAAATCCACATGGTGAAGATGAAAACTAAAATCCTGAAGTTTTCCGCTCGATGACTCCAACCTTGATCTTAGCACACTTCCGGTGGGGAGGAAAAGAGGGTGGAGGCTATGACTCTCAATCTCTTTAGATGGCGAAAGACAAAAGCTATGGAAACCTTAACCCCTAGGGGGTATTTATAGGGTTCTTAAATGGGCTTAAGTGACTTGAACCCACATGGGTTTGGGTCACTTAATCTAGCCTAAAATGGGTTCTAATTAATTAATTAACCCAATAGGGTTTACTAATTAATCAATTAGCTCAATCCAGAGACCTTGATCATTTACCCCTATGTAATCTTGCATAATTACCAAAACGCTCTTATGCACAAAAGTGAACCTAGAGCCAATTTGACCCTCATAACCCATGCTAACAAGGTATATAAACTTAGAGTGAGGACCACTGGGACCCATAGGAATACTAGCTCCTTCAGAATCCAATTCTAAAGTTGAATCAACATCTTACTATAGAGAATCAACTAAACTCCAATATCTTATATAAATAACAACGAGGCATGATTACTACTCAAAAAGTGCTATTTGATAGCTTGTAATTAACTCTCTTAAACACTTTTGAGTAGTAGTTATCAACTTTTAACCCAATTAACATATTAAGGACCTTTGCAAGCATTTCTGATTAAAGTGTGTAAGTTTTGGTGTTTTTGTTAGTAATTTGATCACCAAAGCAATCCGAGATTGAGGAGAGTTCTTTGGAATCCATGGCAAAGCAATGGAAACCTCAGAAACATGAAGAACCGAATCTTTAAAGTCCTTTTCCATAAGCAAATCCGGAATGCAAGGAGGGGAAGCAAAGAAGAACCAGCCATGAAGCATTCTTGATGACAGTCATTTCAGCCACTTTTGGAGCACTTCCTAGAGTTCAATTTATGCATGCTATATGTCATTTCGAAGCTCAGGAAGTCAACAATCCGATGCTTTAAACGGTGAGCGATTCAAAGTTGAAATGAAGGAGTTACAGCCATTGCAAGCAGATTACTCCAAGCTACAGGAAGATTTTTGCACAGCTGTGAAATCAGCCTTGGGCTGCGAAAATCTTGTCCTTTTGCTGCGAAAATTTCACAGCCATTTTGCACAGTGCAACGGGTGTTCTCCTGAAGCTTCCCGATATTTGCGACCGACATTTTGAGATTTTTTGCTTTAGATATTTGATGTCTAAATCCCCAAACTCTCTTTGTAACCCACCTATCATAGGATTCCTTAGTCTTTAAGCAAGAACAAAGGGTAAATAAACCCATATTTAATGGTTGTAAGTTTCCTCAGAGAGGGGACGGACGGAAAACAAGGCTTGTACACAGACGCTTTGTATAGTTTTTAGAAAAAAGTAAAATTGAGAGTTTTTGCTCTGCCTTACCTACTTGTTTTGATTGTTTATATTCATCTAATTTTTCTTACTAGCCAAACAAGCTCTGAGGAAGTTTCCTCAGAGTATGAGTGGCTAGACTTTTAGTTCCTTGGAGCTAAGGTTGCCGGGAAAGGTTCCAAGTGCAAGAATTAGTAGCTTTGTGGTTTCAGTCATTAATGAAGAGAAAGTGTGATCCTTTAATGATTTCTATGTTTTTAGTTAACTTAAAACACCTTCAATTCACTTGAGCCAACACTTGGTAAGGCAAGTGATCTCCGTCCATGGAGATGCACTAGTTTACCTCTTGTGAGCTTTTGGGAAGTGACTAGACGGTAGGATTTTTTAGAATTTCCAACACTTGGTAAGCTTTTGGACTCCAAGGAGACATCCATTAGTTATCTCTTGCGAGCTTGAGAAGGGAAGTCTAAAGTTAATGATTACCTTGAATGGCAAATGCTAGGTGAAAGGCACGAGCCATTGCAAGTTGCATCAGTGAGAAGGGAATAGAGTTGAAATCCATTTAAAGGATGCATTTGTACAACACCGATTAGAGAATTGACTATATGTTAATTCTCTAATGCGAGGAAATGAACCAAATGACCGGAGCTCTGTTTTTGCATGAGGAACCTCCCCTGTGAACCTAAACCTCCAAGGAATGTTTTTCTTCATAAGTAATTTCCATTACTTCCTTTTTGGTTAGCTTGAAACAAAACCTCGTTCAACCAAAGTTTGTGTTTTATTTCTTAAGCTAACCTTGAAATGAAAAAGCACCAATTTAACTTTGAATTAGTATCAGTTGTGAGTTGAAAACCCTTCCCAAAGAACGATCCTCGAGCCACTATGCTATATTAGCTAAAGCTATCCTAATGCATGGTGATATAGGTTATAAATTTTGTTGATTACTCCCTCAATCAAGGAGCACCAGCTGGACATGAATCAGTTGAGACACCAATTGGGCATGAATCGAATGGCACCATTGCCGGGGAAGGTGCCAACTTCATAGCGATATTATTTCAGCGTACTTGTGGTTTTCATCACAAGTTTGGTGAATTTTCTTTCATTTTACTAACTCTTTTAGTTGTTTCTTTTACTCGTTCATATTCTAGCTTAGCTTTTAATTTAGTTTTAGATAATCGAACTCTTTTTGGTAGTTTTTTTTTTCCTCTGTTTTTGTTTGTTTTGTTACAGTTGATACTAGTTGTGTATGCCAAAGTGGGCAGGAGATAGTGGAGGAAGGCTTGTTAAACTTGAAACACCTTATAACAAGGAGTTGGAATTGAACTTGAACATCATGGAGACTACACCTGAGGATCAGCATAGTCACCATGGTCATCAGGACAATCCCAATGAATTCAGATCAATGAGGGACCGCATGCATCCACCTCGTATGAGTGCACCATCATGTATAGTGCCCTCTACAGAGCAGCTAGTGATCAAACCCCATATTGTGCCACTTCTACCAACTTTCCATGGAATGGAAAGTGAGAATCCCTATGCCCATATCAAGGAATTTGAAGATGTTTGTAATACATTCCGAGAGGGAGGAGCTTCAATCGACCTAATGAGGCTTAAACTATTTCCTTTTACTTTAAAAGATAAGGCCAAAATTTGGCTTAATTCTTTAAGGCCAAGGAGTATCCGTACTTGGACTGATTTACAAGCTGAATTCCTCAAGAAGTTCTTCCCTACTCACAAAACGAATGGCTTGAAAAGGCAAATTTCAAACTTCTCAGCTAAAGAGAATGAGAAATTCTATGAGTGTTGGGAAAGATACATGGAAGCCATTAATGCTTGCCCTCACCATGGCTTTGATACATGGCTGTTGGTGAGTTATTTCTATAATGGGATGCCTTCCTCAATGAAGCAACTCCTCAAAACAATGTGTGGAGGGGATTTCATGAGTAAGAATCCTGAGGAAGCTATGGATTTCTTGAGTTATGTAGCTGAAGTCTCAAGGGGATGGGATGAACCGCACAGAAGAGAAGTGGGAAAGATGAAGTCTCAACCAAATGCTTTTCATGCTAAGGCTGGGATGTACACCTTGAATGAAGATGTTGATATGAAAGCAAAATTTGCAGCTATGACAAGAAGATTGGAGGAGCTAGAACTGAAAAAGATGCATGAAGTGCAAGCTGTTGCTGAAACACCAGTGCAAGTAAAGCCATGTTCTATTTTTCAATCTTATGAACACTTGCTGAAGGAGTGCCCTACAATTCCAGTTGCTAGAGAAATTTTTGGAGGACAAGCAAATGTCATTGGACAATTCAAGCCCAATAGCAATGCTTCGTATGGCAATACTTACAACTCAAGTTGGAGGAATCATCCAAATTTTTCATGGAAGCCAAGAACACCTCAGTACCAACAGCCGGCTTAACCATCTCAACCATCTCAACAAGCTTCAAGTCTTGAACAAGCAATAGTGAATCTCAGCAAGGTTGTGGAAGATTTCGTTGGAGACCAAAAATCCATCAATTCTCAACTCAGTCAAAGAATTGACAATATAGAGAATACTTTGAATAAAAGGATGGATGGGATGCAAAATGACTTATCTCAGAAGATAGATAATCTCCAATACTCAATCTCAAGGCTCACTAATTTGAACACAGTGCAAGAGAAGGGTAGATTTCCTTCTCAACCTCACCAAAACCCCAAGGGTATCCATGAAGTGGAAACTCGTAAGGGAGAATCTTCACAGGTGAGAGATGTTAAAGCCTTGATCACTCTAAGGAGTGGTAAAAAGGTTGAGTCACCAACACCCAAGCTATATGTTGAAGAGAAAGAAAAAGAAGAGACAATGAAGAGGGAGGAAATGAAAGGAAATAAGAAAGATATCAGTGAAGGAAAGGAGGACCATGATTCAACAGTGAATGCAAATCCAGAGAAAGAGCTTATTAAGGGAGAATTGATGAAGAAACGCACATTTCCACCTTTTCCTCAAGCTTTGCATGGGAAAAAGGGGATAAAAAATGCATCAGAAATCCTTGAAGTATTGAGGCAAGTGAAGGTCAATATTCCATTGCTGGACATGATTAAGCAAGTTCCAACATATGCAAAGTTCCTAAAGGACCTGTGTCTTATCAAAAAAGGGTTGAATGTGAATAAGAAAGCCTTCTTAACTGAGCAAGTAAGTGCCATCATACAATGTAAATCTCCTTTGAAGTACAAAGATCTAGGATGTCCTACCATTTCAGTCATGATTGGAGGAAAGGTAGTGGAAAAATCTTTGTTAGATTTGGGAGCAAGTGTGAATTTGTTACTGATTACTACCCAAAAAGTGTTATTTTGCACCTTTAATTCATTATGTTTTAAGCACTTTTGTGTAGTAGTTCTCCATCTTTATTCCAATTGGTATGTTAAGGACCTAGCAATGACTTCTAATCATATTTGTGGCTAGTTTTAGTGTTTTGACATCTTTTTGGATCATTAAGACAAGCCAAGTAAAGGAGAGAAGCAAAGAGGAAAAACAAACAGAATGAAGAAGATAGAGGACAGCAGCTTCAGTCTTCCTTCGCACTTTTGGAGAACTTCCCGAAGTCCATTTTCTACATGCTATATACCATTTCAAAGCTCAGGAAGTCAAGAATCCAACGCTTCAAACCGTGTACGATTTGGAGCTGAAATGAGAAAGATATGGCCTTCGGAAGACAACTGCTCCAAGCTTGTGCGAAATTCGCACAACACCTCCTCCTTGTGCGAAATTCGCACCAGCCCATGCATGGTGCGAATTCTCCTCTGTTCTGCCGACTCCACTTTAGATCTTTTCTTTTGTATTTTTTGATGTAAATTCCTTTCTTATCCCTGTAATTAGTCAATCACAAGCTTTGCTTTTGTAAAGACTATATAAGGGGTGGAAATCACCTCTCGAACCGGAGACGGACACATTGTATATTTGACACTTAGTAAAATACAGGGCTCTTTTTGCTTTCCTTTTCTCTATACTATTTTCTTTTTCTTGGAAGCCAAACAACCTCTGAGGATGTTTTCCCAGAGGATGAGAGGCTAAACCTTTCGTTTCTTGGAGTGAAGGAAGCTAGGTGAAAAGTCCAGATGCTAAAGTGGAAAACTCTCGTGCATTAAATACAGGTAGTTGGAGTTCATAAATGGCTTTTAAATCTAAAGTTTTGCTTTAAATCCCTTAGAATCATTTTGAATGGCCAATACATGGTAAGCTTCAAGTCTCTCTGGATACTTATTGCTAGATCCATATCAGTCCATTAGTTATCATGTACGAGCCATTGGAAAGTGGCTCAAGGTGAAGACCCATAGTGTCTAAAGCCATTAATGGAACTTGACTACCATTTCTATTGACTTTTTATGGATTAAATCTTCATTGTTAAACCTATACCGGTTCGGGAATCAACCATCCTTTATGTTGTTGTCCCCAATGCAAGAAGAAAAATCCAGAATTTCCCACTTTGCATTTTGAACTTGATCCTAGCAACCTCTAGCTCCGGGAAACTTTCTTTCTTCCATTTTTACTTAGTTTTATGTTAGTTTAGTTTTAAACACCACTTTCAAAACAAATTTTATTTTCTTTTAAGCTTTAAGTTTTTGATAAAGGAAATCATTAAATTCAATTTCTAATCTTGAGTATATCACTGGTAGAATGAAAACCCATCCCAGAGTTCGACCCTAGAGCCACTATGCTATAGTAGCTTTGCTACGCTAGTATGAGGTCATAGGTTTTATAAATGTTTTTGATTAAAAGACCCGACTGGGCACAAATCAGTTACCATACTCTGTTTATAAGCAATTGGGACTTGGTGAATTAAAGCAAACATCAATCACTTTATCTTTAGCTGATAGATTAGTGAAAATTCCAAGGGGGATAATTGAGGATGTTTTAGTTCAAGTTGATAATTTCTACTATCCAGTAGATTTTGTTGTTCTTGATATTGATCCTTTTGTAAAGGAAGCTAATTATGTTCCTATCATCCTTGGAAGGCCATTTCTTGCTACTTCAAATGCAATCATAAATTGTAGGAATGGACTTATGCAACTCACTTTTGGCAACATGACACTTGAGCTTAATATCTTTCATATGTCTAAGAAGCTAATTACTCCAGAAAAAGAAGAAGGTCCAGAAGAGGTATGCATTATTGACACTCTAGTGGAGGAGCATTGTGATAAGAATATGCAAGACAAGTTGAATAAAAGTCTTGAGGATCTTGAAGAAGGGTTGACTGAACCCGCTGATGTGCTTGCTACTCTACAAGGTTGGAGGAAGAAAGAAGAGATCCTACCTCTATTCAATAAAGATGAGGGACAAGATGATGTAAAAGAAGAATTCCCAAAGCTCAATTTGAAACCTCTGCCCATGGAGTTAAAATATTTGTACCTGGAAGAAAATAACCAAAGTCCTGTTGTTATATCTTCATCTCTTACCGGTCATCAGGAGATTTCTCTACTTGAAGTTCTTAAGAGGTGCAAGAAAGCAATAGGATGGCAAATATCTGACTTGAAAGGGATCAGTCCTTTGGTTTGTACACATCACATATATATGGAGGAGGAAGCTAAACCAATTCGTCAACCTCAAAGAAGATTGAATCCTCATTTACAAGAAGTGGTGCGAACTGAGGTACTGAAGCTACTTTAAGCGGGTATTATTTATCCCATATCTGACAGCCCTTGGGTGAGTCCTACTCAAGTGGTACTAAAGAAGTTAGGGATTACTGTGGTTCAAAATGAAAAAGGAGAAGAAATTGTTACACGCCTCACTTCAGGTTGGAGGGTGTGTATTGACTATAGGAAATTAAATGTTGTGACAAGGAAAGATTATTTTCCACTCCCGTTTATTGATCAGGTGCTGGAGAGAGTCTCTAGCCATCCTTTCTATTGTTTCTTGGACGGGTACTCAGGGTATTTCCAAATTGAAATTGATGTTGAAGATCAAGAGAAGACCACTTTCACATGTCCGTTTGGAACATACGCCTACAGGAGAATGCCTTTTGGTCTATGCAATGCACCTGCAACATTCCAAAGATGTATGCTTAGTATCTTCAGTGATATGGTGGAACGAATTGTGGAGGTTTTCATGGATGATATCACCATATATGGAGGTACATTTGAAGAATGCTTAGTAAATTTGGAAGCGGTTCTTAAAAGATGCATTGAAAAAGACTTGGTGCTCAACTGGGAGAAATGCCATTTTATGGTACATCAAGGAATTGTCCTTGGCCATATCATCTCCGAGAAAGGCATTGAAGTTGATAAAGCAAAGGTGGAACTTATTGCCAAATTGCCATCCCCAACCACTGTAAAAGGAGTAAGGCAATTTCTTAGCCATGCAGGGTTCTACATGAGATTTATACAAGACTTCTCTAAGCTTTCAAGGCCTCTTTGTGAACTTTTAGCTAAGGATGCTAAGTTTGTCTGGGATGAAAGATGTCAAAAGAGTTTTGATCAATTGAAGCAATTTTTGACAACCGCTCCAATAGTGAGAGCTCTTAACTGGCAACTACCCTTTGAAGTAATGTGTGATGCCAGTGACTTTGCTATAGGAGCTGTACTTGGCCAAAGAGAAGATGGGAAGCCCTATGTGATCTACTATGCAAGCAAAACATTGAACGAAGCTCAAAGAAACTACACAACTACAAAGAAAGAATTGTTAGCTGTGGTGTTTACCTTAGACAAGTTTCGTGCTTATTTGGTAGGGTCTTTCATCGTTGTTTTCACTGACCATTCGGCCTTGAAGTATTTATTGACAAAGCAAGATGCAAAAGCAAGGTTGATTAGATGGATTCTTTTGTTACAAGAGTTTGATCTCCAAATCAGAAACAAGAAAGGGGTGGAGAATGTGGTAGCTGACCACCTTTCAAGGTTGGCTATAGCACACAATTCCCATGTATTACCTATTAATGATGATTTTCATGAGGAATCACTTATGTTGCTAGAGAAAGCTCCTTGGTATGCTCATATTGCTAACTATTTGGTTACTGGAGAAGTTCCAAGTGAGTGGAAAGCGCAAGATAGGAAGGACTTCTTTGCAAAGATTCATGCTTATTATTGGGAAGAGCCCTTCTTTTTCAAGTATTGTGCAGATCAGATCATAAGGAAGTGTGTCCTTGAAGAAGAGCAACAAGGGATCTGTCACGACCCAAATTCCGGGCGACCCAAAATTTGACCCGTGACCCCAGGTCAAAGGTTTGACCCTAAGGGTTCCTCCTATTCCACGTTGGCAGTCAACCTAAACACTCTGGATTTTTTTTTTTTTATACATCCCACTAGAATTCTCATAAACCACAATATCCCAAAACTACTCAAATCAATGAGATTAAATAAATATTCATTATAATCCAAAATAAAAGTTCACAATTAACAACTTAATCAAAATAAAGCTTCATAACAAATCCATGAGTCATAATCACTAAAACAAATCCCAAAATCCAAAAAAAAAACACAATAATAGAAAATGTCACGCTCCACTAGGCCGCTCCAGGAGCATCCTGAAGTCCTCCCTGCCCCACCTGTGGATCCTCAGGAGAGATATCTGCATCTAAAAAGGTGTAACAAGGAAGGGGTGAGCATTTCCACATTGCTCAGTAGGGTGCCTAACACCCAAGGGGTTAAAGGGATTACTAAGTTTCAAAGAATACGAAAAGAACACTTCAACACCACAGGAACAATTCAACAGTGTCAATCAAACCACATAGTTTAATATATAATTTTATACACAATTTCACAATATTCAACAATTACATGAATGCACATGAACGTGTGACACACAGCCATACAATGCACTATTGTTCTCGGGCTTTCACCGAAGGATACGCGTCCGCACCCAAATACACTCCCCATTTGGAGTCTTCCCGGGGTAAACTTTTGGGTCTTTCACCCTAGGGATCTCTCTCCCTTCTTAGTTCGCCTCACACGGGCTTTCACTTTTCATCACTATTTTATTTTTTTCCATTTCATACACTTTTCACAATTTTTTTTTTTTCATTTCTTCATACAACCATGATGCAATGAATGCCACAATTTCTAAAATTCCTCAACAATTTCAACAATCCCAATAATTCCAACATTCTCAATAACTCAATAAAATAAAATTTTCATATTAAAATTCCCGAAAATATACCAACAAATTTTCGGAAATTCACACATCAATATACTTGAATTTATATCACATTTTTAGAATTTTTCAATAATTCTAATAATTCCTAATATTTGAAAATAACTAATTTTTTCACAATAAAATTACGCAAATATTCCAATCAATTTTTAAAAATTCATAAATTACTAGATTTGAAATCTTACCCTAATTCCAGAATTTTCCTACATTTCTAATAATTTTTTTACCACCTAAAACAATTATTTATCAATCATAAGGAATTCGGAAAATTACAAAAAAATCCAAAACAATCCCAAATCATTCCAGAAAATTCATACAACATCAAAATTACCTATTTAACTCATAATTATCAGATTTATATTTTTTCCCAATGAAAAATATATTAAATTTAAGTTTTAGGGTTAGTTTTCCCCTACCTCAGATCTGAAAATTTGGCCGTTAAAAACGAAATCAGCCACCGCAGGCTTGTTCGTCTAGTCGAATAGAGTACTTCCTCTGAATTTGGGCCGAAACGGAGATCGTTTGGTCGTCCAAACGGCCGATCAAAATTCCGGCGAGTGCCCTAATTTATGCACAGTGCCCTTTTCTCTCTCTCTCTCTCTCCCGCGTGCTGCAGTTTTCCAATTCTGCAGTTTTCCAATTCTCCCCCTTTTCCTTTTTTTTTTTAAACAGCCCACTTCACATGGCAGCCACTTAAGCCCACATCCAAGCCCAACTCAATTCCTTTCTTTTTTATTAACAGCCCACTAGGCTTTTAAAAGCCACCAGCCACTTAAGCCCAACTCCATTAAATTTTTTTTTTTTTTCTTTTACAACCCATTACCTTAACAACCCATATTCAAAGCCCATTAAATATATTTGTTTTATTTTCTTTTCTTTTGTTTATTCTAATTGTTTTATTTGATTTCCAATTCATTTTTTTTTCATTCTAACACATAATTTTATTTATTAACACCAATTAAAACTAATTTTCTCAATATTACTATTCATCAATTTAATTTAATTAATTAATTTATTTTTCTTAATTAATTCTAATTAATCTTAATTTATTTATTTTTCATTTTCGTTCCCGGAAATTTCCAATTTCTAAAATCCTAAGAAATTTTCTATCCTAAGGCTGACATGGCATAAAATTTTAACTCGTTTAATTGACCGACACAATAAAACGAAATTCACCAATCCGAAATTGACATGTGTTCTCCAAACACTTTTCTTTTTGACTTTTCAACCATCACACAAAATAAGACTTTTCAAACTAAAAATGCTAACGTGGCATAAAATACCCGGTCATTACATCCTACCCCCCTAAAAGAAATTTCTTCCCGAAATTTAAACTAGCTTACCTTAAAATTCGTAGAAGAGTTGCGGATAATGTCGTCTCATTTCTTCCTTAGGTTCCCAAGTGGCTTCTTTTATCCCATGGTGTTGCCACCACACTTTGACTGCAGGAATCACCTTGTTCCTAAACCTATGCTCTCCAGCTTCCAGAATTCGTAAAGGTTCCTCCACATAAGAAGTATTTTCACTAATCTGAACATCTTGCAAGTCCACTACCCAAGTTGGATCTGGAGTACACTTCCTTAGCATTGACACATGGAAAACATCATGCACAAGGGACAACTGTTGAGGCAAAATTAACTTGTATGCCACTGGGCCAACTCTCTTATCAATCTGAAATGGTCCCACAAACCTAGGGGCTAACTTCCCTTTCTTCCCAAATCGAAATATGCCTCTTCGAAGGGACACTTTTACAAACACCCAATCCCCTTCCTCAAACTCCAAGGGCCTTCTCCTTTTGTCGGCATAACTTTTCTGTCTATCTTGGGCAGTCTTAAGTTTTTCCTTGATGAGTTGTATCTTCTCTGTAGTCTCTTGGACAATCTCAGGTCCCAACAAATGACTCTCACCCATCTCTATCCAACATAAGGGCAATCTACAAGGTCTCCCATAGA
This sequence comes from Vitis vinifera, assembly GCF_030704535.1. NCBI lineage: Eukaryota > Viridiplantae > Streptophyta > Magnoliopsida > Vitales > Vitaceae > Vitis > Vitis vinifera. The sequence goes on along the minus strand of NC_081809.1, from coordinate 14,977,258 downwards.
GTGCTTCATAAGGTGCCATGCCAATACTAGATTGGTAACTGTTGTTATAAGCAAACTCTGCCAAAGGTAAGTAATCTGCCCAATTTCCTCCAAAATCCAAAACACAAGCCCTTAACATGTCTTCTAAGATCTGGATCACTCTCTCTGATTGACCATCTGTCTGAGGGTGAAAAGCGGTGCTAAAATTCAGTTGGGTGCCCAAAGCCCTTTGTAAACTTTGCCAAAACTGAGAAGTAAACTTAGGGTCCCTGTCAGACACTATAGATACAGGTATCCCATGCAATCTCACAATCTCCTGTATATACAACTTAGCCAAAGAGTTCATGGAATCAGTAGTTTTCATGGCTAGAAAATGAGCTGACTTAGTAAGACGGTCCACAATCACCCAAACTCCATTTTTCTTGCTTCTAGTTCTTGGCAACCCTATCACAAAGTCCATAGTGATATTATCCCACTTCCACTCAGGTATAGGTAAAGGTTGCAACAACCCTGCAGGCCTCTGGTGTTCAGCCTTCACTTGCTGACAAATCTGACAATTAGCTACAAACTGAGCAATATCTCTCTTCATCCCACTCCACCAAAACTGTCTCTTTAAGTCTTGATACATCTTGGTATTCCCAGGGTGGATGGTATACTTCGCCCTATGAGCATCTGCTAGAAGTTCATTTCTCAACTCCACATCTTTTGGCACACACAATCTCCCTTTGAACCTCACACTCCCATCTTCATACATAGACCAATTTTCATCTATTTCACCTGCTACCAACTGGGCTTTAACCTTTTCTAAAAACTCATCATGAACTTGGGCCTCCACTATTCTATGGATAACCATTGGTCTAGCTGATATGCTGTACAAGCATGGACCACATCCTTCCTGACTAAGACATAGCTCAAAGTCCTCAATAACTGCATGCATCTCAAACTCTCTCAACCCCAAGCTAGACAACTGGCCATAGCTCTTTCTACTCAAGGCATCTGCTACAACATTCGCCTTCCCAGGATGGTAATGAAGGGCAAAATCATAATCTTCCAATGTCTCCATCCATCTCCTCTGCCTAGAGTTCAGATCCTTTTGAGTGAAAATGTATTTCAAACTCTTATGATCAGAGTACACCTCAAACTTCTCTCCATACAAATAGTGTCTCCAAGTCTTAAGGGCAAACACCACTGCTGCAAGCTCCAAATCATGTGCTGGATAATTCCGCTCATGCTGCTTTAATTGTCTTGAGGCATAAGCTACCACCTTGCCTTGTTGCATTAGCACACACCCTAACCCTACTGTGGAAGCATCACAATAAATTGTAAACAACTCTCCACTAATAGGAGCAGTTAACACTGGAGCAGTGGTCAATTTCCGCTTCAACTCTTGGAAAGCATTCTCACACTCCTCATTCCATTCAAACTTCACCCCTTTTCTAGTCAACCGAGTCATTGGTGCTGCAATTCTAGAGAAGTCTTCCACAAACCTCCTATAATATCCAGCCAACCCCAAGAAACTCCTAACCTCAAATACATTGGTAGGTCTTTGCCATTCCTGTACAACTTCCACCTTGGAATGGTCTACTGCTATTCCTGCCTCAGAAACCACATGGCCTAAGAAGTTCACTTCAGTAAGCCAAAACTCACTTTTGTCCAACTTCCCATACAACTGATGCCTTCTCAAAGTTCTAAGGATGGTCACCAAATGCTGCTTATGCTCCTCCAAACTCCTGGAGTAGATCAAGATGTCATCCACAAAGACAATCACAAACTGATCCAAGTAAGCACGAAATACTCTGTTCATTAAATCCATGAAAGCAGGGGGGGCATTAGTTAACCCAAAAGGCATGACTAAGAACTCATAATGCCTATATCTTGTTCTAAAAGTAGTTTTAGAAACATCTTCTTCCCTAACCCTTAGTTGATGATACCCAGTTCTCAAGTCAATCTTACTAAAATACTTTGCACCCTTCAACTGATCAAACAAGTCATCTATCCTTGGAAGAGGATACTTGTTCTTCACAGTAACTCTATTCAACTTCCTATAATCAATACATAACCTTAGTGTGCCATCCTTCTTCTTCACAAACAACACCGGGGCTCCCCATGGCGATGTACTTGGACAAATAAAACCCTTACCCAACAATTCATCTAACTGAGTTTTCAATTCTTTCAACTCAAGAGGGGCCATCCTATAAGGGGATACTGAAATAGGATCAGTTCCTGGGTATACTTCAATAGAGAAATCAAACTCTCTATGCGGTGGTAAACCTGGTAACTCATCTGGGAATACATCCTGAAACTTCCTCACCACTGGAATTTCTGTAATGTCCTTCTGGGCTTTCTCCTTACCACGAAGGCAAGCTAGGAAATTTATTGATCCCTTCCTCAACACATACTGATAGCACGGATCGGACTGCGAAAAAGGCAAACTAACACACTTTCCTCCAACAAAGCAAACCTCAAATCCCTCTAGTAGACAAAATATTATCCTGCGGCGATGACAATCAATAACCGCTCTATACACTGTCAACCAATCCATTCCCAAGATAACATCATACCCAGTCATATCCAAAATCCTCAAGTCCACATTTAGTGCTCTATCTGCCAAGGTAATAACACACCCCTTGCATATTCTATCAACTCTAGAATTCGTACCCATAGGGGACTCAATAAGTAACAAATTTTCTACCCTTTCTGTTTTCAACCCCAAGGCATTAGCACAAGATGCAGAAATGAAAGAATGAGTTGCACCAGTATCAAACAAAACACGCACCCAAGTACTATATACCAAAATCATACCTTCCACCAAAAGGGCGTTCTTATCTGGCTCTGTTGGGGTCAAGGCAAAAACTCTTCCTACTGCCAGCCTTCCCCTACCTCTAGCATTCGACCCTTGAGAAGAACGGGTTTGACTATTCATAGTAGCTATCCTGGTTCCCTGCGCAGCTGGGGGTAATTGTGGCATCTGATAGTAAGGCAACTGAAACTGAGGAGGCTGGAAAGACACTACCGGTTGTTGCTGAGAACTTCCCTGAGACTGAGGTCGAGCTTGCTGTGCGCCTCGCAATGGGCAAGCCCTCCATAAATGGTCTCCTGCTCCACAACCATAACATACTCTATTAACAGCCGCCCTCTGAGCAATCTGCCCCCCTCCTGCATAGAACGAAGGACGCCTCTCAAACTGCTGAGTCCTTTGCCTCTGCTGTGGCCCCTGGGAACTTTCCCCCATTCTTTGTTTCCCTTTTCTGTCCCCCTTTTGCTCTCGAATTTGGTTGGTTTCGTCAATGTCCTGCTCCACCAACAAAGCCCTCTTAACCAACTCAGAATAATCCCTTATTGCTAGTGGGACTAATCTGTTCCTAATAGCAGGCCTCAACCCCTGCTGGAACCTCCTAGCCTTTTCTCCTTCCTCACTGATCATCCTCAAAGTAAAACGAGACAACTCTGAGAAACGTGACTCGTACTCCAACACCGACATGGTTCCTTGGATGAGGTGCTCAAACTCCATCCTCTTGGCATGCTTAGCCACTTCCCCAAAATACTTGCCTAGGAAGATTCTCTCAAATTCCTCCCAGGTCATAACCTCAGTGTCATACACCCTTTTCATTGATTCCCACCAGAAATCAGCTTTGTCCACAAGCATATATGCTGCCAAACCTACCCTTCTTTCCTCAGGTATGTCTAGTCCCACCAGAATTCTTCTCATCCTCCTCAACCAATGCTCAGCTGCTTCAACACTGGGCTCTCCATTAAAAGATGGAGGCTGCATCACCATGAACCTCTTCATTGCTTCCATTTGGCTCATTACTGGTGATTCGTGCCCACTTGGTGTATCAGCTGATTCATGTCCAGCTGGTGCTCCTTGATTGAGGAAGTAATCAAAAAAATTTATAACTTATTACACCATGAACTAAGGTAGCAAAGACAAAGCTACTATAGCATAGTGGCTCTAGGATCGTTCATTGGGATGGGTTTTCACTTCACAAATGATATTAATTCAAAGTTGAATTGGTGCCTTTTCATTTCAAGGTTAGCTTTAAAAGAAAACATAAAGATGTTTGAATGAAAAAGGTTTGGTTTTAAACTAACCAAAAATAGTAACTGATTTTACTTACAAAGAAAAGTGTTTCTTAGAGTTTCAGATCACTAGGCTCAGGTTCCTCATGCAAAAAGGAGAGTTCCGGTCACTTGTTTCTTTTCCTCGAATTAGAGAATTAACATATAGTTAATTCTCTAACCGGTGCTGTACAGATGCTTCCCATTAATGGGTTCAAACACTAAATCCCTCTCACTGATGCACCTTGCAATGGCTCATACCTCTCACCTAGCACTTGCCATTCAAGGTGATCTTTAACCTTGGATTACCCGTCAAAAGCTCGCAAGAGATAACTAATGGATGTCTCATTGGAGTCCAAAAGCTTACCAAGTGTTGGCTATTCTAGAAAATCCTACCTTCAAACCACCTCCCAAAAGCTCGCAAGAGATAAACTAGTGCATCTCCATGGACGGAGATCACTTGCCTTACCAATTGTTAGCTTAGGTGAATTGAAGACGTTTTAAGTTAACTAAAAAGATAAAAACCATTAATGGGTCACACTTTCTCTTCATTAAAAACTAAAACAACAAAACTTCCAAATTATGCATGTGGAAACTTACCCGGATTTCCTCACTCCAAGAGACAAAAACCCTAGCCTCTCATCCTCTAAGGAAAAATCCTCAGAGTTTGATTAGCAAGAAAATGAAAATGAAAGAGAAGGAAAAAAACAGAGCAAGGCTCTGTATATTCTATATTTTTATATATCTATATATTCCGTTGGATTACATGATGCCCTTAGAACAAGCTCCCGAGAGCTATATATAAAGAAAATTACAAAACAAAATATCTGAGGTTATTCACCCCTTTTCCAAACTTAATAACTAAGGAATCCTATAATTGGTGGGTTACAAGGAGAAGAATGGAAATTTATACAAAAATATCTGAAGAAAAATATCCAAAAGTGTCGGTCGCAACTATCGGGAAGCTTCAGGAGAACACCCGTGCACTGTGCAAAATGGCTGCGAAATTCTCGCAGCAAAAGGCTGATTTCGTAGCCGTGCAAAATTCTTCCTTCAGCTTGGAGTGATCGGCTTGTAATGGATGTAACTCCTTCATTTCAACTCCGAATCGCACACCGTTTAAAGCGTTGGATTCTTGACTTCCTGAGATTTGAAATGGTATATAGCATGTAGAAAATGGACTTCGGGAAGTGCTCCAAAAGTGCGAAAGAAGACTGCAGCTACTGTCCTCTATTTTCTTCACTCTGTTTTCCTCTTCTCCATTGCTTGTGCTCGTGTTTCCACTTGAAATTCAAGCCTGTAAACTTCCAAAATCCTTGCTTTAACTTGTCCAAGTAGCTCCTCCATCAATTGGCATGCTTGAATTGGTTCATGAGCTAATAAAAACATGTAAACTTGCCACAAAATGGTTAAAACCAATTACTAAGGACCTTAATGAATTAATTGGGTTAAATGAATATGATTACTACTCAAAGGTGCTTAAAACCATTATAATTAGATCTACAAAATAGCACTTTTTGGTAGTAATCAACTGGCCTCTCAGTGTGGCTCCTCCTATGTGAGTGGCCTGAATCCTCATGGCCCTGGGTACCTCTTGATCTTCTGGAACCCTGGCCTCTCATCAATTCAACAGTTTCTCTCAACTCTCTTCTTACTTCTCGGAGTTCTTCTCTTACCGTCTCCAACTCCTCATTCCTCTCTGATCTTCCTCCTCTGGTCCTTCCCGCCATTTCAAGTTTAACAAACCCTAATCCAACCACATTACCAAGGTGAGCAAAAATAAATTTCCCATATACACACTTAGCAACTTCAACAATCATCAAAACTTTCACTTTCATACGCTCTCAATACATAATTCAATTAATCATCAACTTGATAATTAACACATACAAAAATCATAACATCACAACACACATAAACACCCACAAACATTGATCCCAAGGTATTATTGCAACCTTGGCTCTGATACCACGCTGTCACGACCCAAATTCCGGGCGACCCAAAATTTGACCCGTGACCCCAGGTCAAAGGTTTGACCCTAAGGGTTCCTCCTATTCCACGTTGGTAGTCAACCTAAACACTCTGGCTTTTTTTTTTTTTTTTTTTTCTACACCCCACTAGAATTCTCATAAACCACAATATCCCAAAACTACTCAAATCAACGAGATTAAATAAATATTCATTATAATCCAAAATAAAAGTTCACAATTAACAACTTAATCAAAATAAAGCTTCATAACAAATCCATGAGTCATAATCACTAAAACAAATCCCAAAATCCAAACAAAAAAACACAATAATAGAAAATGTCACGCTCCACTAGGTCGCTCCAGGAGCATCCTGAAGTCCTCCCTGCCCCACCTGTGGATCCTCAGGAGAGATATCTGCATCTAAAAAGGTGTAACAAGGAAGGGGTGAGCATTTCCACATTGCTCAGTAGGGTGCCTAACACCCAAGGGGTTAAAGGGATTACTAAGTTTCAAAGAATACGAAAAGAGCACTTCAACACCACAGGAACAATTCAACAGTGTCAATCAAACCACATAGTTTAATATATAATTTTATACACAATTTCACAATATTCAACAATTACATGAATGCACATGAACGTGTGACGCACAGCCATACAATGCACTATTGTTCTCGGGCTTTCACCGAAGGATACGCGTCCGCACCCAAATACACTCCCCATTTGGAGTCTTCCCGGGGTAAACTTTTGGGTCTTTCACCCTAGGGATCTCTCTCCCTTCTTAGTTCGCCTCACACGGGCTTTCACTTTTCATCACTATTTTATTTTTTTCCATTTCATACACTTTTCACAATTTTTTTTTTTCATTTCTTCATACAACCATGATGCAATGAATGCCACAATTTCTAAAATTCCTCAACAATTTCAACAATCCCAATAATTCCAACATTCTCAATAACTCAATAAAATAAAATTTTCATATTAAAATTCCCGAAAATATACCAACAAATTTTCGGAAATTCACACATCAATATACTTGAATTTATATCACATTTTTAGAATTTTTCAATAATTCTAATAATTCCTAATATTTGAAAATAACTAATTTTTTCACAATAAAATTACGCAAATATTCCAATCAATTTTCAAAAATTCATAAATTACTAGATTTGAAATCTTACCCTAATTCTAGAATTTTCCTACATTTCTAATAATTTTTTTACCACCTAAAACAATTATTTATCAATCATAAGGAATTCCGAAAATTACAAAAAAATCCAAAAAAATCCCAAATCATTCCAGAAAATTCATACAACATCAAAATTACCTATTTAACTCATAATTATTAGATTTATATTTTTTTCCCAATGAAAAATATATTAAATTTAAGTTTTAGGGTTAGTTTTCCCCTACCTCAGATCTGAAAATTTGGCCATTAAAAACGAAATCAGCCACCGCAGGCTTGTTTGTCTAGTCGAATAGAGTACTTCCTCCGAATTTGGGCCGAAACGGAGATCGTTTGGCCGTCCAAACGGCCGATCAAAATTCCTGCGAGTGCCCTAATTTATGCACAGTGCCCTTTTCTCTCTCTCTCTCTCGCGTGCTGCAGTTTTCCAATTCTCCCCCTTTTCCTTTTTTTTTTTAAACAGCCCACTTCACATGGCAGCCACTTAAGCCCACATCCAAGCCCAACTCAATTCCTTTCTTTTTTATTAACAGCCCACTAGGCTTTTAAAAGCCACCAGCCATTTAAGCCCAACTCCATTAAATTTTTTTTTTTCTTTTACAACCCATTACCTTAACAACCCATATTCAAAGCCCATTAAATATATTTGTTTTATTTTCTTTTCTTTTGTTTATTCTAATTGTTTTATTTGATTTCCAATTCATTTTTTTTTCATTCTAACACACAATTTTATTTATTAACACCAATTAAAACTAATTTTCTCAATATTACTATTCATCAATTTAATTTAATTAATTTATTTATTTTTCTTAATTAATTCTAATTAATCTTAATTTATTTATTTTTCATTTTCGTTTTCGTTTTTCGTTCCCAGAAATTTCCAATTTCTAAAATCCTAAGAAATTTTCTATCCTAAGGCTAACATGGCATAAAATTTCAACTCGTTTAATTGACCGACACAATAAAACGAAATTCACCAATCCAAAATTGACATGTGTTCTCCAAACACTTTTCTTTTTGACTTTTCAACCATCACACAAAATAAGACTTTTCAAACTAAAAATGCTAACGTGGCATAAAATACCCGGTCATTACAGGATCCTCAGCCATTGCCATGAGAATGCATGTGGAGGCCACTTTGCCTCTCAGAAAACAGCCATGAAAGTCTTGCAATCAGGGTTTACTTGGCCATCGCTTTTTAAAGATTCCCACATCATGTGTAGGAGTTGTGATAGATGCCAAAGACTCGGGAAGCTTACAAAAAGAAACCAAATGCCCATGAACCCCATCCTTATAGTTGATCTTTTTTATGTTTGGGGTATTGACTTCATGGGACCTTTCCCAGTGTCTTTTGGTAACTCTTATATATTGGTGGGGGTGGACTATGTTTCCAAATGGGTGGAGGCAATCCCCTGTAAACATAATGACCACAGGGTGGTTCTCAAATTTCTTAAGGAGAACATCTTCTCAAGATTTGGGGTGCCCAAGGCTATAATTAGTGATGGAGGTACTCATTTTTGCAACAAACCCTTTGAAGCCCTATTAGCCAAGTATGGAGTGAAGCATAAGGTAGCTACACCTTATCATCCTCAAACTTCCGGGCAAGTGGAGCTAGCAAACAGGGAAATCAAGAACATACTGATGAAAGTGGTGATTACAAGCAGAAAAGATTCGTCTATTAAGCTTCATGATTCATTATGGGCATATAGAACAACTTATAAGACTATTCTTGGCATGTCTCCCTATCGTCTCGTCTATGGCAAAGCGTGCCATCTCCCTGTGGAACTTGAATATAAGGCTTGGTGGGCAATCAAGAGGTTGAACACGGACTTGATCAGAGCTGGGGCAAAGAGGTGCTTAGACCTTAATGAGATGGAAGAATTAAGAAATGATGCTTACATCAATTCCAAAGTTGCAAAACAGAGGATGAAGAGGTGCCATGATCAACTAATATCCAACAAAGAATTTAGGAAAGGACAAAGAGTCCTACTCTATGACTCAAGGCTCCATATCTTTCTTGGGAAGCTCAAGTCAAGGTGGATAGGTCCTTTCATTATTCACCAAGTACATCTCAATGGAGTGGTGGAATTACTGAATTCCAATGGCACAGACACCTTTAGAGTCAATGGTCATCGCCTTAAGCCATTCATTGAGCCGTTCAAGCCAGAAAAGGAGGAAATCAACCTCCTTGAGCCACAAAAAGCCTGATCAGAGAAGGGTTAGATGGACTTGGTTTCACCAAAGTCCATAAATTTTGTTTAAATATGTTAATTTTTAAGCTTTGTAAATTATTTGATTGTAATTTTGGTCTTGAATTATGTTAATTGTAAGTAACTTAATCTTTTTGAATGATTAAAATCAGGAGGAAGTGTAAGAAAATTGAAAGAAGGAAGCTAGGAATCAAAAGAAGCTCAAAAGCAAGGAGAAAGCTTGGGCTGCGAAATTTCGCAGCCAAAAGGGGGCCGCTGCGAAAATCACATTCCACTGCGAAAAAATTTCGCAGCCCTCAGAAGCCGTTGTGAAAATCCCTCTTCTCGCTGCGAAAATCGATCTCCGCTGCGAAACCATTTCGTAGCTGCCTTGCGCCCGCTGTGAAAACCCTCATTGGCACACGAGTGCCATTTCGCAGCCGGGTACCACCGTTTCGCAGCTACGAATTGGCTGCAATTTTTTCCACGCCTGGAGAGCCACCGTTTCGCAGCCGAGGCACCATTTCGAAGGGTGTTTCGCAGCTGCGAAACCCCCTTTTGGCACACGAGCGCCAGTTCGCATAGCCGTACGCCCGTTTCGCAGCTGCGAAATGGGCTGTGAAATCGATGCCGAATTTCCCCTCGCTGCGAAAACGCCTAGCCGCTGCGAAATCTGCGCCTTCTCATTGCGAAAAAACCCCTCTGCTGCGAAAAGGAACAATGACCTTTGGTGTTCTTTTTAAACAGTATAAATTCCATTTTTCCTATTTTTAAACCCTCATTTGAACTTTAAAAAGGTGCCAAGAGGAGCCAAGCCAGAGCACTCTCTCGTCTGCCTCATTCGCCTGAGCAAGCCTCGCACATTTTCGACCGTTTCCGTTGACATCACCATGGCCAGAACACGAGAAGGAAAGTCTTCATCTCCATTGACTTGCCTGAGAATCCCAAGAGGTGCGCTTGTCTAAGACTCCACCTCTAAGCAGCCGCGGCCTCACCTCATCCCACCGCCAGTCAAGAGTGCACCTACCAGTCCTCTAGCCAGGCGCTATAATACAAGGAGATCACTTACCATTGCTGGTGCGAGCTCTTTTAGAGGCAAAAAATAAGGTATCGGACCCCTAAAGAAGAAAGCGAAGGTCTCAGAGCCAATTGATCTAACCGAGTCATCTTCGGAGCCTAAATCAGAGCCTACACCATCTCCACCGCCTGCTGAAAAATCTCCACGGCTTGCTAAAAAGTCTCCACCGCCTGCCAAGAAGCCTCAGCCATCTCAGGCGCCAACAAGAGAATCTCAAATTCCCTCGGATATGACTCCTGAGGAAGCCATCAGACGCCCCATGGTGACACAGCCGCCAATTGCAAGAAATCTGGATTGCAGAGCAAGGCCATTTCATTCCGAGCTCTGTTTCGACATATCCACCTTCAGAATTCAGCCTAAGCTCAAGGAGTCCTTTCGTCTGCTACAGAGGTATCGTATGGAGCATTTGCTGACTCCCAGGGATTTTTTCTATCCCCGAGTGGCCTTGGACTTCTATCAGTCCATGACCACAAACCAGGTCCGCGATCCTACAGTCATCCATTTTACCATAGATGGACGACATGGTATTTTGGGAGCTCGACATATAGCAGAGGCACTCCATATCCCCTATGAGCCAGCACGTCCAGAGGATTTTCGAGCCTAGACTAGCCCTTCATAGAGTGACATTGTTCATACTCTGTCTAGAGGGGCATCCTTTCGTCATTACATCTTGAGAAAGCAACTTCCCCCCAGCATGTTCTTCATTGATGCACTCCTACGCCATAACATTTTTCCACTTCAACATTGGGTGCAGAGGAGAGGAGTGTTGTTGGAGGCCTTGTTTAGGATCTCTAAGGGATACTTCTTTGGCCCTCATCATCTCATCATGGCTGCTCTTCTATACTTTGAAGAGAAGATGCATCGAAAGAAGCTGCTCCGAGTAGATGCCATTCCACTCCTCTTCCCCAGACTATTATGCCAGATATTGGAGCACCTGGGATACCCAGTAGACCCTCAGCATGAGCGTAAACGTTTTTATTAAGAGATTTTCACTCTCGACAAATGGACCGGTATGACAGCTTATGATGGTGCAGACCAGGGAGCACCAGCTGGACCAAAGCAGCCAGAGGAGCCAGTCGAAATACCTGCTGACACTCAGCCACCTGCCCCTGCAGTGGCCTCTAGTGAGCCTCCACCAGAGGTTCCATCCTCTGCTCCTCAGGCCATACCACAGCCTCCTTCCTGTCATTCCACCTACATCAGCACCATCTCCTTCAGCTAAGCCAAGGATAGCTATTCCCATCATCGAGTATAGAGGCCTATCCCACATTTACCAGGCATTGGCCACTTCTCAGAGCATTCTTACTCAACAGATCACAACCCTTCATTCTCAACAGGAGTAGATTCTTGCCACTCAGGCCCAGCACACTGCCATCCTGAGGCAGATTCAGCATCGTCTCGACATTACATCAGCTCCTGATCATGCCATTCCCAGTCCACCAGAGCCATCACAGGCCTCTCCTTTCGTTGATCAGCCTATGCCTCATGAGGAGCCTCCTACAGGAGAGGCAGCTGAGCCATCATTTCCACAGCATCATCCACCCACCATCTGATCATTTACACATTTCCTTTATATTTCTTTTATGTATTTCGTTTATGTTGGTCTTTTATGAAATCCCATCATTTTGATATTATTTATTGGGATTACTTGTATTGCTTATTTTCCAATTATACTCACATGAATTAAAGTAATACAAATCTATCACTTTTTTTTTTATCACTCTTAGCATTCCTTTATTCTTATTTCCTCTACTCACATCTTTTATTCTTTTTGAAACATGTGGTTTCTCCAATCAATATTCGAAATTGATATCCCTTAGGAGGTATCACTTCCTTCCTATAATCTTAAGCGCTCATGCCACATTGAGGACAATGCTCAGCTCGGTTGGGGGGAGAGTGGAGGAAGGAAGTTTTTTGTTACTTATGCTAAGTTATTTTGGTAATTTAGTTGATTTTTGCTTAAGTTTAAAATTTTATTTTATTTTTTTATTTTTAAAAAAGTTTTTATTCTAATCTCCATGGTTTCTAAGGAAAAATTTTCAAATTAAAATGGGAGAAACTGAACTTTTGCTTTTCACTTGACTTAGAGTTTGGATTATGCTTACTAAAGTTGTTCAATTGTTGAAGCTTCTATTGAATTCAAGTTTAGTTCTTCCACTTTAATCTATTCACACATTGTGCACAATAGATTCCGATTATAAGATGAAAAACTATTTCCCTCTTGACTTAGGAAAATTTTAGACTTGGTACCTTTGACCGCATTTAATAGTGTTGGGACACCTTATAAAAGGCCAATAAGCCTTTGAAAAAAAAGAAAGAAAGAAAGAAAGAAAAATGTTTGCTTGCCTTGAAACCCGAGCAAGGTCTAAGGGGTATATGGTGAAAATCTTTAAAACCTGGTGCCCTAAGCCTTCATTAGTTAGGAGTCACCGACCTCAATGCTCGTTACAAGGGTGAATAGGTGGAGTTTAACATACTGTAGGTGCTTGGGTATTAAAATTCATTCTCAAAAGTCCGGGGTAAAATCCGAGGAGTTAGTGGTCGAAAGATCCTTAAAGCTTGATGCCCTAAACCTTAATTGGTTGGGAGTCATCGATGGACCCCCGTTACATGGACAAGTTAGAAAAGAATACCTTTAAGCCTTGCACCCCTACAATGAAAAAAAAATGGTGAAACAAAAGGGTACGTTCTTAGCCTATTGAATTTGGTCAGTTTGCTTAGTGTTGAAAAGAGCTAGGTTGGGGGGAGAGATTAGTTTAGCATACTATATTCGGAAACTATCATCTCACATTTAGACTTTTGTGGAAGAGTAAAGTTTGGTCCTTTGGAAGTGGAAATGATTTTAAAGCTTCAATTTGCATAATGCCTTCTCTTTATCAATGGTGTTTAGCAAAGTTTTTGATAACTCTTATTGAAATTTGAGTTTATATTTCTTTAATGTTCCATGTGGGAGTATGATCATCATGCCACTTAAAATTTTTTGGAAGTGATAAGCATGATCTTATAAAGTTTATTACTTTTTAGTACTTTTTATTTTTATTTTTCTCTCCTTAATTGCTAAGGGACTAGCAATATGTCGGTTGGGGAGAGTGATTACTACTCAAAAAGTGCTATTTGATAGCTTGTAATTAACTCTTTTAAACACTTTTGAGTAGTAGTTATCACTTTTTAACCCAATTAACATATTAAGGACCTTTGCAAGCATTTCTAATCAAAGTGTGTAAGTTTTGGTGTTTTTGTTAGTAATTTGATCACCAAAGCAATCCGAGATTGAGGAGAGTTCTTTGGAATCCATGGCAAAGCAATGGAAAGCTCAGAAACATGAAGAACCGAAGCTTTAAAGTCCTTTGCCATAAGCAAATCCGGAATGCAAGGAGGGGAAGCAAAGAAGAACCAGCCATGAAGCATTCTTGATGACAGTCATTTCAGTCACTTTTGGAGCACTTCCTGGAGTTCAATTTATGCATGCTATATGTCGTTTCGAAGCTCAGGAAGTCAACAATCCAATGCTTCAAATGGTGTACGATTCGGAGTTGACATGAAGGAGTTACAGCCATTGCAAGCAGATCACTCCAAGCTGAAGGAAGATTTTTGCACGGCTGCGAAATCAGCCTTGGGCTGCGAAAATCTTGTCCTTTTGCTGCGAAAATTTTGCAGCCATTTTGCACAGTGCAACGGGTGTTCTCCTAAAGCTTCCCAATATTTGCGACCGACATTTTGAGATTTTTTGCTTTAGATATTGAATGTCTAAATCCCCAAACTCTCCTTGTAACCCACCTATCATAGGATTCCTTAGCCTTTAAGCAAGAACAAAGGGTAAATAAACCCATATTTAATGGTTGTAAGTTTCCTCAGAGAGGGGACGAACAGAAAACAAGGCTTGTACACAGATGCTTTGTATAGTTTTTAGAAAGAAGTAAAATTGAGAGTTTTTGCTCTACCTTACCTACTTGTTTTGATTGGTTATATTCATCTAATTTTTCTTACTAGCCAAACAAGCTCTGAGGAAGTTTCCTCAGAGAATGAGTGGCTAGACTTTTAGTTCCTTGGAGCTAAGGTTGCCGGGAAAGGTTCCAAGTGCAAGAATTAGTAGTTTTGTGGTTTCAGCCATTAATGAAGAGAAAGTGTGATCCTTTAATGATTTCTATGTTTTTAGTTAACTTAAAACACCTTCAATTCACTTGAGCCAACACTTGGTAAGGCAAGTGATCTCCGTCCATGGAAATGCACTAGTTTACCTCTTGCGAGCTTTTGGGAAGTGACTAGACGGTAGGATTTTCTAGAATTTCCAACACTTGGTAAGCTTTTGGACTCCAAGGAGACATCCATTAGTTATCTCTTGCGAGCTTGAGAAGGGAAGTCTAAAGTTAATGATTACCTTGAATGGCAAATGCTAGGTGAGAGGCATGAGCCATTGCAAGTTGCATCAGTGAGAGGGGAATAGAGCTGAAATCCATTTAAAGGATGCATCTATACAACACCAATTAGAGAATTGACTATATGTTAATTCTCTAATGTGAGGAAATGAACCAAATGACCGGAGCTCTGTTTTTGCATGAGGAACCTCCCCTGTGAACCTAAACCTCCAAGGAATGTTTTTCTTCATAAGTAATTTTCATTACTTTCTTTTTAGTTAGCTTGAAACAAAACCTCGTTCAATCAAAGTTTGTGTTTTATTTCTTAAGCTAACCTTGAAATGAAAAAGCACCACTTTAACTTTGAATTGGTATCAGTTGTGAGTTGAAAACCCTTCCCAGAGAACGATCCTAGAGCCACTATGCTATATTAGCTAAAGCTATCCTAATGCTATCCTAATGCATGGTGATATAGGTTATAAATTTTGTTGATTACTCCCTCAATCAAGGAGCACCAGCTGGACATGAATCAGTTGAGACACCAATTGGGCATGAATCAAGGCACCAAGTGCTCAGGTCTGTGACCTGCTATCCAATGTGTTCAATCTTCCCATGAAATGGTGGCCATAGTCTAACAAGGTGAAAGCTATGAGCCTTTCAAGACTTTCTCTACCATCCTTGAGTTACAAATCCTCCTATTGTGTGTTCAATTAACATATCTTAACTCTCAAGAAGCTTATGTCAAGTTCCACTTAAGGAATTACTATGACCATAGTTTCCATGAACACACCTCCTTAAGATCCCCCAAGGGGACACACTATCTCAATTCCAAAAGATATCATGGTGCATCTATTGAGAATACCTATTGCTACCGGTTTCCATCAATAATGACCTAATCCATAGGGAATATATGATCAACTTACGATCTCACCCGTAGGACAAAGTCATTGTAAACTTTAGCATAAACTCAATATTCTCTCAAGGTTGAGAGATAACACAATGAAGCAGCTTAGTGAGGTCATGACTACTTGATAGCATTAAGTCAAGACTCACCGTAGGTCCTATCAAATGTGTAACCATACACACTAGTGCACTCACCATGGGAAGGTTGTCTAGATAGCTAAGACCAACCATCACTCCAATTAGAAGGTGGTGCACTATAACCTCTAATGGGTTGAATAGACCCATGAACTGGTTGTGAACAAGTCATTTATTTGCAAGGAACCCATGACTTAGATCTTCTATGGAACTCTTAATGCACCTAAGTCACATACAATGCAAAAGATGCAGGCAAGAATTCTCATAAAGTATAATACATAAGTGAAACTGGAACATCATTAAATAAATAATGAATTTCAAATTTATTGCATCATGTCATGCTTTTAAGGGCTCTATCCTAAGAGATTGGTCACATCATTGTCTTGTCTGGTTTTCGTCATAAATTAGACCCTATCCAATCTATTATGATAGCTCAGTTTCATTTTCGGCGTAGACCGTATCTATACAATCAGTCACATAATTGTCCTATCTAGTTTTCATCATAGTTGGCACCCAATCCGATCGATCACGATAGTTTAGTATTGTGAAAATGTAGACCACATCTCTATGATTAGTCACATCATTGTCCTATATGGTTTTCGTCAAAGACTGCACCTGATTTGATCAATCATGAACATTGAATATTATTTTTCAACGTAGAACATAACTACACATTCATTCAAGTTGTTGTCCTGTCTGGTTTTCCTCAATGACCGTACTTGGTTACATAAGTCCTAACAATTCATTTTCGAGTTGGCGTAGACTAGATCTATACGATCGGTCATGTCGTTGTCCTATCAGGTTTTCGTCATAGACTGGACATGGTCCGATCTGTCATGATAACTTAGTTTCGTTTTTTACGCCGATCGCATCTATACAATTAGTCACGTAGTTGTCCTATCTGGTTTTCATCATAATCGACACCTGATCTGATCGGTCATGATAGTTTAGTATTGTTCTCGACGTAAACTGCACCTACACAATTGGTCACATCGTTGTCCTATCTATTTTTATCATAGATGGCACTCGATCATATTGGTCATGACAACTCAATTTCATTTTCGATGTTGATTATGTTTTCAATGTTGATTGCACCTATACGATTGGTCACATTATTGTCATGTCTGGTTTTCATCATAGACTATACCCGATCATATAGGTCTTGACAATTTAGTTTATGTTTCGGCGTATATGTCTTATATGATTGATCACATCATTGTTATGTCTGGTTTTCATCACATACTACACCTAGTTCAATAGGTCACAACAACTCAGTTTCATTTTCAATGTAGGTCATGTCTATATGATTAGTCACATAGTTGTCATTTCTTGTTTTCGTCATAGTTGGCACCCGATTCGATCAATCACAAAAGTTTAATATCATTTTCAGTATAGACCACACCTGTTCGATTAGTCACATCATTGTCATGTCTTGTTTTTGTCAAAGACGACACCTAGTCAGATAGGTCCCGATAATTTAGTTTCGATTTCGACGTAGACAAGACCTATACGATTGGTCATGTTGTTATCCTGTTTGGTTTTTGTCCTAGACTGGACCCGGTCTAGTCAGTAACGGTAACTCAGTTTCATTTTCGACATAGATCACATGTGCATAATCAATCATGTAGTTGTTCTATCTAGTTTTCATCATAGTCGACAACCGATCCAATCGGTCACGAAGGTTTAGTATTTTTTTTAGTGTAGACCACACCTTTATTATTGATCACATCATTGTCTTATCTAGTTTTCATCATAGACGACATCCAATCCTATCGGTCCTGACAGTTCAATATCGTTTTTGGCATAGACCGCACCTATTCTTTTAATCATGTCATTGTCTTGTCTAGTTTTCATCACAAACCACACCTGATGTCGTTCAATCATGACAACTTGTTTCTTTTTTTGGCATAGATTGTGCAATGTATGATTGGTCAGGTCATTGTCTTGTTTTGGTTTCGGCTTAGACTAGATCTATATGATCGCTCACATCGTCATCTTATCTAGTTTTCATCAAACAACGTGCCCAGTATGATCAGTCATGGTAGATCTATTTCATTTTTGGCATAGACCATGTCTATATGATCAATCACATCATTTTCTAATCTAGTTTTCATCACAGTTGACACTCGATCTGATCGGTCACAACAGTTCAGTATCATTTTCGACGTAGATCGCACATGTATGATCAATCACATCTTTGTCCTCTCTTGTTTTTATCATAGATTGCACTCGATCCAATGTATCATAATAGTTCAATATCGCTTTTTATGTAAACTGCACCTATATGATCAATCACATCATTGTCATGTCTAGTTTTCATCACAGTCTACACTTGGTCAAATAGATCCCGACAGTTCAATTTTGGTTTTGGCATAGACTAGACCTATACGATCGGTCACGATGTTGTCTTGACTAGTTTTTGTCATAGATCGTATTTGTTTTGATTGGTTAAGACAACTAAGTTTCATTTTTAGTGTAGACCACACCTGTACCATCAATCACGTCGTTGTCTAGTCAGGTTTTCATCACAAACTACACTCAGTCAAATAGATCCCGACAATTTAGTTTGGGTTTCGGCGTAGATTAGACCTATACGATCGGTCATATCATTGCCTTTCTTGGTTTTCATCACAAACTATACTCAATTTGATCAGTTAAGAAAACTAAGTTTTGTTTTCAACGTCGACCACATTTATACGATCAGCTACTGTTGTCCTATATGATTTTTTTCATATTTGGCACCCGATCTAATTGGTCACATTGTTGTCCTCTCTGGTTTTCATCATAGACCGCACCCCGTCTAGTCGATCACGACAGTTCAATATCGCTTTCCACATAAACCACGCCTATATGATTGATCAGATCGTTATCCTGTCTGGTTTTCATCATAGACCCCACCTGATCAAATAGGTCCCAATAATTCAATTTCCATTTTGGCGTAAACTAGACTTATACGATCAATAATGTCATTATCGTATCTGATTTTTATCACATATCTTACCCAGTTTGGTCTATCACGACAGTTCAATATAATTTTCGTTGTAGAATGCACCTATACAATCGGTTAAGTCGTTGTCCTATCTAGTTTTTATCATAAAACACACCCAATCAGATAAGTCCCGATAGTTTAATTTCAATTTCGCATAGACAAGACCTATACGATTGATCACGTCATTATCCTGTCTGGTTTTCATCGCAGACCGTACACGGTCCCATCGATTATGATAGCTTAGTTTTATTTTCAATGTAGACCACGTCTGTACAATCAGTCACGTAGTTATCCTATTTGATTTTCGTCACAATCAACAATCAATCCAATCGATCATCATAGTTTAGTATCATTTTCGACGTAGAGGGCACCTGTACAATCACTCATGTTGTTATCTTCTTTGGTATTCCTCACAAACTACACCTGATCCAATCAATCATGACAGTTTAGTATTGTTTTCAATGTACAACATACTTGTACAATCATTAACATCGTTGTCTTGTCCTATTTTATCATAGACTACACCCTGTCATATAGTTTAAGGCAGTTGAGTTTCAATTTCGGCTTAGACCAGGCCTATACAATCGGTCATGTCATTATCCTACTTGTTTTTCATCACAAATCGAATCCGGTCTGATCGATTATGGCAACTTAGTTTCGTTTTCAATGTAAACCACATCTGTATGATTAATCGCAATCAGCACCCGATCTGATCGGGCACGATAGTTTAGTAAAATGAAAATGTAGACTGTACCTATACAATCAATCATGTCATTTTCATGTTTGATTTTCATCACACATTGCACCCGGTCCAACAATCACAATAGTTCAATATCGTTGTTAGTGTAGAATGCACTTGCATGATCGATCAAGTCATTTTCATGTCTAGTATTCATCATAAACCACATCTAATCAGATGGGTTCCAACCATTCTGTTTCAGTTTTGGCATAGACTAGATTTATACGATTGGTCACGTTGTTTTCTTATTAGGTTTTCATCACAGACTAGACTTGGTCCAATCAATCACGACATCTTAGTTTTTTTTTTTCTTTTTTTTAGCGCATACTACATCTATATGATTAATCATGTAGTTGTCCTATTTGGTTTTCATCACATTCGACACTCGAACCGATCGGTCACAACAATTCAATATCTTTTTCGGCATAGATTGCATTTATATGATAAGTCACATTGTTACCCTGTCTGGTTTTTGTCACAAATGATACTTGGTTTGATTGGTTAGGATAACTCAGTTTCGTTTTTGGTGTTAACCGTATCTATACAATCGGTCACGTTATGGTCATGTCTAGTTTTCATCACAGACTACACCTGGTTAGATAGGTCCTGATAGTTTAATTTTGGTTTCAACATAAAGCAACCAATAGGTATTACGATCTAGTGCAATTGTCCTATTTGGTTTTCATCACAGTCGACACCCGATCCAATCGATCATGATAGTTTAGTATCATTCTTGGTGTAAACTGAACCAATATAATTGGTCATGTCGTTATCCTATTTGGTTTTTTTCATAGATAACACCTAGTCTGACCGGTCATGACAACTTAGTTTCGTTTTCGGTGTTGATTGCACCTATACGATTGGTCACGTTGTTGTCATGTATGGTTTTCATCATAGACCGCAACCAGTCAAATAGGTCTTGACAATTCAATTTTGGTTTTGGCATAGGCCAGCGTTGTTGTTCTGCTTGGTTTTCATAACAGACTGGACTTGGTTAGATCAGTCATAGCAGCTCAGTTTTGTTTTCAATATAGGTCGCTCTGTACAATTAGTCACATAGTTGTCCTTTCTTGTTTTTTTCATAGCCAACACCTGATTTGATTAGTCATGAAAGTTCAATATCATTTTTGTTATAGGTTGCACTTGTACGATAGGTCACATCATTGTCATGTCTTGTTTTCATGAAAGATGACACCTAGTAAGATAGGTCCCGATAATTTGGTTTTGATTTCGATGTAGACAAGTTCTATACGATTGGTCACGTTCTCTTATTTGGTTTTCGTCCTAGATCGGACCTGGTCCAGTCATCATGACAACTTAGTTTCATTTTGGGCCTAGACTGCATGTGCACAATCAGTCACGTAGTTGTCTTATCTAGTTTCCATCATAGTCTATAAAGTTTAGTATCATTTTCAACATAGACTGTACCTTTACAATCGATCACGTCATTGTCTTATCTGGTTTTCATCCTAGACCGGACCTGGTCCAGTCGATCATGACAACTTAGTTTCATTTTGGGCCTAGACCGCATGTGCACAATCAGTCACGTAGTTGTCTTATCTAGTTTCCATCATAGTCTATAAAGTTTAGTATCATTTTCAGCATAGATTGTACGTTTACAATCGATCACGTCATTGTCTTATCTAGTTTTCATCATAGACGACACTCGATCCTATCGGTACTGACAGTTCAATATCATTTTCGTCACAGACCACACCCGATGTCGGTCAGTCATGATAGTTCAGTTTCTTTTTCGACATAGGTTATACTTATGTAATCGGTCAAGTTATTATTCTATTTGGTTTTCCTAATAGACCACACCCAATCAAATAAGTCCTGATAGTCTAGTTTCAGTTTTGACCTAGACCAAGCCTATACAATCACTCACGTCGTTGTCCTGTCTGGTTTTCATCAAACATCGTGCCCAATTTGATCAATCACAATAAATCTATTTCATTTTTAGCGTGGACCACATCTATATGATCAATCACGTCGTTTTCCAACCTTGTTTTCATCACAGTGGACACCTAATTTGATTAGTCACGACAGTTCAGTATCATTTTTTATGTAGACCGCATGATTCTTCCCTAATTGGTGTACTATTTAATTCAGTCCTCAAACGGGAGTTATCAATAAAATTTATAAACCTAATTAACCATACACTAGGGTAGCATAGCTAGCATAGTATAGTGGTTCTAGGATCCTCCACAGGGATGGGTTTTCATATTATAAGTGATATTAGTTAAAGTACTGAAATGGTGCTTTTTCTTTTATGAGTTAGCTTTAAAAGAAAACATAATTTTGGTTAAAAAGGGTTGGTTTTAAGTTAGGAAAAAATAGTAACTAAGATTAATTACAAAGAAAAGGTTTCTTGGAGTTTTAGGTTACTAGGTTCAGGTTCCTTAGACAAAAGGGGGAGATTCTGGATCTTTTCCTCGCGTTGGGGATAATAACATAAAGAATGGTTATCTCCCGAACCGGTGTGTATTTAGCAACCAAGATTTGATCCCACTAGTCCATGAAAAGATGCAATTGCTTCCTATTAATGGTTTCAAACACTAAAGACCTCTCACTGTGAATCATCTTTCAATGGCTCGTACACGACAACTAATAGACATCCATGGATTCCATGGAGTCCGAAAAGCTTACCAAGTATTGGCCATTCAAGTTGATCCTAACCTTGGATTACCTTTCAAAGGCTCGTAAGAGATAACTAATAGATCTCCAGGGAGTCCAAAAAGCTTACCAAGTACTGGCCATTCTAGGTAATCCTACCTTTAAACTACCTCCCAGAGGCTCGTAAGAGATAACTAATGGATCTTCAGGGAGTCCGAAAAGCTTACCAAGTATTAGCCCAGGTGATTTTAAGGGATTTTAAGTTAAACCTTAAAATAAAAACCATTAAGGGATAACAACTCTCCTCATTTAAAGCAAGGAAAACTCCCACCTTTGTATCCGGATCCCTTACCTAGCTTCCTTTAGTCCAAGAAACGAAAAACCTAGCCACGTATCCCTTGAGAAAACATCCTCAAAGGTTGTTTGGCTAGAAAGAAAATAAAAACAAAATGAGAAGGTAAGGCAAAGCAAAGCTCTATGTATTTCTTACTAAAAGAATTTACAAGTGTTCTCTGGAATTTCTTCCGAGATATTACAAAAGAGATATTTTAAGACATATAGAGATATATTTTTAACCCCTCATTTAGATATCCTAAATATCTAAAAATATCTTTAGCTGATTACAAGGAGAAAATAGGTAATTACATAAAATATCTCGAGATAAAAATCTAACGGAGTCGGTGCAAAAATATCTAAAAATTACACAGGAGGATTTTCGCAAGCCTTGCAAAATTCATTTTTCACAATCTTGTTCTTTGTCCTACAGCTTGTACTCCTTTTGGCATTTCACATGCTATGCAAAAATTTCGCATAGCCATGCGAAATTGCTGGATGTTAGATTTCTTCTATGATTCTCTTCCTTGCATACTTGATTGATTTGGCAAAGGCTATGAAGCTCTCCAAAACGTGGATTCTTCATGTGTTTGAGCTTCAACTTGCTTTTCCATGGACTATACAAAATTCTCCCTCATTCTTGGCTCGTTTTAATGATAAAAAAGCTATCAAAAACACCAAAACTTGCCAAAAACTTATTAGAAACATTTGCAAGGGTCTTTAATGTGCCAATTGAATTAAAAGGTAATAAATACTACTCAAAAGTGTTTAAAAGAGTTTATAACAAGCTATAAAAGAGGATTTTTTTAGTAGTAATCACTCCCCTTAACTGACATATTGTTAGTCCCTTAGCACTGAATGAGAGAGAAAAAAAATTAGACAGTAAAATAATTTACAAAATCATGCTGATCACTCCAAAAAATTTTCAAGTGGCATGATGTAGGGCATACTCTCTCATGGGATATTAAAGAAGCAAAACTCAACCTTCAACAAGAGTTTATCAAATATCTTGCCTGATCACAATTCATAAAGAGTAGGCATTATGCATATTTAAGTATTAAAAGGATTTCCACTCTCATAGGCTCAATCCTTACTCTTCCACAAAAATCTATGTGTTAAGCTTATTAGTTTCCGAATATAGTATGTTGAACTAATCTCTCCCCCCCCAACCTAGTTCTT
The DNA here is from genome assembly GCF_030704535.1 of Vitis vinifera. Classification (NCBI taxonomy): domain Eukaryota; kingdom Viridiplantae; phylum Streptophyta; class Magnoliopsida; order Vitales; family Vitaceae; genus Vitis; species Vitis vinifera. The sequence continues at coordinate 14,953,549 of NC_081809.1, read as the reverse complement.
TCTCAAACATTAGCAAACTGACCAACCTCCAATAGGCTAAGAATGCACCTCTTTTATTTCACAATTTTATTTTTTTTTAGAAGTGTAATGCTTAAGGTATTGTTTTCTAAAGTGTCCATGTAACGGGGATCCATCGATGACTCCCAACCAATCAAGGTTTAAGGTATCAAGCTTTAAGGATCTTTCAACCACTAACTCTTCAGATTTTACCCCAGGCTTTTGAGAATGAAATTTAATACCCAAGCACCTACACTATTTATTCGTGCCCAGCTAGTGTATGTTCTGTTGATTGGTGTTCAATCAACTGGTGTGCCTTGATTTTGGTCCTTAGACGGGATCAACAAAATTTATAAACCTATTTCACCATGTACTAGGGTAGCATTAGCTAGCATAGCATAGTGGCTCTAGGATCGTTCACTGGGATGGGTTTTCAAATTACAACTGATATTAGTTCAAAAACTGAATTGGTGGTTTTTCTTTTCAAGGTTAGCTTTAAAAGAAAACATAAAGATGTTTGAAAAGGTTGGTTTTTAGGTGAAACCAATAATAAAGTAACGAAAATTACTTACAAAGAAAAGTACTTCTTGAAGTTTTTAGATTACTGGGCTCAGGTTCCTTATATAAAAAGGGAGTTATGGTCACTTGCCTTACCAAAGGCTCACAAGACTATGATTAGTGGATTACGAGGAGAAAATAGGGATTTAAACAAAAAATATTTGAAGAAAAAATCTAACAGAGTTGGTCGCAAATATCTGGGATTACACAGGTGGATTTCGCAAGTTGAAACATGACTTGCGAAAATTTCGCAAGTTGAAATTGTCCATTTCGCAAGTTGGACTTTGATTTCACAAGTTGAATTTGTGATTTCGCAACTTGCGAAATTGTCTTTCAGCTTGGTGTGGTTGTCTTCCAATGGCCATAACTTCTTCATTTCAGCTTCGATTCACACACCATTTGAAGCGTTGGACTCTTGACTTCCCAAGATTCGAAACGATATATAGTATGTATAAAACAAACTCAAGGAAGTGCTTGAAATGTGTCCTGTAGCTGCTATCCTCTTGAATTTCTTCATGTTAGATTCCTCTCTCTGTTTTTCCTCCTTGCATTCTTGATTGGCTTTGGCAAAGGACTACGAAGCTCCAAAGCTTGGATTCTTCATGTAAATGAGCTTCCATTTGCTTTGCCATGGACTATCCAGAGCTCTCTCTCATTCTTGGATTTCCTTGGTGATCAAAAAGCTATAAAAAACACCAAAACTTGCCACAATTTGATTAGAAACACTTGCAAGGGTTCTTAACATGTCAATTGAGTTAAAAGGCAATAACTACTACTTAAAAGTGTTTAAAAGAGTTAATTACAAGTTATAAAATAGCACTTTTTGAGTAGCAATCAAATATGTTAAACTCCACCTATTCACCCTTGTAATGAGCATTGAGGTCAGTGACTCCTAACAAATAAGGGCTTAAGGCACCGGGTTTTAAAGACTTTTGCCATATACCCCTCGAACCTTGCTTGGGTTTTAAGGCAAATGTAACACTTTGTTCTTTTTTTTTTTTTTTTGAAGGCTCATTGGCCTTTATTAAGGTGTCCCAACACTATTAAAATGAGGTCGAAGATACCAAGTCTAAATTTTCCTAAGTTCAGGGGGTGAGATAATTTTTCATCTTATAATCGGAACCTAATGTGCACAGTGTGTGGTAAGATTAAAGTGGAAGAAATAAGGTTGAAATCAATAGGAGTTTCAATAATTCATCAACCTCGATAAGGATAATACAAACTCTAATATTTAAGTAAAAAGGTAAGAATTCAATTTCTCCCATTTCATTTTGAGAATTTTTCCTTAATAATCATGGAGAGTAGAGTAAAAACTTTAAAAGTTATTAAAAATTTAAGCAAAAACAACTAAATCAACTTAATAAGTTAACGTAGCATTATTAACAAAACTTCCTTCCTCAACTCTCCCTCCAACCAAGATCAACATTGTCCTTAATGTGGCGAGAGCGATTGAAAATAAAGGGAGGAAGTGGTACCTCCTGAGTGACATAGAGTCTAAGTCGTATAAGAGAAACCACATGATTCAAAAAAACAAAAGAGTAATGAGTAGAGGAAATAGAAGAATGACAAATATATTAAAAAAAATGATGTGTATATATTACTCTGAGAAAGTACAATGTGAGATATGATCATGTAATATATCCAATCCCAGAATGTAAAACATCAAAACAAGTAATTATGTCTACTAATATAATAAGTAAATACAAGATAAAGAGATGATCAAGTAGTGGTAGGATCATGTGAAGATGATGCCTCTATGGTGGCCTCCTGAGTGGGCTGGATCAGGACATCGGCTCTGGTGGTCTTCTCAACTAGAATAGTCTCCTTCACTGGAGTTATGGGCTCTGATGGTCCAGGAATGTCAGGTTGAGGTGGTGGCAGAAGTCCCAGATGCTGTTGAATCTGATGAAGGATAGGAGTATGCTGGTCCTACTGAGCATGCGCCCATTTGTCGGAATAAAGTAGTGTGTGTAGTGGTCAGTGTCTGGAATGTATGTACCATGGCACGAAACTCTGTGGCGGAAATGGTGATGGAGGCCTCAGATGTAGAAGGTGCATCTGGTGGAACAACAAGAGTGGTAGGAGAAGCAGTATAAGTGCCCTCAAGCATAGGTGCTGCAGGGGCAGGTGGTACAGACTCCGTGGGAAGCTCATCCTGCTGTGTCTGCTTAGCTTGTGGTGGCACTGGAGGTGCTGGCCTGGGTGGGGCTCCTAAAGGTGCCCAATAGCCCGCCAACTGTGTCCATTTTTCAAGAGTGAATCGCTCTTGACAATGGTGGTGGTGCTCAAGGTGGGGCTGAGTAAGATAGCCCATATACTCCAATATGTGACAGAGCAACCTCAGAAACAGTAGTGGAATAGTGTCGACCCTCTAGAGCTTCTTCCTGTGAACCTTCTCCTCAAAGTGGAGGAGAGAGGCTATAATCAAGTGATGTGGCCCAAAAGAGAAGCCCTCTGATATCCGGAATAAAGCGCCCAGGATAGCTCATCGCCTCTACACTAAATGTTGAAGAAGAAAAAGGTTGGACCGCAACAACACATCTACTAGGAGCATCCCAGGTGGAAGCTCCTTACGTAGAAGGACTGAATCTATAGAGGTCCCTCTGGATAAGATGTGGACCATGTCCCGCTGAGATACAGGGGACCACTTCTTAAAATCTGCTGGATCCATTGGCTCGTATGGAATATGTAGAGCCTCTGCAACGTGTCTAGCCTTAAGGATACCCTGGCGCCCATCAATGCTGAAGTGAATGGCGGTGGGACTCCGGGCGCCATGAGTAGTCATAGACTGATAGAAGTCTAGTGCCACTCTGGGGTAAAAGAACTCCCTATGAGTCATAAGGTGTTCGAGATGGTACCTCTAGAGCAGTCTAAATGAATCCCGAAGCTCCTGCTACTGTCGCATGACCTCAAGGTCAAAATATAGCTCAGAATGAAATGGTATGGCTCTACAATCTAAATTTCCTTCAATGGGTGGTGCGGTGACCATAGGTCATTTAATGAAGGCTTCCGGTGACATGTCGGAAAGACGCTGAGAATCAATAGGGGCCCGAGGATCAGGCTGTGAAGGTCTAAACAACTCTCCAGGGCCTGAAGTCCTGGCCCTCTTTGTTGGAGTGCGATGTACTGAGCTCTCAAGGTGCGAAGAAGTCGCCCCGGGTATAGTCAATGGTCTCCGTGTCTCGTATCTGTGCTAAGAAGGATTTGAAGGCACTCCACCCTCAGAAGATGGAATGGTCGGGGCCTCGGGGGCCTGAGATGTCGAATCCTGCGGAGTGGAGGCTCTTGGCCTCGGATTGCGAGACAGTGAAGAGTTGGTATGACCTCTTCTAATCCACGCCATGCTAGAAATGGAGTGAGAGGCTCGGGTCTATGTTCCACAGGTTCGGTATGGGTCGCCTCTTCAAATGGGTTGGCGCGGGGTGTCAAATGGAGAAAAAACTATGGAAGCTGGGGTGTCACAAGGTGATGGAGGCTTTCGCAATGGGCAGATGGTGTGTGCAAAATGAAAACAGGGCCTGGAAGGGTTTAAATAGACTTTTCATAGACCATTGGTTTTCGCACAGGCTGTTGAAATTTGCTCACACACCCTCTCTAATTTCGCACACTTTTCGTAAAGCATTTTCACAAAGCTGGGTGTGCGAAATTTTTGCACCCCTTGCGAAATGATATTTGGGATTTTCGCAAGCCCTGTGAAATTTTCGCAAGCCATGCGAAATTTTCGCAAGGTGTGCGAAATGCTCTATTTTTCTGGTTTTTCCTTCGCTAGAAATTTTTTAAGGTTTTTCCCATCTGTTTTGAAATCCACTTGCAATTGATCATAAAAAATTAAATTAAATCACAACAAAATAAAATTAAAGCAAGAAATCGCAATTAAAACAAGTACTAAATCAATAAAACTTTAAATCAACATTAAAACAAAAAAATATGGACTTAATGCCTTCTGACAGACTAAGTCCATCTAACCACTTGTCTTGTTAAGCTTAATGTGGCTCAAGGAGGATGATTTCCTCCTTGTCTCGAGAAAAAGGCTCCACGAATGGCTTGAGACAATGACCATTGACTTTGAAACTCTCGGTGTTGTTGGAATTGAGTAGTTCCACTACTCCATTTGAATGCACTTGTTGAATAGTAGAAGGACTTATCCACCTTGACTTCAGCTTTTTCGGGAAGATGTGGAGCTTAGAGTCATATAAAAAGACTCTTTGTGCCTTCTGGAATTCTTTGCGGGAGACTAACTGATCATGCCACCTCTTCAATCTTTGTTTTGCAATGTTTGAATTATTGTAGGTGTCATTTCTCAGTTCTTCCATCTCATTAAGGTCTAAGAACCTCTTCATGTCGGCTCTACTCAAATCCATGTTAAGCTTCTTGATTGCTCACCAAGCTTTATATTCCACTTCCATGGGGAGATGGCACGCTTTGCCGTAGACTAGGCGATAAGGAGACATTCCAAGAATGGTCTTGTAAGAAATAATGTACGCCCACAGTGAATCATGAAGCTTAACAAACCAATCTTTTCTGCTCGTATTCACCACCTTCATCAATATGTTTTTGATCTCCCGATTTGCTAACTCAACTTGCCCAGAAGTCTGAGGGTGGTAAGGTGTAGCTACCTTACGCTTCACCCCGTACTTGGCTAAGAGAGTTTCGAACGGCTTGTTACAAAAATGAGTACCCCCATCACTGATTATGGCCTTGGGTACTCCAAATCTAGAGAAAATGTTCTCTTTGAGAAATTTGAGAACAACTCTGTGATCATTGCGTTTGCACGGGATCACTTCAACCCATTTAGAAACATAATCTACTCCCACCAAGATGTAGGAGTAGCCAAAGGACATAGGAAAAGGTCTCATGAAGTCAATGCCCCAGACATAAAAAATATCAACTATTAAAATGGGGTTCAAAGGCATCATGTTCTTGCGTTTTAACTTCCCAAGCCTCTGGCATCTATCACAGCTCCTGCACATGGTGTGGGCATCTTTGAAATGTGATGGCCAGCAAAAACCCGATTGCAATACCTTCATAAATATCTTCTGAGAAGCAAAGTGGCCTCCACATGCGCTTTCGTGGCAATGACTGAGGATCCCCTGTTGCTCTTGTTCAGAGACGCACTTCCGTATTATTTGATCTGCACAATATTTGAATAGAAATGGCTCTTCCCAATAGTAGGCATGAGTTTTTGCAAAGAAGTGCTTCTTATCTTGTGTTTTCCACTCACTTGGAACTTCTCTGGTAACTAGATAGTTATCAATATGAGCATACCAAGGAGCGACTTCCATCAACATGAGTGACTCCTCTGGAAAATCATCATTAATGGGCAAACTATGGGAATTATGTGCGATGGCTAGCCTTGACAGATGGTCGGCTACCATATTTTCCACTCCTTTCTTGTCTTTGATCTGAAGATTAAACTCTTAAAGCAAGAGAATCCATCTAATCAGCCTCACTTTTTTATCTTGCTTAGTCAGCAGATATTTCAAGGCCGAGTGATCAGTGAAAACCACAATGAAAGACCCCACCAAGTAAGCACGAAATTTGTCTAAGGCAAAAAATACAACCAACAATTCTTTCTCTGTGATTGTATAGTTTCTTTGCGCTTCATTCAACGTTTTGCTCGCATAGTAGATCACATAAGGCTTTCCATCTTCTCTTTCACCAAGAATAGCTCCTATAGCAAAGTCACTAGCATCGCACATCACTTCAAAGGGCAATTGCCAGTTGGGAGCTCTCACTATTAGAGCGGTCGTCAGAAGTAGCTTCAGTTATTCAAAACTCCGTTGACATCGATCATCCCATACGAATTTAACATCCTTTACCAATAGTTCACAAAGAGGTCTTTCAAGTTTAGAGAAATCTTTGATAAACCTCCTATAGAATCCAGCATGGCCAAGGAATTACCTTACTCCTTTGACAGTTGTTGGCGATGGCAACTTGACAATAAGTTCAACCTTTGCTTTGTCCACTTCAATGCCTTGCTTTGAGATAATATGCCCAAGGACAATCCCTTGGTGTACCATGAAATGGCATTTTTCCCAATTAAGCACCAAGTCTTTCTCAATGCATCGGTTCAGATCAGCTTCCAAGTTGACTAAGCATTCGTCAAACACACTTCCATATATGGTGATATCATCCATAAAGACTTCCATAATACACTCCACCATATCATTGAAAATGCTTAACATGCATCTTTGGAATGTTGTGAGTGCATTGCATAAGCCAAAAGGCATTCTTCTGTATACGTAGGTTCCAAATGGACATGTGAAAGTGGTCTTCTCCTGGTCTTCAGCATCAATTTCTATTTGAAAATACCCAGAGTAGCCATCCAAGAAACAGTAGAATGGATCGCCAAAGACCCTCTCAAACACTTGATCAATAAGTGGCAATGGGAAGTGGTCCTTCCTTGTTACAACATTCAACTTTCTATAATCAATACACACCCTCCAACCTAAAGTGAGGCGTGTAGAAACTTCTTCTCCCTTATCATTTTGCACCACCGTGATCCCTAATTTCTTTGGCACGACTTGCGTAGGACTCACCCATGGGCTATCTGATATAGGGTAGATAATACCAGCCTGAAGTAGTTTAAGCACTTATGCTCACACCACCTCTTGCAGGTAAGGGTTCAACCTTCTCTGAGGTTGATGAACTGGCTTAGCTTCTTCTTCCATGTATATATGATGGGTACAGACTAAAGGGCTAATCCCTTTCAGATCATAAATTTGCCATCCTATCGCCTTCTTACATCTCCTGAGGACTTCAAGTAGACAATCCTCTTGAGGAGTGGTAAGAGATGAAGAAATAACAACAGGGCTCTGCTTGTTTTCTTCCAGGTATGCATACTTCAACTCCGTGGGTAATGGCTTCAGAATAAGCTTTGGGGGCTCCTCCTTAACAGTTTCTTGTATCTCCTCCCCATTGAATAAAGACAAAATTTCTTTCCTCCTCTTCTAAGGAGGCAAAGTAGCAAGCAAATCTGAGGGTTCAGGTAACCCTTCATCAAGATCCCCAAGACTCTCGTTCAAATCTTCGAGCATTTTCTGATCACAATGCTCCTCCACTAAGTTGTCAATCATGCACACCTTTTCTGGTCCTTCTTCTTCTTCCAGATGGAATTGTTTCTTGCACAAATAGAAGATGTTGAGATCTTGCATCATGTTGCCAAACGTAAGTTGCATGACTCCATTCCTATCATTGATGATAGCATTTGATGTAGCTAGGAATGGTCTTCCAAGTATGATAGGAACATAGTTAGTTCCTTTGGCAACCGGGTCCATATCAAGAACAAAAAAATCCACTAGGTAGTAGAATTTGTCAACTTGAACTAGGACATCTTCAATCATGCCTCTTGGAATCTTCACAAATCTATTTGCTAGAGATAGAGTGATTGATGTTGGCTTCAACTCTCCAAGTCCCAATTGCTTGTAGACAGAGTAGGGTAGCAAATTCACACTTGCCCCAAAGTCCAACAAAGCTTTCTCCACACACGTCTCTCCAATCATAACTGAGATGGTAGGACAAACCTGATCTTTGTATTTCATTGGAGACTTGCACTGTATAATGGCACTTACTTGCTCAGTCAAGAAGGCTTTCTTATTCACATTCAACCCTATTTTTATAGTGCATAAGTCTTTCAGGAATTTTGCGTAAGTCGGAACTTGTTTAATCATGTCTAGCAAAGGGATGTTAACTTTCACTTGCCTCAACACTTCAAGAATTTCTGATGCATTATTGATTCCCTTTTTCCATGCAAAGCTTGGGAGAAAGGTGAAGGCGTGTGTTTCTTCATCATATCTTCCTGGTTGATGGTCCTCTCCGGTTCTTCATTCACAGTAGATTCAAGGTCCTCATTCTTTGCACTATTCCATTTTCTCTTTCCTTTGATTTCCTCCCTCTTCTCTTTCTCTGCTTCACTCTCTGGTTCATGCTCTGGCTTGGATGTAGGCAGATCAACCTCTTTACCACTCCTTAGAGTGATCACTGCTTTGACTTCCCTTACCTGTGAAGATTCTCCCTCATGAGCCTCCACTTCATGGATACCCTTGGGATTCTGATGAGGTTGAGAAGGAAACTTTCCTTTCTCTTGCACTGTGTTGAGGTTAGTGAGCCTTGATATTGAGTACTAGAGATTACCTATCTTCTAAGATAGATCATTTTGCATTCCATCCATCCTTTTGTTCAATGTACTCTCTACACTGTCAATTCTTTGACGGAGCTGAGCATTGATGGATTTCTGGTCTTCAACAAACTCTCCCACGACCTTGCTAAGATTCACAATGGCTTGTTCAAGATTCGAGGCTTGCGGAGGTGCTTGGCTAGGTTGCGTGTACTGAGGTGCCCTTGGCTTCCAAGAGAAATTCGGATGGTTCCTCCAATTTGAATTGTAGGTGTTGCCATATGAAGCATTGTTATTGGGCTTAAATTGTCCAATAACATTTGCTTGATCCCCAAACATTTCTTTCACAGCTGGAATCGTAGGACACTCCTTCACCAAGTGCTCAAAAGATTGACAAATGGAATGCGGCATACCTTGCACTGGTGTTTCAGAAATGGCCTGCACTTCTCGTATCTTCTTCATTTCTAGCTCCTCCAATCTTCTTGCCATAGTTGCAACTTTTGCTTTCATATTGGTGTCTTCATTCAAAGTATACATCCCAGCCTTAACATTAGGAGCATTAGTTTGAGACATCATTCTTCCCACTTCTCTGGCATTCGACTCATCCCATCCTCTTGAAACTTCAGCCACATAACTTAAGAAATCCATGGTTTCCTACGGATTCTTACTCATGAAGTCTCCTCCACACATCGTTTCTAAGAGTTGCTTCATTGAGGAAGACATACCGTCGTAAAAATAACTCACCAATAACCATGTATCAAAGCCATGGTGAGGACAAGCATTGATAGCTTCCATGTATCTCTCATAGAATTTCTCATTCTCTTTAGCTGAGAAGTTTGAAATTTGCCTTTTCAAACCATTGGTCCTATGAGTCGGGAAAAATTTCTTGAGAAATTCAGCTTGCAAATTAGTCCAAGTTCTGATACTCCTTGGCCTTAAAGAATTAAACCAGATCTTGGCCTTATCCTTTAAGGTGAAAGGAAATAGCTTGAGCCTCATCAAGTCGATTAAAGCTCCTTCTTCTTGGAAAGTATTACAAACCTCCTCAAATTCATTGATATGCACGTAGGGATTCTCACTTTCCATCCCATGGAAAGTAGGTAGAAGTGGCACAATATGTGGTCGGATCACTAGCTGCTCTGTAGGTGGCACTATACATGACAGTGCACTCATATGAGGTGGATGCATGCGGTCCCTCATGGATCGGTATGCGTTGAAATTCTCTTCCTAAGCATGTTGACTATGCTGATATTCAGGTGTAACTTCCATGACGTTCATGCACAATTCCAACTCTGTTTCGTGAGGAGTTTCGATTTTCAAAAGTCTTCTCTCACTGTCTCGTATCCAATAGGGCATGCACAACTAGCAATAACTGAAACAAAAACAAAGAAAAAAAAACAAAAGAAAAAAAATTCTAGAAAAAAAATTAAGGTTAACTAAAAACCAAATAAAAGATAAACTAAAATAAAAACAAATAAAAAGAGTTAGTAAAAGAAAAGAAAAATCATCAAACTTATGATGAAGATCACAAGTGTTCTGTAAAGGTTATATCACTATGAAGTGGCACCATCCTTGGTAATGACGCCATTTGATTCATACCCAATCATGGTGTACTATTTGATTCAGTCCTTAGACGGGAGTTATCAACAAAATTTATAAACCTAATTCACCATACACTAGGGTAGCATAGCTAGCATAGTATAGTGGTTCTAGGATCGTCCACAGGGATGGATTTTCATATTACAAGTGATATTAGTTAAAGTACTAAAATGATTTTTTTTCTTTTATGAGTTAGCTTTAAAAGAAAACATAATTTTGGTTGAAAAAGGTTGGTTTTAAGTTAGCCAAAAATAGTAACTGAGATTAATTACAAAGAAAAGGTTTTATGGAGTTTTAGGTCACTAGGTTCAAGTTCCTTAGACAAAAGGGGGAGATTCAGGATCTTTTCCTCGCGTTGGGGATAATAACATAAAGAATGGTTATCTCCCAAACCGGTGTGTATTTAGCAACCAAGATTTGATCCCACTGGTCCATGAAAAACTGCAGTTGCTTTCCATTAATGGTTTCAAACACTAAAGACCTCTCACTGTGAATCATCTTTCAATGGCTCATACATGATAACTAATAGACATCCATGGATTCCATGGAGCCCGAAAAGCTTACCAAGTATTGGCCATTCAAGGTGATCCTAACCTTGGATTACCCTTCAAAGGCTCATAAGAGATAACTAATGGATCTCTAGGGAGTCCGAAAAGCATACCAAGTATTGGCCAGTCTAGGTAATCCTACCTTCAAACCACCTCTTAGAGGCTTGTAAGAGATAACTAATGGATCTCCAGGGAGTCCGAAAAGCTTACCAAGTATTGGCCCAGGTGATTTTAAGGGATTTTAAGTTAAACCTTAAAATAAAAACCATTAACGGGTAACAACTCTCCTCATTTAAAGCAAGGGAAACTCCCACCTTTGTATCCGGATCCCTTACCTAGCTTCCTTCAATCCAAGAAACGAAAAACCTAGCCACTCATCCTCTGAGAAAACATCCTCAGAGGTTGTTTGGCTAGAAAGAAAATAAAAACAAAATGAGAAGGTAAGGCAGAGCAAAGCTCTGTGTATTTCTTACTAAAAGAATTTACAAGTGTTCTTTGGAATTTCTTCCGAGATATTACAAAAGAGATATTTTAAGACATATATAGAGAGATATTTTTAACCCCTTTTTTAGATATCCTAAATATCTAAAAATATCTTTAGTTGATTACAAGGAGAAAATAGATAATGACACAAAATATCTCAAGATAAAAATCTAACAGAGTCGGTGTAAAAATATCTGAAAATTACATAGGAGGATTTTTGCAAGGCTTGAGAAATTTCGCACAGGGTGCGAAATTCATTTTTCACAATCTTGCTCTTTGTCCTATAGCTTGTACTCATTTTGGCATTTCACATGCTATGAGAAAATTTTGCATAGCCATGCGAAATTGCTGGATGTTAGATTTCTTCTCTGATTCTCTTCCTTGCATACTTGATTGATTTGGAAAAGGCTACGAAGCTCTCCAAAACTTGGATTCTTCATGTGTTTGAGCTTCAACTTGCTTTGCCATGGACTATACAAAATTCTCCCTCATTCTTGGCTCGTTTTAATGATAAAAAAGCTATCAAAAATACCAAAACTTGCCAAAAACTGATTAGAAACATTTACAAGGGTCTTTAATGTGCCAATTGAGTTAAAAGGTAATAAATACTACTCAAAAGTGTTTAAAAGAGTTTATAACAAGCTATAAAAGAGCACTTTTTGAGTAGTAATCCCCACACATGTACGATCAATCATGTCTTTGTCCTCTCTTGTTTTTGTCATAAACTGCACCTGACTCGTTCAATCACAACAATTCAGTATCACTTTTTACGTAGATCGCACTTATACAATCGGTTACGTCATTGTCTTATTTGGTTTTCATCACAGATCGCACCCCGTCAGATAGGTCCCAATAGTTCAATTTTGGTTTCAACGTAGACCAGACCTATATGATCAGTCACGATGTTGTCTTGACTAGTTTTTATCACAGACCTACTTGTTACAATTGGTCATGACAACTGAGTTTTGGTCATTGTCTTGTTTGGTTTTCATCATAGACCACACTCGGTCCGATAGGTCCCGATAGTTCAGTTTATGTTTTGACTTAGACTAGACCTATATGATCGACCATGTCATTGTGATAGTTTAGTATCACAGACCCCACCTATACTATCAATAACGTTGTCCTTTTTGGTTTTCATCACAGACCCCACCTGATCAAATAGGTCTTGATAATTCAGTTTCGATTTTGGCGTAAACCAAACCTATACTATCAATAACGTTGGTATCCTATCTAGCTTTTATCACATAACATGCCTAGTTCGATTGATCATGATAGTTTAGTATCATTTTCGACATAGACCACACCTATACGGTTGGTCAAGTAATTGTCCTATCTAGTTTTCATCACAAAATGCACCCGATCGGATAAGTCCCAACAGTTCAATTTCAATTTCGGGTAGACCAAACTTATACGATTGATCACATCATTATCCTATCTGGTTTTCATCACAGACCGTACCCAGTTCCATCGATCATGACAACTCAGTTTCATTTTCTTTGTAGACCATGTCTATATGATCAGTCACATAGTTATCCTATCTCATTTTCATCACAATCGATAATTGATTCGATCGATCACCACAGTTCAGTATCGTTTTAAGCTTAAAGTTCACCTATACAATCAGTCATGTTGTTGTCTGATTACTACCAAAAAGTGCTATTTTGTAGACCTAATTATAATGGTTTTAAGCACCTTTGAGTAGTAATCATATTCATTTAACCCAATTAATTCATTAAGGTCCTTAGTAATTGGTTTTAACCATTTTGTGGCAAGTTTACATGTTTTTATCAGCTTATGAATCAATTCAAGCATGCCAAATGATGGAGGAGCTACTTGGACAAGTTATGGCAAAGCTTTTGGAAGCTCAAATTCATGAAGAACCAAGCTTTGGAGCTCCATAGCCCTTTGCCAAAGTCGTTCAAAGTATGCAAGGAAAGAACAATGGAGAAGAGGAAAACAGAGGACAGCAGCTGTAGTCTTCTTTCGCACTTTTGGAGCACTTCCCGAAGTCCATTTTTTACATACTATATACCTTCAAAGCTTTGGAAGTCAAGAATCCAACTCTTTAAACCGTGTACGATTTGGAGCTGAATGAGGAAGATATGGCATTCGGAAGCCAACTGCTCCAGGTTATGCGAAAATTTCGCATAACACCTTCAAAATTCGCATAACCCATGCGTGTTGTGAATTTTCCTCTGCTTTTGCCGACTCCAATTTAGATATTTTCCTTTGTATTTTGTGATGTAATTTCCTTTCTTATCCTTGTAACCAACCAATCACAAGCTTTTGCTTTTGTAAAGACTATATAAGGGGTGGAAATCACCTCTTGGAAAATATGGATAGAATACATATTACGTTTAACACTTAGAATATATACGGAGCTCTCTCATTTCTCTTTTCTCTTCCCCATTTCTATTTTCTTAGTAGCCAAACAGCCTCTGAGGGCTTTTCCTCAAAGGATGATTGGCTAAAACTTTTAGTTTCTCAAAGTATGGATGTTATGTGATGGCTTGGATGCAATCCCATGGAAATTTCTCGCACCCGGAAGGTAAGGTAGACGTTTTTCATTAAAGGTTCATTAAGGTAAAGTTTGGTTTTTATTTCCTTTGGACAACTTCCAACGGCCAATACTTGATAAGCTTTTGGATTTCTATCCATTAGTTATCTCCTACGAGCTATTGGAAGGTGAGGTTTTCAATTCCAAGTTTTGCATTAATCCGTTAGAACCAATTTCAATGGCCATTGAAAGGTGAGTTTATCACCTGGAATGACTTTGAGTTGCCAATATTTGGTAAGCTTTTGGCTTTAGACCATTAGTTATCTCTTACGAGCCATTCAAAGGAAGTCTAAGGTGAATAACCATTGATTAAATTCACTACCATCTGTTTTGCCATTTTAAAGGATTAAAACTTGATTTGCTAAATCCATACCGGTTCGGGAAGCAAGCATCACCATAGTTGCAACCCCAACGCGAGGAGCCAATCCTGAGATTTCCAATTTGCATAAGAGCCAGAGCATAGCTATCCTATCTTTGAGAAACTTGTTTTTACACCCTTTCATTTTAGTCTTTAATGTTAGCTTAGATTAGTTTAAATCTTTCTAAAACATTTACATTTTCTTTTAAAGCTAACATCCATAAGAAAATCACCTATTTTCCTAATTTGAATATCACTTGTGTTTGCGAAAACCCTTCCCAGTGAACGATCCTAGAACCACTATGCTATAGTAGCTTGGCTACTTTAGTAATAGTATTTAAGGTATAAATTTTGTTGATACGCCTTTAAAGCTAAGCTACCATGAGTCGCATCAAATGGCGCCGTTGCCGGGGATCGATCATGAGTCGAATCAAATGGCGCCGTTGCCGGGGATCGAATCATGAGTCGAATCAAATGGCGCCGTTGCCGGGGAAGGTGCCACAAGCATAGTGAAGCAACCATTAAGGGTAACTTGTGATCTTCATCACAAGTTTGGTGAGTTTTCTTATAATTTTTTTTTAATTTAGTTTTTATTTAGTTAAATTTTTTATTCTCTTTTCTTTTATTTTTGTTTTAACTTCAATTTGTGCATTCCTTGTTGGATTCGAGACCAAGAGGGAACCCTGGTACAAGTTGAAGAAAAGAGCCTTAATTGAATATCATTTTTTTTAGAAATGGAAATTCCACATGAAGATCAAAGCTCTCATTATGATTATGAGAAGGACAAATTTGCATACCTATCCATGAGGGATCGGATTGAATTAGGGAAAAGGCAAGTTCAACAAAGCCAATGGGGTAGTAAGTATGCTTTGAATGAAGACATGAGCATGAAGGCAAAGCTAGCATCTATGGCTAGAAGGATAGAAGAGTTTGAATTGAGGAATGTGCATACTGAAGCACAACCACAAGCCATGCCAACTTCATTTGAGTATATAAACCATTCCAACCTTACAACCCAACCTCAACCACAACCATCAATGAGTACATCTTCATTGGAGCAAGCCATTTTGAAGATAAGCAAAGTCATGGAGGACTTGGTAGGTGAGCAACAAAAGATCAACTCTCATCTTAATGAAAAGATTGATAATTTGGAGAGTTCAATGAATGTAAGAATGGAGGGGGTTTATAATGATCTATCACTAAGGATAGAAAAATTTCAAGACTCCATTGGGAAGCTCACCAATCTCGACATAGCAAGGGGGAAAAGGAAGCTTCCTCCTCAACCCCACCATAACCTTCAAGGAACCAATGCAAAAAGATCAAGGAAAGTGTTGAAGATCGACACTTTGGTAGAGGATTGCTATGACAACTCTATGGACCAACCTTCCATTGAAAATCATAAGGTTCAAGATGACAAAGGGTTACCTGAACCCTTTAAAGCATCCACTTCTCCGGAGAAGAGAAGAGAAATGAATTCCCTTGGACCAAATGGGAAGGATGCCAATTTTTTTTGGGATCCAGGGGGAATTCAGCATGAAGTGGATGTGTGAGTGAGGATGAGCTAAATAGTTCATCTTCTTTTTGGGGTACATGCTATCAACTTCATTTAAATTCTATGCTTTCTTTAAATTTATGCATGTTTTAGTTTGAATTCTTAGCTTTAATTTAGTTTTAATATGTTTTTAAGATGAGTTTTGAAGTGTTCATGCAGGTATGATGCTTGCAAAAATCGAAGTTGTGGTGAAAACAAGGGAAAACAGGGGAGAAAAACCAAGACTCAGCAATTTTCGCACAACACTTCCTGTTGTGCGAAATTTTCGCACAACACATCCCTTGTGCGAATTTGCTTTTGTGCCAATTTTAAAAAATGCATGCTCTCTGTCCATTCCCAAAATCTCAGTGCGAATTTCACAGGAATGCGAACCTTGTGCGAATTCATTTTTGGGACAAATTTTCAAAGCCATGCTCTCTGTCTTGGTATTCCACAGGAATGCGAAATTCACACTTCCTCTTTAAAGGTCGTGTTCTCATCTTCAAAAGCTAAGGATTCAAGCCACGTTTTCTTCAAAGGAAACCCATTGCCGCCGGGTAGAGGAGCTCCAAATTTCAAATTTTCTTTGTGAAAAAGCTCCAATTTCCAAGCCTAGCCACCATGAAAAATCCTTTTCCTACCTCAGCCAGCATTTCCCACCCTCAAAAGCCAAAAAATTTCACCATTTGAACGAGCTTCAAAAATTGCAAAAGGGCGGGTGAATAGTGCTTGTGCGAAATTTTCGCATAACACCCCACATTGTGCGAAATTTTCGCATAACACCTACCTTGTGCGAATTTTTCAGTTTCTCCATTCCTACCCTTCCCAATCCCAAGCCTTTGAGCCTTGTCCTCAGCTGCTCAAAGTGGGGCCCACTCATCATTTTTGTAAATATTTAGTATAAATTCCTCTCTCATTCAATTTTTGAATTTTGAAACAGGTGGTTCAACCTTCTCAAACTCCAAGTCCACATCACATGAGGTACCACTTCCTTCCTCCTTATTTTCGATTCAAACATTGAGGACAATGTTCATCTCGGTTGGGGGGAGAGATGAGGAAGTAAGTATTAGTTTAAATTTTTATCATACTTAGTTAAATTAGCTACTTTTTGTTTAAATTTTAAAATTTTTGCTTTAAACTCCATGGATATTAAGGATTAACTCTCAAAATTAAATGAGAGAAGTCAAGTTTCAACTTGATTACATGAGTCTTAGAGTTTGTATTATGCTCTTCAAAAAGTTGATGAATTGTTGAAACTCCCATTGCATGCAAACTTATCTCTTCCACCTTAAGCTATTCGCACACACATACATTAGATTTCGGTTATAAGATGTGAAACTATCTCACCCTCTAAGCTTGAGAAATCATAATTTGACACCTTTAACCTCTCTTTAATACTGTTGGGACACCTCATAAAGACCAATGAGTCTTTGAAAAAAATAGAACAAAGAAAAAGAAAAAGAAAAAAAAGAAAAAAAAATATATAGAATAAACTTCTTTGCTTGCCTTGAAACCTGAGCATGGTCCGAAGGGGTGGCGAAAGCCTTTAAAGCCTGGTGCCCTAAGCCTTTATTGGTTGGGAGTCACCGATCCTCTGCTTGTTACATGGGTGAATTGGTTAAGTTTAGTAAGTGAAAAGAATTGTGAATAAAAGGTGCGTTCCTAGCCTATCAAGAGATGGTTAATTTTGCTAAGCTTAAAGAAAGACTTAGGTTGGGGGGAGATGATAGTTATCCATACTATACTCGGAAGCTAATCACATTAACACTTAGCTTTTAGTGGAAGAATTTGATTTGGATCTTTTGAGAGTGGAAATTCTTTTGATGCTTAAAATTG
The DNA here is from genome assembly GCF_030704535.1 of Vitis vinifera. Taxonomy (NCBI): domain Eukaryota; kingdom Viridiplantae; phylum Streptophyta; class Magnoliopsida; order Vitales; family Vitaceae; genus Vitis; species Vitis vinifera. Next base: position 14,935,963 of record NC_081809.1, on the reverse strand, counting down.
CATAATATCCATTCTTTGTACTCTATGATCAAGTGAATGCTTTGACAACTCTTATTATAGGTTGAGTTTCACATCTTTATTGATCCATGGATGTCCATCTTTATTGAGTTTCACATCTATGATCAAGTGATGCCACTCATATCATTTTTTGGAGTGATTTGCATGATCCCTTTTATGTATATTATTATAGTTTACTTAGTTTTTATCTCCTCCATTGCTAAGGGACTAGCAATGAGTCGGTTGGGGGGTGTGATTGCTACCAAAAAGTGCTATTTTGTAGACCTAATTATAATGGTTTTAAGCACCTTTGAGTAGTAATCATATTCATTTAACCCAATTAATTCATTAAGGTCCTTAGTAATTGGTTTTAACCATTTTGTGGCAAGTTTACATGTTTTTATCAGCTTATGAATCAATTCAAGCATGCCAAATGATGGAGGAGCTACTTGGACAAGTTATGGCAAAGCTTTTGGAAGCTCAAATTCATGAAGAACCAAGCTTTGGATCTCCATAGCCCTTTGCCAAAGTCGTTCAAAGTATGCAAGGAAAGAACAATGGAGAAGAGGAAAACAGAGGACAGCAGCTGCAGTCTTCTTTCGCACTTTTGGAGCACTTCCCGAAGTCCATTTTTTACATACTATATACCATTTCAAAGCTTTGGAAGTCAAGAATCCAACTCTTTAAACCATGTACGATTTGGAGCTGAAATGAGGAAGATATGGCATTCGGAAGCCAACTGCTCCAGGTTATGCGAAAATTTCGCATAACACCTTCAAAATTCGCATAACCCATGCGTGTTGCGAATTTTCCTCTGCTTTTGCCGACTCCAATTTAGATAGTTTCCTTTGTATTTTGTGATGTAATTTCCTTTCTTATCCTTGTAACTAACCAATCACAAGCTTTTGCTTTTGTAAAGACTATATAAGGGGTGGAAATCACCTCTTGGAAAATATGGATAGAATACATATTACGTTTAACACTTAGAATATATACGGAGCTCTCTCATTTCTCTTTTCTCTTCCCCATTTCTATTTTCTTAGTAGCCAAACAGCCTCTGAGGGCTTTTCCTCAAAGGATGATTGGCTAAAACTTTTAGTTTCTCAAAGTATGGATGTTATGTGATGGCTTGGATGCAATCCCATGGAAATTTCTCGCACCCGGAAGGTAAGGTAGACGTTTTTCATTAAAGGTTCATTAAGGTAAAGTTTGGTTTTTATTTCCTTTGGACAACTTCCAACGGCCAATACTTGATAAGCTTTTGGATTTCTATCCATTAGTTATCTCCTACGAGCTATTGGAAGGTGAGGTTTTCAATTCCAAGTTTTGCATTAATCCGTTAGAACCAATTTCAATGGCCATTGAAAGGTGAGTTTATCACCTGGAATGACTTTGAGTTGCCAATATTTGGTAAGCTTTTGGCTTTAGACCATTAGTTATCTCTTACGAGCCATTCAAAGGAAGTCTAAGGTGAATAACCATTGATGAAATTCACTACCATCTGTTTTGCCATTTTAAAGGATTAAAACTTGATTTGCTAAATCCATACCGGTTCGGGAAGCAAGCATCACCATAGTTGCAACCCCAACGCGAGGAGCCTATCCTGAGATTTCCAATTTGCATAAGAGCCAGAGCATAGCTATCCTATCTTTGAGAAACTTGTTTTTACACCCTTTCATTTTAGTCTTTAATGTTAGCTTAGATTAGTTTAAATCTTTCTAAAACATTTACATTTTCTTTTAAAGCTAACATCCATAAGAAAATCACCTATTTTCCTAATTTGAATATCACTTGTGTTTGCGAAAACCCTTCCCAGTGAACGATCCTAGAACCACTATGCTATAGTAGCTTGGCTACTTAGTAATAGTATTTAAGGTATAAATTTTGTTGATACGCCTTTAAAGCTAAGCTACCATGAGTCGCATCATTGTCCTCTTTGGTATTCCTCACAAACTACACCCGGTTCGATTGGTCATGACAGTTTAGTATCATTTTTAGTGTACAACGCGCTTGTACGATCGTTAGCGTCGTTGTCTTGTCTTATTTTATCATAGATTGCACCCTGTCAAATAGTTCCAAACAGTTGAGTTTTGGTTTCAGCATAGACCAGTCCTACACGATCGATCACAATGTTGTCTTATCTAATTTTCATCACAAATTGGACCCGATCTGATCGGTCATGACAACTTAGTTTTGTTTTCAATGTAAACTGCATTTGTATGATTCGTCATAATCGGCACCCGATCCGATTGGGCATGATAGTTTAGTAAAATGAAAACGTAGATCGCACCTATACGATCGACCATATCATTGTCCTATTTGATTTTCATCATAGATCGCACCCGATTCGAACGATCACAACAATTCAATATCGTTTTTAGTGTAACGCACTTGCATGATTGGTCAAGTTGTTGTCATGTTTGGTATTCATCATAGACCGCACCTAATTAGATAGGTCCCAACAGTTCAATTTTTGTTTCAACGTAGACTAGATCTATACGATTGGTCATATCATTGTTCTATTAGGTTTTTGTCACAAAGTGAACTTGGTTCGATTGGTCACGAGATCTCAATTTTGTTTTTAGCGTAGACTGCATTTGTACAATTAGTCACGTAGTTGTCCTATCTAGTTTTTGTCACGATCAACACCCAATCTGATCGATCACGACTGTTTAATATTTTTTTCAACATAGACTGCATTTATATGATAAGTCATGTCATTATCCTGTCTAGTTTTCATCATAGAGGGCACCTGGTCTAATCAACCAAGACAACTCAATTTTGTTTTCGGCAATAATCGCACCTGTACAATTGGTCACGTCATTATTCTATCTAGTTTTCATCATAGACTGCACTTGGTCAAATAGGTCCTGACAGTTTAATTTTGATTTCAACGTAAAGCAAACTTATAGATTAGTCACGTCATTGTTCTATCTAGTTTTCAATCATAGACTGCACTTGATTAGACATGTCCCAATAGTTCAGTTTCGATTTTGGCATAAAGTAGGCCTATAGATTGATCATGTCATTGTCCTATCTGGTTTTCTTCATAGAGCACACTCGATCTGATCAGCCATGACAGTTCAATACCATTTTTAGCATAGACCACACTTGTCCGTTCAGTCACGTCACTATCTTGTTTGGTTTTTGCCAAGAATCTCATCCGGTCGATTGATGATGACAACTTTGTTTTATTTTTGGAGTAGACCACACCTATATGATTGGTCACGTCATTGTCCTATTTGGTTTTCCTCATAGACTGCACCTATTCAGATAGGTCCCAACAATTTAGTTCAGTTTTAACTTAGAACAGACCTATGCAATCAATCAAGTTGTTATCCAATCTGGTTTTCATCACAGATTGTACCTGATACGATCGATCATGGTAGCTCAGTTTCATTTTGACATGTATCGCACCTATACCATCAGTCACGTCATTGTCTTGTCTAATTTTCATCACAAAACAAACCTGGTCAAATAGGTCCCGACAGTTTAATTTCTATTTTAGCATAGACTAGACCTATAAGATCGGTTACATCATTATCCTTTCTTATTTTCATCACAGTCTGTACCTGATCTGATTGATCATGGCAGCTTAGTCTCATTTTTAGTGTAGATCATGTTTGTATGATTAGTCACATAGTTATCCTATCTGGTTTTTGTCATAGTAGGCACCCAATCTAATCGATCATGATAGTTCAACATTGTTTTTAGCATAGACCGCACTTATATGATTGGTCACATCGTTGTCCTCTTTGGCATTCATCACAAACTGCACTTGGTCCGATCGGTCACGACAATTCAATATCGTTTTCAACGTACAATGCACCTGTCTGATCGATCACATTGTTGTCTTATTTTGTTTTCATCACAAACCACACCTGGTCAAATAGTTTCAGACAGTTGAGTTTCAATTTCAATGTAAACCAGACATACACAATTGGTCACATCGTTGTCCTGTCTGATTTTCATCACAAACTAGACTTGGTTCGATCGATCATGGCAACTCACTTTTGTTCTAACATAGACTGCATCTGTACGATCATTCACGTAGTTGTTCTATCAAGTTTTTGTCGCAATTAGCACCTAATCCGATAGATCACAATAGGTCAGTATCGTGAAAACATAGATAGCACATTTATGATCGATCACATCGTTATCCTATCTAGTTTTCGTTAAAAACCTGGTCAATATTTTTTTTGGCGTAGAATGCACCTTTATGATCGATCAAGTCATTGTCTTGTTTGGTTTTCATCATAGACTGCACCCCTTCAAATAAGTCCAAATAACTTAGTTTTATTTTTGGCATAGACTGCATCTATACGATTAGTCACATAGTTGGCCTATCTGGTTTTTGTCACAGTCTGCACCCAATCTGATCATCATGGCATGTTAGTATCATTTTCAATGTAGACTCCACCTGTTAGATTGGTAACATTGTTGTTCTATTTGGTTTTTGTCATAGATGGCACTCGGTCTGATCGGTCACGATAACTTAGTTTCATTTTTAGCGTAGACTGCACTTGTACAACCGATCACGTCATTGTCCTCTTTGGTTTTCATCACATACTGCACTCAGTTAGATAGGTCCTGGTGGTTCAATTTCAATTTTGGCATAGACCACACTTATATGATCAATAACGTCATTGTCCTGTCTGGTTTTCGTCATAAAGCGAACATAGTTCAATTGGGCATAGTAGCTTAGTTTCATTTTTGGCATAGACTGCATCTGCATGATTAATCACATAATTGTCCTATCTGGTTTTCATCATAGTTGGCACCCAATCCAATTGGTTATGACAGTTCAATATCATTTTCGATGTAAACCACACTTGTATGATTAGTCATGTCGTTGTCCTCTCTGGTATTCGTCACAAACTACACTCAGTCCGATTGGTCACGATAATTCAATATCGTTTTCGACGTACAACACACTTGTCCAATCGGTCACGTTATTGTTCTATCTTGCTTTCATCACATACTACACTCAATCAGATAGTTTCGGACAATTGAGTTTTGATTTCAGCATAAACCAAACCTATATAATCGATCACATTGTTGTCCTATCTGGTTTTCGTCATAGACCAGACCTAGTTCGATTAGTCATGGCAGCTCACTTTCATTTTTGATGTAGATCACATTTGTATAATCAGTCACGTAGTTGTCCTATCGAGTTTTTATCACAGTTGGCACTCAATATGATAGGTCACAACAATTTAGTATTGTGAAAACATAGACCGCACCTATACGATCGGTCATATCGTTGTCTTGTCTGGTTTTCGTCATAAACTGCATCTAGTCTGATCGATCACGACAGTTCAATATTTCTTTTAGCATAGAATGCACTTACACGAGATATCAACTAGTTTTCATCATAGATCGCACTTGGTCTGATAAATCCCGATAGTTTAATTTTAGTTTCGAAGTAGAACATATTTATACAATCGGTGACGTCGTTGTCCAATTTGGTTTTCTTCATCAATCAGACCTGGTCTGATTTTTCATAGTAGCTCAGTTTCATTTTTGGTGTAGACTGCATTTGTACTATTAGTCGCATAGTTAGCCTATCTTGTTTTCGTCATAGTCTGCACCCGATCTTATCAATCTTGACATTTCAGTATCATTTTTGGTGTATACTTCACCCATACGATCAGTAATGTTGTTATCCCATCAAGTCACAAATAACACCTAGTTAAATAGATGGCACTCGATTTGATTGGTCATGACAACTCGGTTTTGTCTTCAACATAGACCGTACCTGTATGATCAGTCATGTCATTCTCCTGTTTGATTTTCATCACAAACCGTACTCAGTTTGATAGATCCGATACTTCAGTTTCAATTTCGACGTAGATCACACCTATACAATCGGTCATGTCATTGTCCTATTTGGTTTTCCTCATAGACTACACCTAGTTAGATAGGCCCTAATAGTTTAGTTCAATTTTGATAGAAACCAGATCTATGCAATTGGTCAAGTTATTGTCTTGTCTAGTTTTCATTACAAAGCATACTCGATTCAATCGATCATAAAAGATCAGTTTCATTCTTGGCTTAGACTGCATCTATATGATCAGTCACATAGTTTTCCTATCTGGTTTTCATCACAATCAACACCCGATTCAATTAGTCACAAAGTTTGGTATTGTTTTCGCATTTGCACCTATATGATCAGTCCAGTTGTTGTCATGTATGGTTTGAGTCATAGATGGCAACCGATCCTATCAGTCACAAAAACTCAATTTCGTTTTTAACATAGACCGTACCTGTACAATCGATCACATCATTGTCCTGTCTGGTTTTCATCACATAATGCACCCAATCAAATAGGTCCTAATAGTTTGGTTTCAGTTTCGACATAGACTAACCCTATATGATCAGTCACGTTGTTGTCCTGTTTGACTTTCATCACAAACCGGACCTATGGCAAAGCAATGGAAATCTCTAAAACATGAAGAACAGAAGCTTTGAAGTCCTTTGCCATAAGCAAATCCGGAATGCAAGGAGTATGGGCATTCGGACACACCATCGGAGGGCGGCGGAATGTGGGTTGTGGCAGGCTGTCGGAATGATGTAGCAAGGCTTGTGCACTTTAGTCAATGATCCGGACATATCCGGATAGGATATGCCATCGTCCGGGTGTGATGATCGTGAGTGTCGTGTGCTTCTCCCTGAGGGAGTCCGGATAGGGGAGCGCGCCACGTGTCCTCTTGGGGAATCCGGATGGAGTTGCTTCGGATAGCGATGCGCGCTCCGTGTCATCCGGGGGAAGGGTCCATACACCATGCACACGCAGACGGTCACCCTTGCGACGTTCCATCTTCTCCGGATATCCCACATCCAGAATTCTGTCCGGCTAACTTTCTTGTTCCACCTTCTCCGGATATTTCACATCCGGTGCCTGACGCCGGATGGGAAAGGAGGGCATTTCAACTTCTCCGGTCAGACATATCCGGATCCTCTGATAGCGCTTACCCAGAGAGTTGCGCAGCCATTTTGCACAGTGCCGCGGTGTTCTCCTGAAGCTTCCCGATATGTGCGACCGACATTTTGAGATATTTTTCTTTAGATATTTTGGGATATTTTTCTTTAGATATTTGATGTCTAAATCCCCAAAGTCTCCTGATTCGTGCCCAGTCGGGTGTTTTAATCAAAAAAATATTTATAAATCCTATGACCTCATACTAGCGTAGCAAAGCTACTATAGTATAGCAGCTCTAGGGTCGAACTCTGGGATGGGTTTTCATTCTACCAGTGATATACTCAAGATTAGAAATTGAGTCTGATGAGTTCCTTTGTCAAAAACTTAAGGTTTAAAAGAAAATAAAATTTGTTTTGAAAGTGGTGTTTAAAACTAAACTAACATAAAACTAAGTAAAAATGGAAGAAAGAAAGTTTCACGGAGCTAGAGGTTGCTAGGATCAAGTTCAAAATGCAAAGTGGGAAATTCCGGATTTTTCTTCTCGCATTGGGGACAACAACATAAAGGATGGTTGTTTCCCGAACCGGTATAGGTTTAACAATGAAGATTTAATCCATAAAAAGTCAATAGAAATGGTAGTCAAGTTCCATTAATGGCTTTAGACACTATGGGTCTTCACCTTGAGCCACTTTCCAATGGCTCGTACATGATAACTAATGGACTGATATGGATCTAGCAATAAGTATTCACAGAGACCTGAAGCTTACCATGTATTGGCCATTCAAAGTGATTCTAAGGGATTTAAAGCAAAACTTTAGATTTAAAAGCCATTTATGAACTCCAACTACCTGTATTTAATGCACGAGAGTTTTCCACTTTAGCATCTGGACTTTTCACCTAGCTTCCTTCACTCCAAGAAACCAAAGGTTTAGCCTCTCATCCTCTGAGAAAACATCCTCAGAGGTTGTTTGGCTTCCAAGAAAAAGAAAATAGTAGAGAGAAAAGGAAAGCAAAGAGAGCCCTGTATTTTACTAAGTGTCAAATATACAATGTGTCCGTCTCGGGTTCGAGAGGTGATTTCCACCCCTTATATAGTCTTTACAAAAGCAAAGCTTGTGATTGGCTAATTACAGGGATAAGAAAGAAATTTACATCAAAAAATACAAAAGAAAAGATCTAAAGTGGAGTCGGCATAACAGAGGAGAATTCGCACCACGCATGGGCTGGTGCGAATTTCGCACAAGGAGGAGGTGTTGTGCAAATTTCGCACAAGCTTGGAGCAGTTGTCTTCCGAAGGCCATATCTCCCTCATTTCAGCTCCAAATCTTACACGGTTTGAAGCGTTGGATTTTTTACTTTCTGAGCTTTGAAATGGTATATATCATGTAGAAAATGGACTTCGGGAAGTACTCCAAAAGTGTGAAGGAAGACTGCAGCTGTTGTCCTCTGTTTTCTTCATTCTGTTTGTTTTTCCTCTTTGCTTCTCTCCTTTACTTGGCTTGTCTTAATGATCCAAAAAGATGTCAAAACACTAAAACTAGCCACAAATATGATTAGAATTCATTGCTAGGTCCTTAACATGCCAATTGGAATAAAGATGGAGAACTACTATACAAAAGTGCTTAAAACATAATGAATTAAAGGTGCAAAATAACACTTTTTGGGTAGTAATCACTCCCCCCAACTGACACATTGCTAGTCCCTGAGCAATGAAGGAGAGAAAAATAAAGAAAAATAGATAATATAATAATTTACAAAATCATGCTGATCACTCCAAAAAATAATCAAGTGGCATGATTGGATCAAACTCTCACATGGTAAGTCAAGGATATAAAACTCAATCATCAACAAGAGTCATCAAATAACTTTCCTATCACAACATGCAAAGAGCGGGCATTATGCAAATTTGAGTATCAAAATAATTTCCACTTCCAAAGGACCAACTCTTAATCTTCCACAAAAATCTAAGTGTTAAGGTGCTTAGTTTCCAGTTATAGTATGTCAAACTATATTTTCCCCCCAACTAAGGTTTTTCTCTAACTTTAGCAACACTAACTCACATATAAAAGGCTAAGAACGCACCTCTTTTTTTTTTTTTTTTTTATATATATAAATACTCCACCCATCCACCCATGTAACGAGCAGTGAGGTCGGTGACTCCCAACCAGTAAAGGCTTAGGGCACCAGGCTTTAAAGATTTTCACCATATACCCCTCGGACCTTGCTCGGATTTCAAAGCAAGTGAAGCAAAATTTTTTTTTTTTTTTTTTTTTTATAAGTCACATTGGCCTTTTATAAGGTGTCCCAACACTAATAGAATGAAGTCAATGGCACCAAGTCGAAAATTTCCTAAGTTTAGGGGGTGAGAAAGTTTTCCATCTTATAACTGGAATCTAATGTATTCAGTGTGTGAAAAGATTAGAGTGGAAGGCTTAAGATTGAAATCAAAAGGAGCTTCAACAATTTATCAACTTTAATAAGCATAATACAAACTCTGAGACTATGGCAATAAGATAAGAATTTAATTTCTCCCATTTACTTTTGAGAATTTATCTTTGAGAAAACAAAGAGAGTTTGCAAAAATTTGTTAGCAAAATAACTTAACCAAAAATTCAACAAATTACTTCCTCAACTCTCCCCCCAACTAAGATGAACATTGTCCCCAATGTTCCAAAAGCAAGTGATAATAAAAGGGAGGAAGTGATACCTCCTGATAGTAAGGGACTCTGAATGGACAGGAGAAACCACATGTTGCATAAGAAAAGAAAAATCATAAGAGTGATAAGTAGAGGAAATAAAAAGGAATAGCTAAAATACACAAAAAAAAAAAAAGATGTCTATATAAATTGAGAGAGTACAATATACAAGATAAACATGGAATACATCCAATCCCAGTATAAAAGCAGTCCAAAATATATAACACATCTAAAAACATAGAATATAGATACAAATCAAAAAGGACGAGGAGTGATCGTATGATCAAGTAGTAGGCTCCTCTAGTGGATAGGAGGGGTCCTTAGCTGCAACTGTGGAAGGTACCGCTACAGGTGGAGCTGGTGGCAAAAGACCGAGGTGCTGCTGAATCTCACGGAGAATGAGAGTCTGCTGGTCCTGTCGAAGCTGGAAGTGGTCCATCTGCTCCATAATAGCCGTCTGAGTAGTGGTCAGAGTTTGGAAAGAAGCGAGCAAGGCACGATACTCTGCGCCAGGGATAGTAATGGGCGACTCTGAGGTAGGAGGAACAACAGGTGGGGCGTCAGACGATGCTGTCTCTGGTATAGGCTCCGAGGGAGCTGAAGTGGACGGAGCAGGAGGGACTTCCCTTGGCTTGGGAAGTTCTGGGGAATGCTGATGGAGCCATACCTGATTCCATTGGTCAAGAGAGAAGCTCTCTCGACAATGGCAGCGGTGCTCAGAATAAGGGTCTGCAGGGAAACCCATATGCGCCAAAACATGGCATAGCAGCTGAGGGAAAAGTAAAAGAATGGTGTCTGCCCTAGTAAGACGCCGCGTATGTACCTTCTCCTCAAAATGGAGGAGGGCGACCATGATCAAATGATGGGGGCCAAAGTAGTAGCCCTCAGAGATACGGAATAATGCCTCTAGAATGGCCCCTCGCCTCTGCACTCTATGCTGAAGAGGAAAAAGAATGGCGCGAAGCACCACATCAACTAGGAGCATCCCAGGGGGAAGCTCCTTCCTCATAATGATCTTCTGGGAAGATGTCCCTCGAGATAGGATACGAACCATGTCCCACTCAGAAAGTGGGGCCTAGCGCCTAAAAGCAGCGGGATCTGCTGGTGCATAAGGGATATGGAAAGCATCAGCAATCTGTCTAGCCCCCAAAATACCCTGGCATCCATCAATGGTAAAATGGATCGAGGCTGGTACTGGGACGCCACGAGTAGTCATAGACTGGTAAAAGTCTAAAGCTACTCGAGGATAAAAGAACTGGGGCGGAGTCATAAAGGGTACAAGATGGTACCTCTCAAGTAGGCAATCCCGCAACTCAAGCTGCTGTCGCAAAATAGAGTGATCAAAATATGCCTCAACATGAAATGCTCTCGATCGGCAATCAGAGTTGCCCTCAATGGGCAAGCTGGCTATAGGGCGCCTAGTGGGAGGAGGTTGAGACTGTGAATCCCGAGGTGCTCTACAGGACTCTCCTGGCTCTAAAGTCTTGGCCTTCTTTGTAGGAGGACTCCTAGGTGGAATCTGAGTAGGGGCCACAGGCGTGGCAGATTCTCTCCTCGTATGGTATCTGCGCAGAGGGGCAGAATCAGGTAAATGTGGAAGTGCATCTAGTGGGACCTGCACAGGGGCAGCTCTCTGACTGCTCTGGGGAGCTGAGGCATAGCCTCTTCGGGTCTTAGGCATGAGGAAGCGACGAAATGAGGCTAAGAGGCTTGGGATTGGGGAGGGTAGGGATGGAGAAGCTCAAAAATTCGCACAAGGGAGGGTGTTGTGCGAAAATTTCGCAGAAGGGATAGTGTTGTGCGAATTTCGCACAAGGCAATGTGTTGTGCGAAAATTTCGCACAAGGCACTATTCACCCGCCCAAATGCAAAATTGTGGTGCTTTCAAATGGGAAAAATTCTTGGTTTTTGAGGGTGGGAAATGCTGGCTGAGGTAGGAAAGGAGTTTTTCATGGCGGCTAAGCTTGGAATTGGGAGCTTTACAAGAAGAGAATGAGAGATTTTGAAGCTCCCATAGCCGGCGGCAATGAGTTTCTCATGAAGAAATCGTGGCTTTGATGGCTATGTTTGAGGTTTTGATTTGGAAAAATCAAGGTTGGGTTTGGTTTAGGGATGAATTTGGAGTGTTGAGTGAAGAAATGAAGGGTTTTTTATGGTGGAAGGAGGAGAATGAGCTGAAGATGGAAGGTGCGGACTGTTGTGAATAGTGCTGGCCGCGGCTATGGAGTGAAGCTATGGAGATTGGCTGCCATGGTGGGGTTCATGATGAGGGATGATGAAGGAGAGGAGCTTAAGGATGGAAAGGGGTGATCGGAAGAGAGGTGTTGAGAGAATTGAAGAAGAAGAAGCTTAAAATTGAAGAGGAGAAAATGGCTTTTAAAGAGGAAGTGCGAATTTCGCACAAGGTGATGGGTAGTGCGAAAATTTCGCATTCCTGTGGTTCTCCAAGACAGAGAGCATGGTTTTGAAAATTGGCCACAAAAACGAATTCGCACAAGGATCGCACAAGGTTCGCATTCCTGTGATTTTCGCACTGAGATTTTGGGGAGGGACCGAGAGCATGCTTTTTGAAAATTGGTCACAAAAGAGAATTCGCACAAGGGGATGTGTTGTGCAAAAATTTCGCACAAGAGGAATGGGTGGTGCGAATTTTGTTGTGTCTTGGCTTTTCTCCCCTGTTTTCCCTTGTTTTCATTCTTCCAGCTTTCCTACCTACATGTTAACACAAAAAACCAATTCAAACCACATTAGAAAGAAATTAAAGTCAAAAATAAAAATCAAAACATGCATAAACACAAGAAAAAACACTAGATTAAACTAAAATCAACTAAAAAGAAAACAAAAAGAGGATGAACTTTTTAGTCTTTGAAGAGACTAAGTTCAACCATGAACTGAGTGTTTTCATGTTGGAGGTGGATCAAGGAGGATGAGTTCCTCCTTGTCTCGGGAAAATGATTCCAAATAGGGCTTGAGACGATGCCCATTCACTTTGAAAGTTCGAGTGCTATTGAAGTTGAGTAGTTCCACTACTCCATTTGATTGCACATCATGAATTATGAAAGGACCCGTCCACCTTGATTTCAATTTTCCCTGAAAAAGATGAAGCTTAGAGTCATAAAGCAAGACTCTTTGCCCCTTGGCAAAATTCTTCTGATTTACCAATTGATCATGCCATTTCTTTAACCTCTCTTTTGCAATTTTTGAATTGAGGTAAGCATCATTCCTCATTTCCTCCAATTCATTCAAATCCAAACATCTCTTCAACCCGAATCTTGTCAAAACCATGTTGACCTTCTTGATTGCCTACCATGCTTTATATTCGACCTCTACTGGAAGATGGCATGCTTTGCCATAAACAAGGCGATAAGGAGACATTCCAAAAATGGTCTTGTAAGCGGTCCTATAAGCCCATAATGAATCCAGGAGCTTAATAAACCAATCCTTCCTATTCACATTCACCACCTTCATCAGTATATTCTTGATTTCTCGGTTGGCTAACTCAACTTGGCCACTTGTTTGAGGGTGATAAGGTGTAGCTACCTTGTGCTTGACCCCATATTTGGCTAGAAGAGTCTCAAAAGGCTTATTGCAAAAGTGGGTTCCTCCATCACTGATAATGGCCTTAGGCACTCCAAATCTTGCAAAGATGTTCTCCTTGAGGAATTTAAGAACCACCTTATGATCATTGCTCCTACATGGGATTGCTTCTACCCACTTAGAGACATAATCCACTCCCACCAAAATGTAGGAGTGTCCAAACGACATTGGAAATGGTCCCATGAAGTCGATCCCCCGAACATCAAAGACATCCACTATCAAGATGGGGTTCAAGGGCACCATATTTCGGCGTGTTAGCTTCCCAAGCCTTTGACACCGATCACATCCCTTGCACATAGTGTGGGCGTCCTTGAAAAGAAAGGGCCACAAAAAACCTGATTGGATCACTTTCATAGCTGTTTTCTGGGAGGAAAAATGACCTCCACATGCACTATCATGACAATGGGATAGAATTCCTGATTGCTCTTGTTCAGGAACACATTTCCTTATGATTTGATCCGCACAATATTTGAAGAGAAAAGGCTCCTCCTAATAATAGGCATGGATCTGAGCAAAGAAATGCCTCTTGTCTTGGGCACTCCACTCACTTGGAACTTCTCCAGTAACCAAGTAATTTGCAATGTGAGAATACCATGGAGCTACCTCTATTGACATGAGAGACTCCTCAGGGAAGTCATCATTGATAGGTAGACCATGTGAGTCATGTGCTATCACAAGTCTTGACAAGCGGTCAGCTACCACATTTTCTACTCCCTTTTTATCTCGGATTCGGAGATTGAATTCTTGGAGCAAAAGGATCTATCTTATCAATCTTGCCTTGGCATCTTGCTTGGTTAGCAAGTAATTCAAAGCGGAATGGTTAGTAAACACCACTATAGAGGACCCTACCAAATAGGCACGAAACTTATCCAAGGCAAAAACTACAGCCAACAACTCCTTCTCAGTAGTTGTGTAGTTCCTTTGAGCCTCATTCAAAGTTTTGCTTGCATAATAAATCACATAGGGCTTTCCATCTTCTCTTTGCCCCAAAACAACCCCCATAGCAAGATCACTTGCATCACACATTACCTCAAAAGGTAATTTCCAATTTGGGGCTCTCACTATTGGTGCAGTTGTGAGGAATTGCTTCAGTTCCTCAAAACTCTTCTGACATTTCTCATCCCACACAAACTTGGTATCCTTTACCAAGAGTTCACAAAGAGGCTTTGAGATTTTTGAGAAATCCTTAATGAACCTCCTATAGAACCCGGCATGTCCTAGGAATTGCCTAATTCCTTTAACATTTGTGGGAGGTGGCAACTTAACAATTAGCTCCACCTTTGCCTTATCTACCTCAATGCCATTCTTGGAGATTATATGTCCTAAGACAATTCCTTGTTGTACCATAAAATGGCACTTCTCCCAATTTAGCACTAGGTCTTTCTCAATACATCTTTGGAGAACAGCTTTTAAATGCAACAAACACTCCTCATAAGAACTTCCATAAACAGTGATGTCATCCATGAAGACTTCCATGATGCGCTCCACCATATCACTGAAGATGCTTAGCATACATCTTATAAAGTTGCAGGAGTATTACATAGACCAAAGGGCATTCTCCTATACGCAAAAGTACCAAAGGGGCAAGTGAAAGTTGTCTTTTCTTGATCTTCCAAATCAATCTCTATTTGGAAGTAGCCCGAGTAACCATCCAGAAAACAGTAGAAAGGATGTCCTGAGACTCTCTCCAGGACTTGGTCCATGAAAGGCAATGGGAAATGGTCCTTCCTAGTCACTGAATTCAACCTCCTGTAGTCTATACACACCCTCCATCCTGAGGTAGTACGTGTAGAGACTTCCTCCCCTTTCTCATTCTGGATCACAGTAATTCTAGATTTCTTTGGGACTACTTGGGTGGGGCTCACCCACAAGCTATCTGAAATGGGATATATGATCCCTACTTGAAGTAGCTTCAGAACTTCACCCCTCACCACCTCTTGCATGTGAGGATTCAACCTCCTCTGGGGCTGCCTCACTGGTTTTGCATCTTCCTCCATATAGATATGGTGGGTGCACACCAAAGGGCTAATCCCTTTCAGATCAAAAATTTGCCATCCAATGGCTTTCTTGCATTTTCTGAGGACTCCCAAAAGACTATCCTCTTGATCACTAGTGAGAGTTGAAGAAACCACCACTGGACATTTCTCATCTTCCTCCAAATATGCATACTTCAAATCAATAGGAAGTGGCTTCAAAACCAGCTTTGGAGGGTCCTCCATAGCTACTCCTTGTGAGTCCTCCTTATTGAACAGTGGTAAGATCTCTCCCCGTCTTCTCCAAGGAGACATGATGGCTAGCACATCAGAGGGTTCAGGTAACCCTTCTTCAAGCACTCCAAAGCTTTCTTTCAAGCTCTCTTCTAAATTCTTGTCACAATGCTCTTCAACCAAGGTGTTGATCAAGCACACCTCCTCCAATCCTTTCTCCTCTTCTAGGTGAAGATGCCTCTTGCATAGGTGGAATATGTTTAATTCCAAGGTCATGTTTCCAAATGTGAGCTGCATCACCCCATTCCTACAATTGATGATGGCATTGGAGGTAGCTAGGAAAGGTCTCCCAAGGATGATTGGCACATAGTTTGCTTCCTTAACAGTGGGCTCAGTATCCAGCACCACAAAATCCACAGGATAGTAGAATTTGTCCACTTGAACTAGAACATCCTCTATCACCCCCCTTGGGATTTTTACCGACCTATCAGCAAAGGAGAGAGTGATGGTTGTGGGCTTCAATCCTCCAAGTCCCAGTTGCTTATACACAGAGTATGGAAGCAAATTCACACTTGCCCCCAAGTCTAGTAAAGCCTTCTCCACATGTGTCCCTCCAATGTTGATTGAAATGGTGGGACATCTCGGATCTTTCTACTTAACTAGAGACTTACTCTGAATGATAGCACTTACTTGCTCAGTGAGGAATGCCTTCTTGGTCACATGTAACCCTCTCTTGACCGTGCACAAGTCCTTAAAATTTTTTGCATATGTGGGGACTTGCTTGATCATATCAAGTAAGGGTATATTCACCTTCACTTGTCTCAAAACTTCAAGAATTTCTGATGAATTCTTGATTTCCTTCTTTCCATGTAAAGCTTGAGGAAAAGGGGGAGGCATATGTTTCTTCATCATATCCTCTTTAATCACTATCCTTGGCTCTTCTTCAATGCTTGATTTGGATGCACTTTTCTTCCCACTCTTCTCTTCTTGGTTATTGCTATCTTTAACTAAGGTTCTCTTTGACATGAGTTCTTCATCTTGCCTCACCTTAGGCAAGGGTTGATCAACCTCCTTCCCACTCCTCAAGGTGATCACAGCTTTGACCTCCCTCAACTTTGAAGACTCCCCATCTTGGGTTTCAACTTCATGAACACCCTTGGGATTTTGACTTGGTTGAGAGGGAAACTTTCCTTTCTCATTCACTGTGTTGAGGTTGGTAAGCCTAGAGATGGAGTATTGAATATTATCTATCTTCTGAGATAGATCATTTTGCATTCCCTGCATTCTCTTAATTTGAGAACTCTCAACATTTTCAATCTTTTGGTGCAATTGGGAGTTGGTTGCCTTTTGTTCACCCACAAAGTCACCCATGACTTTACTTAGGTTCACAATGGCTTGCTCCACTGAAGAGGTTTGTTGAGGTGCTTGGGTTTGGGCTTGTGGTTGGTATGGAGGTGGCCTCGGTCTCCAAGAAAAATTTGGATGGTTTCTCCAGCTTGAATTATAGGTGTTTCCATAAGGTGCATTGTTGTTAGGCCTAAATTGCCCCATAACATTGGCTTGATCACCTAACATCTCCCTCACAGCTGGCATGGTTGGGCACTCATCTACCACATGATCACATGATTGGCAAATGGTGCATGGCATGACATGGGCTTGTGTCTCGGAAATGGCTTGGATTTCATGCATATTTTTCAACTCAAGTTCTTCCAACCTCCTTGCCATTGTTGCCACCTTAGCTTTCATGTCCATGTCCTCACTTAACATGTACATTCCACCCTTTGGATTTTGGGTTGGTTGAGAGGGAAACTTTCCTTTTTCTCTTGAGTTGGGCTCATCCCATTCTCTTGACACCTCAGACACATAACTTAAAAAGTCCATGGCTTCTTCTGGATTCTTACTCATAAAATCTCCCCCGCACATGGTTTCAAGAATTTGCTTCATGGAGGAAGACATCCCATCATAAAAATAGCTCACCAAGAGCCATGTATCAAAGCCATGATGAGGACAAGCATTGATGGCCTCCATATACCTTTCCCAACATTCATGGAACTTCTCATTTTCTTTTGCAGAAAAGTTTGAGATTTGTCTCTTCAACCCATTCGTCCTATGGGTGGGGAAAAATTTCTTCAAAAATTCGGCCTGAAGATCAACCCAATTCCTTATGCTCCTTGGCCTTAAAGAATTAAGCCATATTTTTGCCTTGTCCTTCAAGGTAAAATGGAATAGCTTGAGTCTCATCAAGTCTATTGAAGCTCCTCCCTCTCTAAAAGTATTGCACACCTCCTCAAACTCCTTGATGTGGGCATATGGATTCTCACTCTCCATTCCATGGAAATTTGGTAGGAGGGGCACAATATGGGGCCTTATAATCAACTGCTCAAGAGGAGGTACGATGCATGAGGGTGCACTCATCCTTGGTGGGTGCATTCTATCCCTCATGGATAGATATGCATTTGGATTACCCCCTTGACCGTGTTGAGAATTCTGATCCTCAGGTGGAGGGTCCATGATGTTTACACGGATATCCAACTCTGTGTCTTGAGGATTCTCAATCCTTACTAATCTTCCCTTTTGGTCCCGAATCCAATAGGGCATGCACAAGTTACAACTTACTTGAAAACAAAACAAAGACAACAGAAACAAAAGAAAACTAGGAAAAAGTTAAGGTTAGAAAGAAAACAAAAATAAACTTGACAAAAGGAATTCTACAATTAAAAGAAAGGAAATGAAGTTAGTGAAAAAGGAATTCACCAAACTTGTGATGGAAATCACAAGTAGCCTCTAAAAGGTTGTATCACTGTATCGTGGCACCATCCCCGGCAACGACGCCATTTTTGATTCGTGCCCAGTCGGGTGTTTTAATAAAAAAAATATTTATAAATCCTATGACCTCATACTAGCGTAGCAAAGCTACTATAGTATAGCAGCTCTAGGGTCGAATTCTGGGATGGGTTTTCATTCTACCAGTGATATACTTAAGATTAGAAATTGAGTCTAATGAGTTCCTTTGTCAAAAACTTAAGGTTTAAAAGAAAATAAAATTTGTTTTGAAAGTGGTGTTTAAAACTAAACTAACATAAAACTAAGTAAAAATGGAAGAAAGAAAGTTTCCCGGAGCTAGAGGTTGCTAGGATCAAGTTCAAAATGCAAAGTGGGAAATTCCGGATTTTTCTTCTCGCATTGGGGACAACAACATAAAGGATGGTTGTTTCCCGAACCGGTATAGGTTTAAAAATGAAGATTTAATCCATAAAAAGTCAATAGAAATGGTAGTCAAGTTCCATTAATGGCTTTAGACACTATGGGTCTTCACCTTGAGCCACTTTCCAATGGCTTGTACATGATAACTAATGGACTAATATGGATCTAGCAATAAGTATCCACAGAGACCTGAAGCTTACCATGTATTGGCCATTCAAAGTGATTCTAAGGTATTTAAAGCAAAACTTTAGATTTAAAAGCCATTTATGAACTCCAACTACCTGTATTTAATGCACGAGAGTTTTCCACTTTAGCATCTGGACTTTTCACCTAGCTTCCTTCACTCCAAGAAACCAAAGGTTTAGCCTCTCATCCTCTGAGAAAACATCCTCAGAGGTTGTTTGGCTTCCAAGAAAAATAAAATAGTAGAGAGAAAAGGAAAGCAAAGAGAGCCCTGTATTTTACTAAGTGTCAAATATACAATGTGTCCGTCTCTGGTTCGAGAGGTGATTTCCACCCCTTATATAGTCTTTACAAAAGCAAAGCTTGTGATTAGCTAATTACAGGGATAAGAAAGGAATTTACATCAAAAAATACAAAAGAAAAGATCTAAAGTGGAGTCGGCATAACAGAGGAGAATTCGCACCACGCATGGGCTGGTGCGAATTTCGCACAAAGAGGAGGTGTTGTGCGAATTTCGCACAAGCTTGGAGCAGTTGTCTTCCGAAGGCCATATCTCCCTTATTGCAGCTCCAAATCGTACACGGTTTGAAGCGTTGGATTCTTTACTTTCTGAGCTTTGAAATGGTACATAGCATGTAGAAAATGGACTTCGGGAAGTACTCCAAAAGTGCAAAGGAAGACTGTAGCTGCTGTCCTCTGTTTTCTTCATTCTGTTTGTTTTTCTTCTTTGCTTCTCTCCTTTACTTGGCTTGTCTTAATGATCCAAAAAGATTTCAAAACACTAAAACTAGCCACAAATATGATTAGAAGTCATTGCTAGCTCCTTAACATGCCAATTGGAATAAAGATGGAGAACTACTACACAAAAGTGCTTAAAACATAATGAATTAAAGGTGCAAAATAGCACTTTTTGGGTAGTAATCATCTCCTTGTAACCCACCTATCATAAGATTCCTTAGTCTTTAAGTAAGAACAAAGGGGTGAATAACCTCTTATATATAGTTTGTAATGAGAATGATATAGGATCTCTCGGGAGCTTGTTCTCAGAGACGCATCCTTTGTACAGTTTTGGGAAGGAAGTAAAATACAGAGCACTTGCTCTGCTTTTCATATATATTTTTGTTTTCTCGTTCTTTTTCTTTGTAGCCAATCAAACTCTGAGGATTTTTCCTCAAAGGATGAGAGGCTAGGCTTTTTGTCTCTTGGAGTGAAGAAATCCGGGTAAGTTTCCAAATGCATAAATTGGAAGTTTTGTTGTTTTAGTTTTTAATGAAGAGAAAGTGTGACCCGTTAATGGTTTTTATCTTTTTAGTTAACTTAAAACGCTTTTAAATCACCTGGGCCAACACTTGGTAAGGCAAGTGATCTCCATCCATTGAGATGCACTAGTTTACCTCTTACGAGCCTTTGGGAGGTGGTTTGAAGGTAGGATTTTCTAGAATAGCCAACACTTGGTAAGCTTTTGGACTCCACGGAGACATCCATTAGTTATCTCTTGCGAGCTTTTGATGGGTAATCCAAGGTTAAAGATCACCTTGAATGGCAAGTGCTAGGTGAGAGGCATGATTCATTGCAAGATGTATCAGTGAGAGGGAATTATTGTTTGAATCCATTAATGGGAAGCATTTGTACAACACCGGTTAGAGAATTAACTATATGTTAATTCTCTAATGCGAGGAAAAGAAACGAGTGACCGGAACTCCCTTTTTGTACAAGGAACCTGAGCCTAGTGATCTAAACTCCAAGAAACACTTTTTTTTGTAAGTAAAATCAGTTACTATTTTTGGTGAGTTTAATACCAAACCTTTTTCATTCAAACATCTTTATGTTTTCTTTTAAAGCTAACCTTGAAATGAAAAGGCACCAATTCAACTTTGAATTAATATCAATTGTGAAGTGAAAACCCATCCCAGTGAACGATCCTAGAGCCACTATGCTATAGTAGCTTTGTCTTTTCTACCCTAGTTCATGGTGTAATAGGTTAAAAATTTTGTTGATCACTCCCTCAATCAAGGAGCACCAGCTGGACATGAATCAGCTGAGACACTAAGTGGGCACGAATCATCACGATAATTCAATATCATTTTTGGTTTAGGACGCACCTATACGATCAATCACATCATTGTCCTGTCCTGTTTTCATCATAGAGCCCACTCGGTTAAATTGGTCTTGAAAGTTCAGTTTCGGTTTTGGCGTAGTTGTTGTCTTGTTTGGTTTTCGTTAGAGACGACACCCAATTTGATTTGATAAGAAAACTTAGTTTCATTTTCGACGTAAACCGCATATGTATGATCGCTCACAACATTTGCATGTTTGGTTCTTGTCATAGACAACACCCAGTCAAATGAATCACGACAATTTAATATCGTCTTCAGCATAGATCACCTATATGTTCAGTCGCATCATTGTTCTAATTGGTTTCTCTCCCAGATGACACCTTGTCAGATCAGTCATAACAACTCAATTTTGTTTTCAACGTAAACCAAACCTATATGATCGGTCATGTTGTTATCTTGTTTGGCTTTTATCCTATACCACACCTGGTTTCGATTTATCATGACAACTCAGTTTTGTTTTCGATGTACACCGCTCATGTACGATTGGTCACATCATTGTCCTCCCTAATTTTTATCACTGATGGCACCCGGTCCGATCGATCATGAAAACTCAGTTTCATTTTTTGGCGTAGACCACACCTATTTCATCAATCACATCATTGTCCTATTTGGTTTTCATCACATAATGTACCTAGTAAGATAGGTCTTGATAGTTCAATTTTGGTTTCGGCGTACACCAGATATATACGATTGATCACATCGCTTTCCTGTCTAAATTTTGTTACAGATCGAACTCAGTTTGATCGATCATTGATTCGACTCATGGTAGCTTAGCTTTAAAGGCGTATCAACAAAATTTATACCTTGAATACTATTACTAAAGTAGCCAAGCTACTATAGCATAGTGGTTCTAGGATCGTTCACTGGGAAGGGTTTTCGCAAACACAAGTGATATTCAAATTAGGAAAATAGGTGATTTTCTTATGGATGTTAGCTTTAAAAGAAGATGTAAATGTTTTAGAAAGATTTAAATTAATCTAAGCTAACATTAAAGACTAAAATGAAAGGGTGTAAAAACAAGTTTCTCAAAGATAGGATAGCTATGCTCTGGCTCTTATGCAAATTGGAAATCTCAGGATAGGCTCCTCGCGTTTGGGTTGCAACTATGGTGATGCTTGCTTCCCGAACCGGTATGGATTTAGCAAATCAAGTTTTAATCCTTTAAAATGGCAAAACAAATGGTAGTGAATTTCATCAATGGTTATTCACCTTAGACTTCCTTTGAATGGCTCGTAAGAGATAACTAATGGTCTAAAGCTAAAAGCTTACCAAATATTGGCAACTCAAAGTCATTTCAGGTGATAAACTCACCTTTCAATGGCCATTGAAATTGGTTCTAACGGATTAATGCAAAACTTGGAATTGAAAACCTCACCTTCCAATAGCTCGTAGGAGATAACTAATGGATAGAAATCCAAAAGCTTATCAAGTATTGGCCGTTGGAAGTTGTCCAAAGGAAATAAAAACCAAACTTTGCATTAATGAACCTTTAATGAAAAACGACTACCTTACTTTCCAGGTGCGAGAAATTTCCATGGGATTGCATCCAAGTCATCACATAACATCCATACTTTGAGAAACTAAAAGTTTTAGCCAATCATCCTCTGAGGAAAAGCCCTCAGAGGCTGTTTGGCTTCCAAGAAAATAAAATAGTAAAGAGAAAAGAGAAACGAGAGAGCTCTGTATATCACTCTGTGTAAAATGTAATATGCATGTTCTATATATTCCAAGAGGTGATTTCCACCCCTTATATAGTCTTTACAAAAGCAAAAGCTTGTGATTGGTTAGTTACAAGGATAAGAAAGGAAATTACATCAAAAAATACATAGGAAAATATCTAAAGTGGAGTCGGCAAAAACAGAGGAAAATTCGCACCACGCATGGGCTGTGCGAATTTGGAAGGTGTTGTGTGAAATTTTAGCACAAGCCTGGAGCAGTTGTCTTCCGAAGGCCATATCTTCCTCATTTCAGCTCCAAATCGTACACGGTTTGAAGCGTTGGATTCTTAACTTCCTGAGCTTTGAAATGCTATATAGCATGTAGAAAATGGACTTCGGAAAGTGCTCCAAAATTACGAAAGAAGACTGTAGCTGCTGTCCTCTATTTTTTTCACTCTGTTTTCCTCTTCTCCATTGTTCTTTCCTTGCATACTTTGAACGACTTTGGAAAAGGGCTATGGAGCTCCAAATCTTGGTTCTTCATGAATTTTAGCTTCCAAAAGCTTTGCCATAACTTGTCCAAGTAGCTCCTCCATCATTTGGCATGCTTGAATTGATTCATAAGCTGATAAAAACATGTAAACTTGCCACAAAATGGTTAAAACCAATTACTAAGGACCTTAATGAATTAATTGGGTTAAATGAATATGATTACTACTCAAAGGTGCTTAAAACCATTATAATTAGGTCTACAAAATAGCACTTTTTGGTAGTAATCAATCATGGTAGCTTAATTTCTTTTTCGAAGTAGACCTATATGTACAACTAGTCACATAGTTGTCCTTCCTGGTTTTTGTCATAGTCTTTACCTGATCCGATTGGTCATAAAAGTTTAGCATCATTTTCGGTGTAGACCATATCTATACAATCGGTCACGTCTGTGTCATGTCTTGTTTTCATCACAAACGACACCCGGTCCGATCGGTCACAACAATTCAATATCATTTTCGACATAGAATGCACCTATATGATCGGTCAGGTCGTTGTCCTATCTAGTTTTCATCACAGAGCACACCCGATCAAATAGGTCCTAAAAGTTCAATTTAGGTTTCGGCATAGACAAGACCTATACAATCAGTTTTCATCACAAGTCGTTATCCTATCTGTCACAACAACTCAATTTTGTATTTGGTGTAGACCACACCTATACGATCGGTCAAGTCGTTGTCCTATCTAGTCACAAATAACACCTAGTTAAATAGGTCCAAAGAGTTCAATTTAGGTTTCAGCGTAGACAAGACCTATACAATCAGTCACGTCGTTGTCTGGACTGGTTTTTGTCATAGACCATACTTGGTTTGATCGATCATAATAGCTCAATTTCGTTTTTGGCATAGAAAGCTGATTCATTCCCAGTTGGTGTACCTTGAGTTTGGTCCTCAGACAGGAGTAATCAACAAAATTTATAACCTATATCACCATGCACTAGGATAGCATAAGCTAGTATAGCATAGTGGCTCTAGGATCATTCATTGGGAAGGGTTTTCAACTTACAACTGATACCAATTCAAAGTTGAATTGGTGCTTTTTCATTTCAAGGTTAGCTTCAAAAGAAAACATAAACTTTGGTTGAAAAAGGATTGGTTTCAAGCTAACGAAAAAGAAAGTAATGGGAATTACTTATAAAGAAAAAGCGTCTCTTGGAGTTTTAGGATCACTAGGGTCAGGCTCTTCATGCAAAAAACGGAGTTCCGGTCACTTTGGTTCTTTTCCTCGCATTAGAGAATTAACATATAGTTAATTTTCTAACCGGTGTTATACAAATGCTTCCCTTCTATGGATTTCAGCACTAATTCCCTCTCACTGATGCATCTTGCAATGGTTCATGCCTCTCACCTAGCATTTACCATTCAAGGTGATCATTAACCTTGGACTTCCCTTCTCAAGCTCGCAAGAGATAACTAATGGATGTCTCCTTAGAGTCCAAAAGCTTACCAAGTGTTGGCAATTCTAGAAAATCCTACCTTCAAGTACCTCCCAAGGCTCACAAGAGGTAAACTAGTGCATCTCAATGGACGGAGATCACTTGCCTTACCAAGTGTTGGCCCAAGTGAATTGAAGGCGTTTTAAGTTAACTAAAAACATAGAAACCATAAATGGGTTATGCTTTCTCTTCATTAACAGCTGAAACAACAAAACTACCAATTCTTGCATTCGGCACCTTACCCAGCTACCTTAGCTCCAAAAGATAAAAAGTCTAGCCACCCATTCTCTGAGGAAACATCCTCAGAGCTTGTTTGGCTAGTAAGAAAAATACAATCAAATTGAGTAGGTAAGGCAGAGCAAAGCTCTGTATTTTACTTCCTTCAAAACTATACAAAAAGTTGATTGTCCCTGAGAACAAGCTCCCGAGAGATATCTGTAATGAAAATTACAAAACAATATATATGAGGCTATTCACCCTTTTGTTCTTACTTAATAACTAAGGAATCCTATAATTGGTGGATTACAAGGAGAAAATGGGGATTTAGACATCAAATATCTGAAGGCAAAAATCTAAAAATGTCAGTCGCAAATATCTGGAAGCACTTAGGAGGATTTCGCAGGCGTGCAAGATGGCTGCGAAATTTCGCAGCCATCACCTTGTGATTTCGCAGCCTGCGAAATTGGCCTTCAGCTTGGTGTGATTGGCTTCCAATGGCTCTAACTTCTTCATTTCAACTCTGATTCGCAAACCGTTTGAAGCATTGGATTGCTGACTTCCCGAGCTTTGAAACAAAATATAGTATGCATCAAATGGACTCTAAGAAGTGCTCTAAAAGTGTCAAACAGTTGATGTCCTCTTGAATTCTTCATGTTAGATTTCTCTCTTTGCTTTCATCCTTGCATTCATGATTTGTTTATGGCAAAGGACTATAAAGCTTCAAATCTTAGGTTCTCATGTAAATGAGCTTCCATTTGCTTTGCCATGGATTCCATAGAACTCTCCTCAATCTTGGATTGCTTTGGTGATCAAATTACTATCAAAAACACCAAAACTTACACAATTTGATTAGAAACGATTGCAAAGGTACTTAATATGCTAATTGAGTTAAAAGGTAATAACTACTACTCAAAAGTGTTTAAAAGAGTTAATTACAAGCTATCAAATAGCACTTTTTGAGTAGTAATCAACCGCATTTGTAGTTTCATTTTTGGTTTAGATCGCATTTAAATAGCACTGTTTAAAAGAGTTATTCTATCTGGTTTTTTGTCACAATAGGCACCTGATTCAATCAGTCACAATAGGTCATTATCATTTTTGGCATATACGACACATATATGATCAGTAACATCATTGTCTTATCCGGTTTTCATCATAGATGACACCTAGTCCAATCGATCACAATAACTAAGTTTCATTTTTTACATAGACTACAACTATATGATCGACCACATCGTTGTTCTATCTGTTTTTTGTCATAGATCGCACCTGATCAGATAGGTTCCGATAGTTCAATTTTGGTTTCGACTTTGACTAGATCTATATAATCATGTCATTGTACTATTTGGTTTTTGTCCCATACTGCACCCCATCAAATCGGTTATGACAACTCAATTTTGTTTTCGACTTAGATAACACTTGTACGATTAGTTAAGTCATTGTTCTGTCTGGTTGTCATCATAGACCGTACCTAATTAAATAGGTCCTAATAGTTTAGTTTCAATTTTTAAGCGTAGACCATACCTATACGATCGATCACATCATTGTCTTATCATGTTTTCGTCATAGACCAGACCAAGTTCAATTAGACCCAATTCAATCGGTCATGAGAGCTTAATTTTATTTTCGACGTAGACTACATCTAAATGATTTTCCATGTAGTTATACTATTTGGTTTTCATCACAAGTGGTACTCGATCCAATTGGTTAGGAAAGTTCAATATCATTTTCAACGTACATTGCACCTGTTCGATCGCTCATGTCATTGTCATATCTTATTTTCATCATAGACGACACCTCATCTAATCGGTCACGATAGTTTAGTATCATTTTTAGTATATAACGCACCTGTATAATCAGTCATGTCGTTGTCTTGTCTAGTTTTTATCTTAGATTGCACCCGTTCAGATAAATCCTAATAGTTCAGCTTCGATTTCGACATAGACCAGGAGAAGACCACTTTCACGCGCCCATTTGTCACCTATACATACAGGAGAATGCCTTTCGACTTATGCAATGCACCCGCAACTTTCCAAAGATGCATGTTAAGCATTTTCAGTGATATGGTGGAGCATATTATGGAAGTCTTTATGGATGATATCACCATATATGGAAGTGCATTTGATGAATGCTTGGTCAACTTAGAAGTTGTTTTGCACCGATGCATTGAGAAAGACATAGAGCTTAACTGGGAGAAGTGCCATGTCATGGTACAACAAGGGATTGTCCTTGGGCACATCATCTCCAAGCAAGGCATTGAATTTGACAAAGCAAAGGTTGAACTCATTGTCAATTTGACATCCCCAACAAATGTCAAAGGAGTAAGGCAATTCCTTGGCCATGTTGGGTTCTATAGGAGGTTTATCAAGGATTTCTCTAAGCTTGCAAGGCCTCTTTGTGAACTATTGGTGAAGGATGCTAAATTCATATGGGATGATAGATGCCAAAGGAGTTTTGAAGAATTGAAGCTATTTTTGACAACCACACCAATAGTGAGGGCTCCCAACTGGCAACTGCCCTTTGAGGTAATATGTGATGCCAGTGACTTTGCCATAGGAGTTGTTCTTGGGCAAAGAGAAGATGGAAAACCCTATGTGATCTACTACGCGAGCAAGACATTGAACGAGGTGCAAAGAAACTACACAACCACCGAGAAAGAATTGTTAGCTGTAGTTTTTGCCTTAGATAAGTTTCATGCTTACTTGGTGGGGTCCTTCATTGTGGTTTTCACTGATCACTCTGCTTTGAAGTATCTGTTGACTAAGCAAGATGATAAAGCAAGGTTGATTAGATGGATCCTCTTGCTTCAAGAGTTTAATCTCCAGATCAAAGACAAGAAAGGAGTGGAGAATGTGGTTGCAGACCACCTTTCAAGGCTAGCTATCACACATAATTCCCATGGTTTGCCCATTAATGATGATTTTCCAGAGGAGTCTCTCATGTTGGTGGAAGTTGCTCCTTGGTATGCTCACATTGCTAACTACCTAGTCACAGTAGAAGTTCCAAGTGAGTGGAAAGCATAAGATAAGAAGCACTTCTTTGCGAAAATTCATGCCTACTATTGGGAAGAGTCATCTTTATTCAAGTATTCTACGGATCAAATAATAAGGAAGTGTGTTCCTAAAGAAGAGCAACAAGGGATCCTCAATCATTGCCATGAAAATGCATGTGTAGGCCACTTTGCTTCTTAGAAGACAGCCATGAGGGTGTTGCAATCAGGTTTCTGTTGGCCATCACTTTTCAAAGATGTCCACATCATGTGCAAGAGTTGTGATCGATGCAAGAGGGTTGGGAAGTTGACACGCAGGAACATGATGTCTTTGAACCCCATTTTAATAGTTGATATTTTTTATGTTTGGGCCATTGACTTCATGGGACCATTCCCTATGTCTTTTGGCTACTCTTACATCTTGGTAGGAGTAGATTATGTTTCTAAGTGGGTTAAGGCAGTCCCATGCAAGCACAATGACCATAAAGTGGTTCTCAAGTTTCTCAAGGAGAACATCTTCTCAAGATTTGGGGTACCCAAGGCCATAATTAGTGATGGGGGTACTCATTTTTGCAACAAGTCTTTTAAAATTCTCCTAGCCAAGGGTGAAGCATAAGGTAGCTTCACCTTACCACCCTCAAACTAGTGGGCAAGTTGAGTTAGCAAACTGGGAGATTAAAAACATATTGATGAAGGTGGTGAACACGAACAGAAAAGATTGGTCTGTCAAGCTCCTTGATTCACTATAGGCATATAGAACAGCTTACAAGACCTTTCTTGGGATGTCTCCTTATCGCCTAGTCTATGGCAAAGCATGCCATCTCCCTATGGAATTGGAATACAAGGCTTGGTGGGCAATCAAGAAGTCAACATGGATTTGAGCAGAGTTGGGATGAAGAGGTTCTTAGACCTTAATGAGTTGGAGGAACTGAGAAATGATGCCTACATCAATTCAAAAATTGCAAAAGAAAGATTGAAGGTTGCATGATTAGTGGGTTTCCCGCAATGATTTTCAAAATGGACAAAGAGTCTTGCTCTATGACTCTAAGCTCCACATCTTTCCGGGCAAGCTGAAATCAAGGTGGATAGGTCTTTTTACCATTCACTAAGTGCATGCAAATGGAGTAGTGGAACTACTCAACTCCAACAGCACCAGTAGCTTCAAAGTGAATGGTCACCGTCTCAAGCCCATTGTGGAGCCTTTTTCTCATAACAAGGATGAATTCATCATTCTTGATCCAGATCAAGCTTGACAAGACTAGTATTTGAATGGACCTAGTCTTTCTAACGACTATCAAGTCCATATCTTTTTGTTTTATTTTTATTTGAGAGTTTTCTTGTATTGTAACTTGTTTTAATTTTGATTTCTCGCTTTAATTTCATTTTGGTTTGATTTAACTTAGGTTTTTTATGATCAATTTCATGGGGGACTTCAAAGCAGTTGGGCATGTCCTTAAAGATTCTTGGCAGAGGAAAAACCCTGTAGAAAAAATTCACCAAGGCTTTTCGCACACCCTTGCGAAAATTTTGCAGGGTATGCGAAACCCTTCTCAAATAGTAAGGTCAGCTATTGCCAATTTTCACTCTTAAAACTCAAATTCACACACCTTGCAAAATTTTCGTAGGGCATGCGAAATTCATGCCTCTCCTCAAAATGGCTACTGTCAGTTTTAGGATGCAAAATTCTCATTTCACGCACTAGGCGAAAATTTTGCACACTAAGCGAAAATCGTTCTGAAATCCTCATGAGCTATTGCCAGTTTTTGTTTATTCATGGCCCATTTTTCATGGGGTATGAAAATTTCGCGCACCCTGCGAAAGTCAACATTGCCTACTACCTATTTTTGGCTTTTCAAATAGCAATTCGTAGACCCTGCAATTTTTAGCGAGCTTTGCGAAAAATTGCTCCCTCTGTGAAAACCAGTTTTTCAAAGGCCAAGCCCCAGCACTAGTTCGCACACTGTGCAAAAGTCCAAAAAGGGTCTACGAACCCATTTCGCACACCCAACACTATGCGAAATGCCCTTGTGAATTTATTTTTAAATACCTCCCGAACCCTAACTCCCCCATTTTCCCCCCATTTCGCAAGCACCCTCCCATTGCGAATCTCTCCGCCACCTTGCGACATCTTCATAGTGTCCACCCTCTGTTCACATGCCCCCCTTCCCTCGCATCTCACTCCTCTGTCCCTCTCCCATTTGACACCCCGTTTGAAGCATTGACCCGAGGCCCACTTCTCCATTTCCATATGACATGGACCTGAGGGGCCCTTGGTGCCCCTTTGTAGAGTCGCACTCTAAGGTAGAGAGCCTCTTCTGCTCAGGTACCTCATGATTTGCCACCTTAGGAGGCCACTACAGAGGCCGCACAGATTCCCTCTTCTGAGGGTGGAACGCCCACTAGTCCCTCATCTTCTGCTCCTTAGCGCAGGTATGAGACTAGGAGACCAACTACTACATGATTACTACCCAAAAAGTGCTATTTTGCGCTTTTAATTCATTATGTTTTAAGCACTTTTGTGTAGTAGTTCTCCATCTTTATTCCAATTGGCATGTTAAGGACCTAGCAATGACTTCTAATCATATTTGTGGCTAGTTTTAGTGTTTTGACAGCTTTTTGGATTATTAAGACAAGCCAAGTAAAGGAGGGAAGCAAAGAGGAAAACAAGGTGAAGAAAATAGAGGACAGCAGCAGCAGTCTTCCTTCACACTTTTGGAGTACTTTCCGAAGTCAATTTTCTACATGCTATATACCATTTCAAATCTTAGGAAGTCAAGAATCCAACGCTTTAAACCGTGTATAATTTGGAGCTGAAATGAGGAAGATATGGCCTTCGGAAGACAACTGCTCCAAGCTTGTGCGAAATTCGCACAACACCTTCAGCTTGTGCGAAATTCGCACCAGCCCATGCGTCTTTGGTGAGAATTCTCCTCTGTTTTGCCGACTCCACATGAGATCTTTTCTTATGTATTTTTTATGTAAATTCCTTTCTTATCCCTGTAATTAGCCAATCACAGGCTTTGCTTTGTAAAGACTATAAGAGGGGTGGAAATCATCTCACGAATATATGTTATGTTTTACACTTGGTAAGATACAGGGCGCTCGTTGCTTTCCTTTTCTCTCTACTATTTTCTTTTCCTTAGAAGCCAAACAACCTCTGAGGATGTTTTCCCAGAGGATGAGAGGCTAAACTTTTAGTTTCTTGGAGTGAAGGAAGCTAGGTGAAAAGTCCAGATGCAAAAATGGAAAACTCTCGTGCATTAAATACAGGTAGTTGGAGTTCATAAATGGCTTTTAAATCCAAAGTTTTGCTTTAAATCCCTTAGAATCACTTTGAATGGCCAATACATGGTAAGCTTTAGGTCTCTGTGGATGCTTATTGCTAGATCCATATCAATCCATTAGTTATCATGTACGAGCCATTGGAAAGTGGCTCAAGGTGAAGACCCACAGTGTCTAAAGCCATTAATGGAACTTGACTACCATTTCTATTGACTTTTTATGGATTAAATCTTCATTGTTAAACCTATACTGGTTCGGGAAACAACCATCCTTTATGTTGTTGTCCCCAATGCGAGGAGAAAATCCAGAATTTCCCACTTTGCATTCTGAACTTGATCCTAGCAACCTTTAGCTCCGGGAGACTTTCTTTCTTCCATTTTTATAAAGTTCGATGTTAGTATAGTTTCAAACACCACTTTCAAAACAAATTTTATTTTCTTTTAAACTTTAAGTTTTTTACAAAGGAAATCATCATATTCAATTTCTAATCTTGAGTCTATCACTGGTAGAGTGAAAACCCATCCCAGAGTTCGACCCTAGAGCTGCTATACTATAGTAGTTTTGCTACGCTAGTATGAGGTCATAGGTTTATAAATGTTTTTGATTAAAAGACCCGACTGGATCAAACGAATCACTACACAAGGGGGCCAAGACTTTAGGCCCAGGCGAGTCATCCAGAGCTTCACAGCCTGAGCCTCTTATAGCTACACATGCTCGAGCTCCTACAGATTCTAAGCTTCCTTCCGACATGTCACCGGGGTCTATTATTAGATGCCCGATGCTCACAGCATTGCCCATTGAGGGCAACTCAGATTGCAGATCGAGACCTTTCCACTTGAAGTTCTATTTTGATTAGGAGGCCTTTCGACAGAAGCTTGAGCTCTAAAACTCTTATGGCCTACTGCAGAGGTACC
The DNA here is from genome assembly GCF_030704535.1 of Vitis vinifera. Classification (NCBI taxonomy): domain Eukaryota; kingdom Viridiplantae; phylum Streptophyta; class Magnoliopsida; order Vitales; family Vitaceae; genus Vitis; species Vitis vinifera. The sequence continues at coordinate 14,903,994 of NC_081809.1, read as the reverse complement.
ATCTTGAGCAGCATATTGTAGAGGCTTTATAGATTCCTTTCGAGCCAGTTGATCCATCTATTTTCCGCCAATGGTCCCTAGTATCTCAGAGGGACATGGCCCGCATTTTATCCAGGGGGACCTCTATAGATTCGATCTTTCTTCGGAACGAGCTTCCACCTGGGATGCTCCAACCTCTTTCCCCTATAACATTTAGTACAAAGGCGATGAGCTATCTTGGATGCTTTGTTCCGCATATCAGAGGGCTTCTACTTTGGCCTGCACCACTTGATCATGGCCTTCCTCATCCACTTTGAGGAAAAGGTCCATAGGAAGAAGCTTCAGATGGTAGACACCATTCCATTGCTATTCCCGAGGTTGCTTTGCCAGATCTTTTGGAGCATATGGATTTTCCTACTGAGCCTCAGCACGAGCGTCGCCGCATTTGTGGAGAGCAATTCACTCTTGACAAATGGAATCAGTTGGCAGGCTATTTTGCACCTCTAGGAGCCCATCCCATGGTAGCACCTCCAGAGTCCCCACAAACGGAGCAGACACAGTCTACTCCAGTACCTACAGAGTAGGGTGAGCTTCTGACAAAGACTATACCACCTGCACCTGCATCACCTACTTCAGCACCACCAGTGCCCATGCCTGAGGCTATTTCTGTTGCTCTCCCTATGACTCCTACTGTTCCACCTGTTGCTCCTACTTCATCCGAGCCTTCCATCACCATCTCTACTTCGGAGTTTCGTGGCCTTGTAGCTACCTTCTAGACACTGTCCACCACACATGCCACTCTCTTCCAGTAGATGGCTGAGATGCGTTCCCAATAAAACCAGCAGACTGCTATACTTTGCCAGATCCAACAACACCTAGGTCTCCTGCCTCCACCTCAGCCTGACCTTCCTACATCATCAAAGCCTTTAGCTCCAATTGAGGATACTATTCCAGCTGAGGACACTACCATAGTAGAGGTCCAGATCCTGCCACCTTAGGAGGCCACCACAGATGCCATTACTTCAATTGATCCTCAGGATGAGCCTCAGACAGTTGCCACAGTGATTCGTTCCCAATTGGTGTACCAGCTGATTCATGTCCTCTCAATGGTCCCGGCAATGGAACCACATTTGATTTCGTGCCCAGCTAGTGTATGCCTTGTTGATTGGTGCTCAATCAACTGGTGTACCTTGATTTCGGTCCTCAGATGGGAGTAATCAACAAAATTTATAACCTATTACACCATGTACTAGGATAGCCTTAGCTAGCATAGCATAGTGGCTCTAAGATCGTTCACTGGGATGGGTTTTCACTTTACAATTGATATTAGTTCAAAGATGAATTGGTGCTTTTTCATTTCAAGGTTAGCTCTAAAAGAAAACATAAAGATGTTTGAAAAGGTTGGATTTTAAGTGAAACCAAAAATAAAGTAACGGGAATTACTTACTAAGAAAACCGTTTCTTGGAGTTTTAGGATCACTGGGGTCAGGCTCCTCATGCAAAAACAGAGCTCCAGTCACTTGAGTCTTTTCCTCGCGTTGGGGATTTAACATATAGTTATTTCCTGAACCGGTGTGGTACAAATGCTTCCCTTTAATGGGTTCAAACACTAAATCCCTCTCACTGATGCATCTTGCAATGGGTCATACCTCTCACCTAGCATTGGCCATTCAAGATGATCCTTAACCTTGGATTACCCGTCAAAAGCTCGCAAGAGATAACTAATGGATGTCTCCTTGGAGTCCAAAAGCTTACCAAGTGTTGGCTATTCTAGAAAATCCTACCTTTAAACCACCTCCCAAAGGCTCGCAAGAGGTAAACTAGTGCATCTCAATGGACGGAGATCACTTGCCTTACCAAGTGTTGGCCCAGGTGATTTCAAGGCGTTTTAAGTTAACTAAAGAGATAAAAAGCATTAACAGGTTACACTTTCTCTTCATTAGTGGCTAAAACAACAAAACTCTCAATTCTTGCATTTGGAAACTTACCTAGCTTTCTTCACTCCAAGAGACAAAGAGCCTAGCCACTCATCCTCTGAGAAAACATCCTCAAAGTTTGATTTGCTAGAAATAAAAATAACGAGAAAACAAAAATATGAAGGAAAAGCATAACAAGTGCTCTATAGATAGATTTCTTACTATCGTTGATTACATATCTGATATATGATATATTCTTTACATTGGTTCAAAGATATATATAGAGAAGATATTTTCTAAGAAATATCCCAATAATATCTTTGACTGATTACAAGGAGAAAATAGAAATTTACACAAAATATCTTGAGAAAAAAATCTAACTTAGTCGGTGGCAAATATCTGAGTTTACACAGGTGGGTTTTGCAACGTGGTTCATAGCTGCGAAGATGGAGTTTCAACTTGAAAAGTGCCACACGTGTGCTTAGAGGTGGTTTCGCAGCTGCGAAACACCTTGTGAAATTTCGCAAGTGGATTTCATTTCGCAGCTGCGAAATTTTCGCACAGCTTGATGCAGTTGTCTTCAAACGGCCATAACTTCTTTGTTTCAACTCCAATTAGTGTATCGTTTGAAGTGTTGGACTCCTGACTTACCGAGCTTCGAAATGAAATATAGTATGCATGAAATGGACTCCAAGAAGTACTCTAAATATGTCCAACAGTTGCTATCCTCTTGAATTCTTCATGTTAGATTCCTCTATTTTTCCTCCTTGCATTCTTGATTGGCTTTGGCAAAGAACTACGAAGCTCCAAAGCTTGGATTCTTCATGTAAATGAGCTTCCATTTGCTTTGCCATGGATTATATAAAGCTCTCCCTCATCTTAGATTGCTTTGGTGATCAAAAAGCTATCAAAAACACCAAAACTTAACACAATTTGATTAGAAATGATTGCAAGGGTCCTTAACATGCCAATTTAGTTAAAAGGTAATAACTACTACTCAAAAGTGTTTAAAAGAGTTAATTACAAGCTATAAAATAGCACTTTTTGATTAGTAATCACACAATCACAGCTACACCTGAGGATGCATCATCTCCACCTAAGGCTCCCATTACTTGATCATAGGACATCTCTTTATCTTATTGTATTTACATACTGTATTAGTGGAGATTGTTCCTTGTTTTGATGCTTTATATTTTGGAATTGGATGTATTACCTGATGATATCTCGTATTGTACTTTCTCAGATTAATATATAGACATCATTTTTAATATTACTTGGCATTTTTCGATTTCCTCTACTCATTACTCTTTTGTTTTTTTTTTGTTTTTTGTTTTTTTAACTCATGTTGTTTCTCCTATATGACTCAGACTCCATTTCACTCAGGAGGTACCACTTCTTCCCTTTATTTTCAATTGCTCTTAACACATTAAGGGCAATGTTGATCTTGGTTGAGGGGAAAGTTGAGGAAGGAAGTATTGTTAATAATGCTAGGTTAATTTGTTAATTTTAAAAGTAACTTTTTACATAATTTTAAAAGTTTTTACTCTACTCTCTGATTACTACTCAAAAAGTGCTATTTGATAGCCTATAATTAATCCTTTTAAACACTTTTGAGTAGTAGTTTAGGCCTTTTAACTCAATTGGCATGTTAAGGACCCTTGAAAGGGATTTTAATCACTTTATGCAAGTTTTGGTGTTTTTGTTAGTAATTTGATCACCAAAGCAAGTCAAGACTGAGGAGAGTTATGAGGAATCTTGGGCAAAGCTTAGAAGTCATTTGCCAAGAGTAAATTCGGATTGCAAGGAGAAAAAGTAAAGAGAATCTGCCATGAAGCATATTCTTGATGACAGTCGTAGCAGCTACTTTTGGAGCACTTTCTGAATTCCAATTGATGCATGCTATATACCATTTCAAAGCTCAGGAAGTCAACAAGCCAATTCTTCAAACGGTGCACAATTCGGAGTTGAAACGAAGAAAGTGCAGCCATTGCAAGCCAATCACTCCGAGCTGAAGGAAGCATTTTGCAAAGTGCTGCGAAATCACCCTTTTGTTGCGAAGTGATTTCGCAGCCTTTTTGTACAGTAGGGTGCATTTCCTTCTGAAGTTGCCCGACATATACCGCGAGAGGGAAGCTGGGAACCTCAAGGTGGAAGCCAACTTTGCAGCCCTGCGAAGATAGCATGTTGTTGCGAAATGATTCCGCAGCCCTCTTGAGTGTCTGCGAAATCTCGCAGACACCATTTTCTCTTGCGAAATGGTTCCTGAAGCACCCCGATATTTGCTACCGACATTGGGAGATATTTTACATCAGATTTTTGTTGTCTAAATCCCAAAATACTCCTTGTAAGCCACCAATTACAAGATTCCTTAGCTTTTAAGTTAGTAAAAAGACTAAATATCTATGTAATAATTAGTTTTATATTATGTTCATATATACCTCTCGGGAGCCTGTTCTCAGAGAGAGGAGATCCTTTTGTAAAGTTTTGGGTAAGCAAGTAAAGTTTATTTTCTTTCTACTGCCTTACCTTCTCACTTTGTATTTTTTAGTTAATACTAAGTTATGAACTCTCTGAGGAGTTTTCCCTAGAGAATGAGTAACTAAACCTCTAATTCCTTGGAGCTAAGGTTGCCGGGGGAGGTTCCAAGTGCAAGAATGCAAAGCTTTGTGGTTCTAGCTATTAATGAAGAGGAAGTGAAATCCTTTAGTGATTTCTATCTTTTTAGTTAACTTAAAACACTTTGGAGTCACCTGGGCCAACACTTGGTAAGGCAAGTGATTTCCAACCATGGAAATGCACTAGTTTACCCCTTGCGAGCCTCTGGGAGGTGACTTCAGGGTAGGATTTTCTGGAATTGCCAACACTTGGTAAGCTTTTTGATTACTACCAAAAAGTGCTATTTTGTAGACCTAATTATAATGGTTTTAAGCACCTTTGAGTAGTAATCATATTCATTTAACCCAATTAATTCATTAAGGTCCTTAGTAATTGGTTTTAACCATTTTGTGGCAAGTTTACATGTTTTTATCAGCTTATGAATCAATTCAAGCATGCCAAATGATGGAGGAGCTACTTGGACAAGTTATGGCAAAGCTTTTGGAAGCTAAAATTCATGAAGAACCAAGCTTTGGAGCTCCATAGCCCTTTGCCAAAGTCGTTCAAAGTATGCAAGGAAAGAACAATGGAGAAGAGGAAAACAGAGTGAAGAAAACAGAGGACAGCAGCTGCAGTCTTCTTTCACACTTTTGGAGTACTTCCCGAAGTCCATTTTCTACATTCTATATACCATTTCAAAGCTCAGGAAGTCAAGAATCCAACGCTTTAAATCGTGTACGATTTGGAGCTGAAATGAGGAAGATATGGCCTTTGGAAGACAACTGCTCCAGGCTTGTGCGAAAATTTCGCACAACCCCTTCCAAATTCGCACAGCCCATGCGTGGTGCGAATTTTCCTCTGTTTTTACCGACTCCACTTTAGATATTTTCCTATGTATTTTTTTTTATGTAATTTCCTTTCTTATCCTTGTAACTAACCAATCACAAGCTTTTGCTTTTGTAAAGACTATATAAGGGGTGGAAATCACCTCTTGGAAGATATAGAACATGCATATTACGTTTTACACAGAGTGCTATACAGAGCTCTCTCGTTTCTCTTTTCTATTTACTATTTTATTTTCTTGGAAGCCAAACAGCCTCTAAGGGCTTTTCCTCAGAGGATGATTGGCTAAAACTTTTAGTTTCTCAAAGTATGGATGTTATGTGATGACTTGGATGCAATCCCATGGAAATTTCTCGCACCTGGAAAGTAAGGTAGTCGTTTTTCATTAAAGGTTCATTAATGCAAAGTTTGGTTTTTATTTCCTTTGGACAACTTCCAACGGCCAATACTTGATAAGCTTTTGGATTTCTATCCATTAGTTATCTCCTACGAGCTATTGGAAGGTGAGGTTTTCAATTCCAAGTTTTGCATTAATCCGTTAGAACCAATTTCAATGGCCATTGAAAGGTGAGTTTATCACCTGGAATGACTTTGAGTTGCCAATATTTGGTAAGCTTTTGGCTTTAGACCATTAGTTATCTCTTACGAGCCATTCAAAGGAAGTCTAAGGTGAATAACCATTGATGAAATTCACTACCATTTGTTTTGCCATTTTAAAGGATTAAAACTTGATTTGCTAAATCCATACTGGTTCGGGAAGCAAGCATCACCATAGTTGCAACCCCAACGCGAGGAGCCTATCCTGAGATTTCCAATTTGCATAAGAGCCAGAGCATAGCTATCCTATCTTTGAGAAACTTGTTTTTACACCCTTTCATTTTAGTCTTTAATGTTAGCTTAGATTAATTTAAATCTTTCTAAAACATTTACATCTTCTTTTAAAGCTAACATCCATAAGAAAATCACCTATTTTCCTAATTTGAATATCACTTGTGTTTGCGAAAACCCTTCCCAGTGAACGATCCTAGAACCACTATGCTATAGTAGCTTGGCTACTTTAGTAATAGTATTCAAGGTATAAATTTTGTTGATACGCCTTTAAAGCTAAGCTACCATGAGTCGAATCACTTTTGGACTCCAAAGAGACATCCATTAGTTATCTCTTGCGAGCTTGAGAAGGGAAGTCCAAGGTTAAAGATCACCTTGAACGGTTAAGGCTTAGTGAGAGGCTTAAACCATTGCAAGTTGCATCAATGAGAGAATTAAAGTGAAATCTAATTGAAGGATGTATCTGTACAACACCGGTTAGAGAATTGACTATATGTTGAATCTCTAATGCGAGGAAAGGAACCATCTGACCGGAGCTATGTCTTTTGCATGAGGAACCACCCCAGTGAACCTAACTCTCCAAGGAATGCTTTTCTTCCTAAGTTATTCCAAACATTTGTTATGTTAGTTAGTTTAAGTCTAAATCTTTACCAATCAAAGTTTGTGTTTTACTTCTTAAGCTAACCTTGAAATGAAACAAGACCAATTCACTTGGAATTGGTATCATTGAGAGCTTGTTAATCTTTCCCAGTGGACGATCCTAGAGCCACTATACTATAGTAGCTTTTTCTTTGCTACCCTAGTATATGGTGTTATAGGTTATAAATTTTGTTGATTACCCCCTCAATCAAGGAGCACCAGCTGGACACGAATCAGCTGAGACACCAATTGGGCACGAATCAAATGGCGTCGTTGCCGGGGAATGAGTCAAGTTTCTAGAGATACCATTTTTGAGCACTTGTGATTTTCATCACAAGTTGGTAACGTTTCTTTCACTTTACTAATTCTCATTCTTTCTTTATTTATTCATAATCTAAGTTTATATTTTAAAATCTAGCCTAGTTTAATTTTGTTGTTGTAGCCCTGTTTCTGTTGTTGTTCTTTATTTTCATTTAAGTTATAAATAGATACTAGTTGTGTATGCCAAAGTGGATACGAGATAGTGGAGGAAGGCTTGTTAAGTGTGATACACCTCAGAGAAGAGAATTCAAATTAAGCTTGAATATCATGGAAGCTACACCTGAAGATCAACATAGTCACCAATGTCGTCAAGACAATCTTAATGAATTCAGATCAATGAGGGACCGCATGCATCCACCTCGTATGAGTGCACCATCATGTATAGTGCCCTCTACCGAGCAGCTAGTGATCAGACCATATCTTGTTCCACTTCTACCAACTTTCCATGGGATGGAAAGTGAGAATCCGTATGCACACATCAAGGAATTTGAAGATGTTTGTAATACATTCCAAGAGAGAGGAGCTTCAATCGATTTGATGAGGCTTAAGTTATTTCCTTTTACTTTAAAGGATAAGGCCAAAATTTGGCTTAATTCTTTAAGGCCAAGGAGTATCCGTTCTTGGACTGACTTACAAGCTGAATTCCTCAAGAAATTTTTTCCCACTCATAGAACAAATGGCTTGAAAAGGCAAATTTCAAACTTCTCAGCTAAAGAGAATGAGAAATTCTATGAGTGTTGGGAAAGATACATGGAAGCTATAAATGCTTGTCCTCACCATGGCTTTGATACTTGGCTACTGGTGAGTTATATTTATGATGGTATGTCCTCCTCAATGAAGCAACTCCTCGAGACAATGTGTGGAGGAGATTTCATGAGCAAAAATCCAGAGGAAGCTATGGATTTCTTGAGCTATGTAGCTGATGTTTCAAGAGGATGGGATGAACCAACCAAAGGAGAAGTGGGTAAGATGAAGTCTCAACTGAATGCTTTTAATGCAAAGGCTGGGATGTATACTTTAAAATAAGATGATGATATGAAAGCAAAGATGGCAGCTATGACAAGAAGATTGGAGGAGCTGGAGCTGAAAAGAATTCATGAAGTGCAAACTGTTGCTGAAGCACCAGTGCAAGTGAAGCTGTGTCCTAATTGTCAGTCATATGAACATTTGGTGGAGGAATGCCCTGTAATTTCAGCTGAAAGGGAGATGTTTAGAGATCAAGCAAATGTTGTTGGACAATTCAGGCCAAATAACAATGCGCCTTATGGAAATACCTACAACTCAAGTTGGAGGAATCATCCAAATTTCTCATGGAAGGTCAGAGCAACTCAATACCAACAGCCGGATCCACCATCTCAACAAACTTTAAGTCTTGAACAAGCAATAGCTAATCTCAGCAAGGTAGTGGGAGATTTTGTTGGAAAGCAAGAAGCCACCAATGCTCAAATCTATCAAAGAATTGATAGGGTGGAGAGTATGTTGAATAAAAGGATGGATGGAATGCAAAATGATATGAACCAAAAGTTTGATAACATCCAATATTCAATTTCAAGGCTTACAAATTTGAATACACTGCAAGAAAAGGGAAGATTTCCTTCTCAACCTCACCAAAATCCCAAAGGTGTCCATGAAGTGGAAAGCCAAGAGGGAGAATCATCACAGGTGAAAGATGTCAAAGCTTTGATCACTCTAAGGAGTGGTAAAAAAATTGAGCAGCCAACACCCAAGCCACATGTTGAGAAAGAAGAAGAGATAAAGAAAGGGAAGGGAATGGAAGATAAAGAGAGTGAGATCAGTGAAGAAAAGAAGGACTCTGATTCAACAAGGAAAGTAATTCCAGAGAAGGAGCTTCTAAAGGAAGAAATGCTGAAGAAGTCAACTTCTCCACCTTTTCCTCAAGCATTACATGGGAAAAAGGGGATTAGAAATGCAGCTGAAATCCTTGAAGTCTTGAGGCAAGTGAAAGTTAATATTCCACTGCTGGATATGATTAAACAAGTTCCAACGTATGCAAAATTCCTTAAGGACTTATGTACTATCAAAAGAGGGTTGACTGTAAACAAGAAAGCCTTCTTGACTGAGCAAGTAAGTGCAATCTTACAATGTAAGTCTCCTTTGAAGTACAAAGACCCGGGAAGTCCTACCATTTCAGTCATGATTGGAGGAAAGGTAGTAGAGAAAGCCTTGCTAGATTTGGGAGCAAGTGTGAATTTGCTTCCATATTCCGTCTACAAGCAATTGGGGCTTGGAGAGTTGAAGCCAACAGCAATCACTCTATCTCTGGCAGATAGATCAGTGAAAATTCCAAGAGGGGTAATTGAGGATGTATTGGTTCAAGTGGATAATTTCTACTATCCAGTAGATTTTATTGTTCTTGATACAGATCCTACTGTAAAGGAAGCTAATTTAGTTCCTATCATCCTTGGAAGGCCATTTCTTGCTACTTCAAATGCAATCATCAACTGTAGGAATGGGCTGATGCAACTCACTTTTGGTAACATGACACTTGATCTAAATATTTTCTATATGTCTAAAAAGCAAATCACTCCGGAAGAAGAAGAGGGTCCAGAAGAGCTGTGTATTATTGATACTTTGGTGGAGGAGCACTGTAATCAAAATATGCAAGACAAGTTTAATAAAAGTCTTGTGGATTTTGAGGAAGGTTTGTCTGAATCTACTATTGGGCTTGCTACTCTACAAAGTTGGAGAAAAATAGAAGAGATTCTACCTTTGTTCAATGAAGAAGAGGAGGCAGCTGCTGAAAAAGAAATTCCAAAACTCAATCTGAAGCCTTTGCCTGTGGAGCTGAAATATACATATCTCGAAGAAAATAATCAATGTCCTGTTGTGATATCTTCATCTCTGACCAGTCATCAAGAGAATTGTTTAATGGAAGTTCTCAAGAGGTGTAAGAAGGCAATAGGATGGCAAATATCCGACTTGAAAGGCATTAGTCCTTTAGTTTGTACTCATCATATATATATGGAGGAGGAGGCAAAGCCAATTCGTCAACTTCAAAGAAGATTGAATCCTCATCTACAAGAGGTGGTGCGAGCTGAGGTGCTGAAGCTACTTCAAGCAGGAATCATTTACCCTATATCTGATAACCCTTGGGTGAGTCCTACTCAAGTGGTACCAAAGAAGTCAGGGATCACAGTGGTTCAGAATGAAAAAGGAGAAGAAGTTACTACACGCCTCACTTCAGGTTGGAGGGTGTGTATTGATTATAGAAAGTTGAATGCTGTAACCAGGAAGGATCATTTTCCATTGCCATTTATTGACCAAGTGCTAGAGAGAGTCTCTGGACATCCATTCTATTGTTTCTTGGATGGATATTCAGGGTATTTTCAGATTGAAATTGATGTGGCAGATTAGGAAAAGACCACTTTTACATGTCCATTTGGAACATATGCTTACAGGAGAATGCCTTTTGGTTTATGCAATGCACCTGCTACATTTCAAAGATGTATGTTGAGTATTTTCAGTGATATGGTGGAGCGAATTATGGAGGTTTTCATGGATGACATCACCGTATATGGAGGTACATTTGAGGAATGCTTAGTTAATTTGGAAGCAGTTCTTCACAGATGCATTGAAAAAGACCTGGTGCTCAACTGGGAGAAATGTCATTTTATGGTACGTCAAGGAATTGTCCTTGGCCATATCATCTCTGAAAAAGGCATTGAAGTTGATAAAGCAAAGGTGGAGCTTATTGTCAAATTACCATCCCCAACAACTGTGAAAGGAGTAAGGCAGTTCCTTGGCCATGCAGGGTTCTATAGGCAGTTTATAAAAGGTTTTTCAAGTCTTTCAAAACCTCTTTGTGAGCTGTTAGCTAAGGATGCTAAGTTTATATGGGATGAAGGGTGTCAAAATAGCTTTGATCAACTGAAGAAATTTTTAACGACAACTCCAATAGTGAGAGCCCCTAACTGGCAATTACCTTTTGAACTGATGTGTGATGCCAGTGACTTTGCTATAGGAGCTGTGCTTGGCCAAAGAGAAGATGGGAAGCCCTATGTGATCTACTATGCAAGTAAAACACTGAATGAAGCTCAAAGGAACTACACAACTACAGAGAAAGAATTGTTAGCTGTGGTATTTGCTTTGGACAAATTTCGTGCTTATTTAGTGGGGTCTTTCATCATTGTCTTCACTGACCATTCAGCCTTGAAGTATTTATTGACAAAGCAAGATGCAAAAGCAAGGTTGATTAGATGGATTCTTTTGTTACAAGAATTCGATCTCCAAATCAAAGATAAGAAAGGAGTGGAGAATGTGGTAGCTGACCACCTTTCAAGGTTAGTTATAGCACATAATTCCCATCCCTTGCCTATTAATGATGATTTTCCTGAAGAATCACTCATGTTCCTAGTGAAAACTCCTTGGTATGCTCATATTGCTAATTATTTAGTAACTGGTGAAATTCCAAGTGAGTGGAATGCACAGGACAGGAAGCACTTCTTTGCTAAAATTCATGCTTATTATTGGGAAGAGCCCTTTCTTTTTAAGTATTGTACAGATCAGATCATAAGGAAGTGTGTCCCTGAAGATGAGCAGCAAGGGATTCTATCTCATTGTCATGAGAATGCATGTGGAGGCCACTTTGCCTCTCAGAAAACAGCCATGAAGGTGTTGCAATCAGGGTTTACCTGGCCATCTCTTTTCAAAGATGCCCACATCATGTGTACGAGTTGTGATAGATGCCAAAGGCTTGGAAAGCTGACAAAAAGAAATCAAATGCCTATGAACCCCATTCTAATAGTTGAGTTATTTGATGTATGGGGCATTGACTTCATGGGACCTTTCCCAATGTCTTTTGGTAATTCTTACATCTTGGTGGGGGTGGATTATGTTTCTAAATGGGTTGAGGCAATCCCCTGTAAACAAAATGATCACAGGGTGGTTCTCAAGTTTCTTAAAGAGAACATTTTCTCAAGATTTGGGGTGCCCAAAGCCATGATCAGTGATGGAGGTGCTCATTTTTGCAAAAAACCTTTTGAAGCTCTGTTATCCAAGTATGGAGTGAAGCATAAGGTGGCTACACCTTATCATCCTCAAACTTCCGAGCAAGTTGAGCTAGCTAACAGGGAAATAAAGAACATATTGATGAAAGTGGTGAATTCCAGCAGAAAAGATTGGTCTATTAAGCTTCATGATTCATTGTGGGCATATAGAACAGCTTATAAGACTATTCTGGGCATGTCTCCTTATCGTCTTGTCTATGGCAAAGCATGTCATCTCCCTGTGGAAGTTGAATACAAAGCTTGGTGGGCAATAAAAAAGCTGAACATGGACTTGATCAGAGCCGGAGAAAAGAGATATCTAGACCTTAATGAGATGGAGGAATTAAGAAATAATGCTTATATCAATTCCAAAGTTGCAAAACAGAGGATGAAGAAGTGGCATGATCAACTCATCTCCAACAAGGAATTTCAGGAAGGGCAAAGAGTTTTACTGTATGACACAAGACTCCATATCTTTCCTGGGAAGCTCAAGTCAAGGTGGATAGGCCCGTTCATAATTCACCGAGTATATTCCAATGGAGTGGTGGAATTATTGAATTCCAATGGCAAGGACAGCTTTAGAGTCAATGGATATCGTCTCAAGCCATTCATGGAGTCATTCAAACCAGAAAAGGAGGCAATCAACCTCCTTGAGCCTCAAAAAGCCTAAGCGAAAAAGGGTTTGCTGGACGTGGTTTTACCACAGTCCAAAATTTTTGTAAATTTTGTAAATTTTCAAGTTTTTTCCATACTTTTGATCTTAGTTTTTGATCTTAAATCATGTTTTTAGGTGTGTTTTAATCTTTTTGAATAATCCCAGGTGGAAGAAATTACAAGGAAATTGAAAGAAAAAAAATCGGATCGAAATCGGAGCAAAAACAGAGCAAAAATAAAGGAAAAACAGAGCTCTACGAAATTTCGTAGAATGAAGGAAACTTTTGCGAAATGAGCATTTTGTTGCCAAACCATTTCGCAACACTTTGAGATTCTCTGTGAGAATTTTCGCAATTGCGAAAGTGGGAATGGCACACGAGTGCCACTTCGCAGCACAGGAGCATCAGTTTCGCAGCTGCGAAACGCATTGCGAAGAGGAAAAGCCTGATTTCGCATCAAAAGTTCCATTCCGCAGGGTATTTCGCAATTGCGAAAGCGATTTTGGCACACGTGTGCCACTTCGCAACACAGTAACATTAATTTTACAGCTGCGAAATGCATTGCGAAGTTGCTGCGAAATTGGCGTTTTGTTGCGAAACTCAAACTGACCCTTAGGCTTCCGTTTTTCCTATTTATACCGGTCATTTGAGTTGTGAAAAGGGTTTCAAAAATCAGAGCGCCATTCTCGCAAGCTGTTCGTCTTCTTCAGTGAGCCACGCCGTCCAAGCCTCCGGTCATCTTCTCCGATCAGCAACGTCGGCCAAATTTCGGTATCCCGAAATGGCGCGAACACGAGGGGCTAAATCTTCATCTCCTTTGAACCGCAAGAAGAGTCTGCGAAAGGAGCCAGTTCCAGATTCTGCTCCAGAGCCTTCACCGTCAAGACCAATTCCCTCTTCAGTGAAGCTCGCGCTGCCAAAGCCGCCGGCAAGACGATACCTTACCAGGTCAGGAGGTCTGCCACTGCAAAAGAGGCCAAGGGTTGAGAGCTCAGAACCCATCAATTTGACTGAGCAGTCCCCAGAGCCGTCACCGGTTACATCTCCGGTATCCTCACCAACTTCCTCTCCAGTATCTTCTCCGGTATCTTCGCCAGTTCAGTCGCCAGTGCCATCTCTGGCGCAGCAAGAAAAATCTCAGGAGCCTCAACCGCCACTTCCCGAGCCCCAAATTCCATCCGAAACAGCTCTGGAATAAGTAATCAGGCGGCCAATGCTACCTCAGCCCCCAATTGAGGGAAATTTGGACTGTAGAGCTCGGCCATTCCATTCTGAGCTATGCTTCGACATAGCCGCATTCAAAGTGAGGCCGGAGCTTGCACAGTCATTCAACCTGCTGAGAAGGTACCATATGGAGCATCTGCTAGCTCCGAGAGACTTTTTCTACCCCCGGGTAGCCATGGATTTCTATCAATCCATGACAACCAACCAAGTCAGGGATCCAACTTTAATTCATTTCACTATTGATGGGAGGCATGGCATATTGGGAGCACGCCATATTGCTGAAGCCCTGCAAATTCCCTATGAGCCAACCCAATTCGATGATTTTAGAGCTTGGACCAATCCTACTGAGCTGGAGATGGTACGCACCCTATCCAAAGGAGCTGCCAATCGATCACATCTGTTGAGGGGGGAGCTTCCTCCCATCATGTTTCTGATTGATGCATTTTTGCGTCATAACCTCTACCCATTGCAGCATTGGACTCAAAGAAGAGGAGTCCTCTTAGAAGCCCTGTACAAGATGTCTGAAGGATTTTTCTTTGGGCCTCATCATCTTATTCTGGCAGCCCTTCTCTATTTCGAAGAGAAGGTACACAAAAAGAAGCTTCAGAGAGCTGATTGCATTCCCCTCCTCTTTCCAAGGCTGCTATGCCAAATTCTGGAGCACTTGGGATATCCTTCTGAGCCTCAGTTGGAGAGAAAGTGCATTTGCCGTGAGCTTTTTACTCTCGACAAATGGAACAACATGACAGCTTACAAAGTTGATCAGCAAGAGCCACCTCAGCCAGTTGCAAGGAGAGCATCCCCACGACACATACCTGAGGGTATAACAGTTGCTGCTCCTGCCATTCCTAGAGCTCCACCAGCTCCACCAGCTTCATCTCAGCCATCCACTTCAGCTGAACCAAGGATGGCCATTCCTATATCTGAATATAGAGAGTTGTGTCGTTCATTGGACACTCTCACAGCATCTCAGAGCAGTCTTGCTCAAGAGATGGCAGCCATTAGAGCATGCCAAGAGTAGATATTGGCCACTCAGGCTCAACACGCTGCCGTCTTAAGGCAGCTCCAGCTTCATTTCGACCTGCCACCAGCTATTGAGCCATCCACTTCTATTCCAGCAGAGCCACACTCTCATCCCTCAGAGTCTCATCCTCCAGAGCCCCAAGCCCCAGCTGAAGCACCAACTGAAGAGGCAGACCCATCTGCCTAGCCACAGCACCACCCACTCATCAGACTATTATATATCTACTATTTTTGTTTTATGTATTTCATTTTTTTAGTTTGAAAGAAATCCCATTATTTTGGTACTATATTTGGGATTGCTTGTATTACTTTTCTTTTGCATTGTACTCAAATGGATTCAAAGTAATACAAGTTTATTATTTCTTATTAACAGTTAGCATTAAGTTATTCTTATTTCCTTTTCTCACATATTCTATTCTTTTTGAAACATGTGGTTTCCCCAATCAATATTCGAATTTGGTATCAGCCAGGAGGTAACACTTCCTCCCTTTAATTACAGTCACTCATATCACATTGAGGACAATGCTCAGTTCGGTTGGGGGGAATGAGGAAGGAAGTATGCTAAGTCTTTTTGGTAATGCAATTATTTTGGTAAATTAGTTGTAGTTTTTACTTTTTACTCTTTTACTTTTTACTCTTTTACTTTTTACTCTTTTTATTCTATTCTCCATGAATTTTGAGGAAAAATTTTCAAATTAAACCAAGAGAAATTGAACTGTTGTTTTTCACTTGACTTAGAGTATGGATTATGCTTACTAAAGTGGTTCAATTGCTGAAACTTCTATTGAAATTGAATTTAGTTCTTCCACTTTAAGCTATTCACACACTATGCACATTAGATTCCGATTATAAGATGAAAAGTTATTTCCCTCTTGACTTAGGATAACTTTGGGACTTGGTATATTTGACCTCATTTGATAAAAATTGAAACACCCTGCAAAAGGCCAATGAGCCTTTGAAATAAAGAAAGTTGTTTGCTTGCCTTGAAACCCGAGCAAGGTCTGAGGGGTATATGGTGAAAATCTTTAAAGCCTGGTGCCCTAAGCCTTAATTGGTTGGGAGTCACCGACCTCAATGCTCGTTACAAGGGTGGATAGGTGGAGTTAGCATATGGTAGGTGCTTGGGTATTAGAAATTCATTCTCAAAAGTCCGGGGAAAAATCCAAGGAGTTAGTGGTTGAAAGATCCTTAAAGCTTGGTGCCCTAAACTTTAATTGGTTGGGAGTCATCGATGGACCCCCATTACATGGACAAGTCAGAAAGAGTATCCCATATAGCATTTAAAAAAAAAAAAAAAAAAGTGTGTTCTTTATTTAGTGATTTTGGTCAGTTTGCTAAGTGTTGAAAAGAGATAGGTTGGGGGGAGAGATTAGTTTAGCATATTATTCTCGGAACCTAAGGAACCAATACACATAGATTTTTTGTGGAAGATTAAAGTTTGGTTCTTTGAAAGTGGAAATGATTTTAAAACTTCAGTTTGCATAATGCACTCCCTTGATTGACAGTGTTTAGCATAGTTTGTTATGACTCTTGTTGAAATTTGGGTTTATATTTCTTTAATGTTTCATGTGAGAATTAGATCATCATGCCACTTGAGAATTGATTTAGATCAGCATGATGTTGTAAATTTTAGTATAGGTTGCTTTTTATTTTCATTTTTCTCTCCTATATTGCTAAGGGACTAGCAATATGTCAGTTGGGGGGAGTGATTACTACTCAAAAAGTGCTATTTGATAGCCTATAATTAATCCTTTTAAACACTTTTGAGTAGTAGTTTAGGCCTTTTAACTCAATTGGCATGTTAAGGACCCTTGAAAGGGATTTTAATCACTTTATGCAAGTTTTGGTGTTTTTGTTAGTAATTTGATCACCAAAGCAAGTCAAGACTGAGGAGAGTTATGAGGAATCTTGGGCAAAGCTTAGAAGTCATTTGCCAAGAGTAAATCCGGATTGCAAGGAGAAAAAGTAAAGAGAATCTGCCATGAAGCATATTCTTGATGACAGTCGTAGCAGCCACTTTTGGAGCACTTTCTGAAGTCCAATTGATGCATGCTATATACCATTTTAAAGCTCAGGAAGTCAACAATCCAATGCTTCAAACAGTGTGCAATTCGGAATTGAAACGAAGAAAGTGCAGCCATTGCAAGCCAATCACTCCGAGCTGAAGGAAGCATTTTGCAAAGTGCTGCGAAATCACCCTTTTGTTGCGAAGTGATTTCGCAGCCTTTTTGTACAGTAGGGTGCATTTTCTTCTGAAGTTGCCCGACATATACCGCGAGAGGGAAGCTGGGAACCTCAAGGTGGAAGCCAACTTCGCAGCCCTGCGAAGATAGCATGTTGTTGCGAAATGATTCCGCAGCCCTCTTGAGTGTCTGCGAAATCTCGCAGACACCATTTTCTCTTGCGAAATGGTTCCTGAAGCACCTCGATATTTGCTACCGACATTGGGAGATATTTTACATCAGATTTTTGTTGTCTAAATCCCAAAATACTCCTTGTAAGCCACCAATTACAAGATTCCTTAGCTTTTAAGTTAGTAAAAAGACTAAATATCTATGTAATAATTAGTTTTATATTATGTTCATATATACCTCTCGGGAGCCTGTTCTCAGAGAGAGGAGATCCTTTTGTAAAGTTTTGGGTAAGCAAGTAAAGTTTATTTTCTTTCTACTGCCTTACCTTCTCACTTTGTATTTTTTAGTTAATACTAAGTTATGAACTCTCTGAGGAGTTTTCCCCAGAGAATGAGTAACTAAACCTCTAATTCCTTGGAGCTAAGGTTGCCGGGGGAGGTTCCAAGTGCAAGAATGCAAAGCTTTGTGGTTTTAGCTATTAATGAAGAGGAAGTGAAATCCTTTAGTGATTTCTATCTTTTTAGTTAACTTAAAACACTTTGGAGTCACCTGGGCCAACACTTGGTAAGGCAAGTGATTTCCAACCATGGAAATGCACTAGTTTACCCCTTGCGAGCCTCTGGGAGGTGACTTCAGGGTAGGATTTTCTGGAATTGCCAACACTTGGTAAGCTTTTGGACTCCAAAGAGACATCCATTAGTTATCTCTTGCGAGCTTGAGAAGGGAAGTCCAAGGTTAAAGATCACCTTGAACGGTTAAGGCTTAGTGAGAGGCTTAAACCATTGCAAGTTGCATCAGTGAGAGAATTAAAGTGAAATCTAATTGAAGGATGTATCTGTACAACACCGGTTAGAGAATTGACTATATGTTGAATCTCTAATGCGAGGAAAGGAACCATCTGACCGAAGCTATGTCTTTTGCATGAGGAACCACCCCAGTGAACCTAACTCTCCAAGGAATGCTTTTCTTCCTAAGTTATTCCAAACATTTGTTATGTTAGTTAGTTTAAGTCTAAATCTTTACCAATCAAAGTTTGTGTTTTACTTCTTAAGCTAACCTTGAAATGAAACAAGACCAATTCACTTGGAATTGGTATCATTGAGAGCTTGTTAATCTTTCCCAGTGGACGATCCTAGAGCCACTATACTATAGTAGCTTTTTCTTTGCTACCCTAGTATATGGTGTTATAGGTTATAAATTTTGTTGATTACCCCCTCAATCAAGGAGCACTAGCTGGACACGAATCAGCTGAGACACCAATTGGGCACGAATCACTCTCCATGGTTATTAAGGAAAAATTCTCAAAATGAAATGGGAGAGATTGAGTTGTTGCCTTTTTACTTGAATCTTAGAGTTTGTATTATGATTATTGAGGTCGATGAATTATTGAAATTCCTCTTGAATTCAACCTTATTTCTTCCACTTTAATGTTACCACACACTATGCACATTAGGTTCTGGTTATAAGATGAAAAACTATCTCACCCCCTGAACTTAGAAAAATTTCGACTTGGTACCTTTGACCTCGTTTTAATATTGTTGGGACACCTTATAAAAGGCCAATGAGCCTTCAAAAAAAAAAAAAAGAACAAAGTGTTTCACTTGCCTTGAAACACGAGCAAGGTCCGAGGGGTATACGGCGAAAGTCTTTAAAAACCCAATGCCCTAAGCCTTTATTGGTTGGGAGTCATCGGCCTCAATGCTCGTTACAAGGGTAAGTAGGTGGAGTTTAACATATTGTAGGTGCTTAGGTATTGAATTTCAATCTCAAAAATCCGAGGTGAAATCTGAGGAGTTAGTGGTCGAAAGATCCTTAAAGCTTGATGCCCTAAACCTTGATTGGTTGGGAGTCATCGATGGATCCCCGTTACATGGACACTTTAGAAAACAATACCTTTAGCATTGTACTCCTACAATGAAAAAAATTGTGAAATAAAAGAGGTGCGTTCTTAGCTTATTGGAGGTTGGTCAATTTGCTAAGGTTTGAGAAAGAACTAGGTTGGAGGGAGAGAATAGTTCAACATACTATAATCGAAAACTAATAAACTTAACACTTAGATTTTTCTGGAAGAGTAAGGATTGGACCTTTGGGAGTGGAAATTCTTTTGATGCTTAAATTTGCATAATGCCTACTCTTTATAAATTGCAAGTAAGCAAGATATTTGATGACTCTTGTTGAAGGTTAAGTTTGGCCTCTTTGATGTTCCATGAGAGAGTATGATTTGCATCATGCCACTTGAAATTTTTTTGGAGTGATTAGCATGATTTTGTAAATTATTTTACGGTCTATTTTTCTTTATCTCTCCTTCATTGCTAAGGGACTAGCAATGTGTTAGTTGGGGGGAGTGATTACTACTCAAAAAGTGCTCTTTTATAGCTTGAAAGTAACCGTTTTAAACACTTTTGAGTAGTAGTTATTACTTTTTAACTCAATTGGCACATTAAGGAACCTAGCAAGGGTTACTAATAAGTTTTTGGCTAGTTTTGGTGTTTTAGGTAGTTTTTTTTATCATTGAAACAAGCAAAGATCGAGGGAAAATTTTGTGCAATCCATGGCAATGCAAGTTGAACCTCAAATACATGAAGAATCCGAGTTTTGAAGCACTTCATAGCCCTTTGCCAAGCTTGGCAATAGGTTGCCAAGCCAATCAGAGATACAAGGAAGAAAACCAGAGGAAGAAATCCAATATGTAGCAATTTCGCATGTCTATGCGAAAATTTCTCATAGCATGCGAAATCAAAGGGAGGAGGAGCTACAGGACTGAGTAAAGGACAATTTCACACACCCTGTGAAACCACTAATTACTACTCAAAAAGTGCTCTTTTATAGCTTCATATAAACTCTTTTAAACACTGTTGAGTAGTATTTATTACCTTTTAGCTCAATTGGCACATTAAGGACCCTTGCAAGTGTTACTAAAAGTTTTTGGCAAGTTTTGATGTTTTTGATAGCTTTTTGATCATTAAAACAAGCCAAGAATGAGGGAAAACTTGGCCTAGTCTATGGAAAAGCAAGATTGAAGCCAAATTACACGAAGAATCCAAGTTTGGGAGAGCTTCGAAGCCTTTTCCAAATCAATCAAGTATGCAAGGAAGGGAAACAGAGAAGGAATCTAACATTCAAGAATTTCACAACCCTTTGCGAATTGCCGAAGAAGGAATTTCGCAAGCCCTTGTAAAATTTTCGCAACCTTGCGAAATCTTCCTGTAAATCTTTAGATATTTTTGCACCGACTCCGTTAGATTTTTATCTCAAGATATTTTGTGTAATTACCTATTCTCTCCTTGTAATCAGCTAAAGATCTTTTAAGATATTTAGGATATCTAATTGAGGGGTTGAAAATATCTCTCTATATATGTCTTAAGATATCTCTTTTTGTAAGAATCTCGGAAGAAATTCTTGGGGATCACTTGTACATTTTTAGTAAGAAATATACAAAGCCTTGCTCTGCCTTACCTACTCATTTTGTATTTATTTTCTTTCTAACCAAACAACCTCTAAGGATATTTTCTCAGAGGATGAGTGACTAGTCTTTTTTGTTTCTTGGACTGAAGGAAACTAGGTAAGGGATCCGGATACAAAAGTGGGAGTTTTCCTTGTTTTAGTTTTTAATGAAGAGAAGTTGTGACCCGTTAATGGTTTTTTAATTTTTAGTTAACTTAAAATCCCTTATAATCATTTGGGCCAACACTTGGTAATCTTTTCGGACTCAGTCCATAGAGATCCATTAGTTATCTCTTGCGAGCCTCTAGGAGGTGGTTTAAAGGTAGGGTTACCTAGAATAGCAAACACTTGGTAAGCTTTTGGATTCCCTAGAGACATCCATTAGTTATCTTCTACGAGCTTTTGAAGGGTAATCCAAGATTAAAGCTCACCTTGAATGGCTAATACTAGGTGAGAGGTATGAACCATTGCAAGATGCATCAGTGAGAGGATTTTAGTGTTTGAAACCTTTAATTGGAATCAGTGTAACACACCGGTTTGGGAAATAACTATAGGTTAAATCCCCAATGCAAGGAAAAGATCCGGAATCTCCCCTTTTGTATAAGGAACCTGAGCCTAGTGACCTGAAACTCCAAGAAACCTTTTCTTTGTAATTAATCTCAGTTACTATTTTTGGTTAATTTACAACCAATCCTTTTCAATTAAACTTATGTTTTCTTTGAAAGCTAACTTAGAAAAGAAAAAGCACTAATCCAATTCTTTAAACTAATATCACGTGTGAAATGAAAACCCATCCTTGTGGACGATCCTAGAACCATTATGCTAGCTACCCTAGTATATGGTGATTTAGGTTTATAAATTTTGTTGATAACTCCCGTCTGAGGACTGAATAAAAGGAACACCAATTGGGGACGAATCAAATGGCATCTTTGCCGAGGATGGTGCCACTTCACAGTGATATAACATTTTCAGAACACTTGTGATCTTCATCACAAGTTTGGTGATTTTTTTTCTTTTCTTTTACTAACTCTTTTTATTTGCTTTTGTTTTTAGTTTATCTTTTATCTAGTTTTTAATTAATCTTACTTTTCTTTTTTCTTTTAGAATTGTTTTTCTCTTGTTTTCTTTGTTTTTATTTTAGTTATTGCTAGTTGTGCATGCCATATTGGATACAAGACAGTGAGGGAAGACTTGTGAAAATAAAAAATCCTCATGAAATAGAGTTGGAATTGTGTGTGAACGTCATGGAAGCTACACCTGAAGATCAACATAATCAACATGCTCCAGAAGAGAATATCAACGCATACCGATCCATGAGGAACCGCATGCATCCACCTCGTATGAGTACACCGTCATGTATATGCCACCTACAGAGCAGCTAGTGATCCGACCACATATTGTGCCACTTCTACCTACTTTCCATGGGATGGAAAGTGAGAATCCCTACGTGCATATCAAAGAATTTGAGGAGGTTTGTAATACTTTCTGAGAAGGAGGAGCTTCAATCGACTTGATGAGGCTCAAGCTATTTCCTTTCACTTTAAAGGACAAAGCCAAGGTTTGGCTTAATTCTTTAAGGCCAAGGAGTATCCGAACTTGGACTGATTTGCAAGCTGAGTTTCTTAAGAAATTTTTCCCGACTCATAGGACCAATGGCTTGAAAAGGCAAATTTTAAACTTCTTAGCTAAAGAGAATGAGAAATTCTATGAGTGTTGGGAAAGATACATGGAAGCTATCAATGTTTGTCCTCACCATGGTTTTGTTACATGGTTATTGGTTAGTTATTTTTACGACGGTATGTCTTCCTCAATGAAGCAACTCTTAGAAATGATGTGCGGAGGAGACTTCATGAGTAAGAATCTGGAGGAAGCCATGATTTCTTGAGTTATGTAGCCGAAGTTTCAAGAGGATGGGATGAGCCCAATGTCAAAGAAGTGGGAAGAATGAAATCTCAACCTAATGCTTCTAATGCTAAGGCTGAGATGTATACTTTGAATGAAGATACCGATATGAAAGCAAAATTTGCAGCTATGGCAAGAAGATTGGAGGAGCTTGAAGTGAAGAAGATACGAGAAGTACAGGCCATTTCAGAGATACCACTGCAAGCTATGTCGTGTTCCATTTTTCAATCGTTTGAGCACTTGGTGGATGAATGTCCTACAATGCCAGTTGTGAGAGAAATGTTTGGGGATCAAGCAAATGTTATTGGACAATTTAAGCCCAATAACAATGCTTTATATGGCAACACCTACAATTCAAATTGGAGGAACCATCCGAATTTCTCTTGGAAACCAAGGGCACCTCAGTACACGTAACCTGACCAAGCACTTCCTCA